>NW_006784503.1:3049632-3055412 GCF_000442215.2 Lipotes vexillifer
GGGGGGGTACGCGGGCCTCTCACTGTTGTGGCCTCTCCCGTTGCGGAGCACAGGCTCCGGACGCGCAGGCTCAGCGGCCACGGCTCACGGGCCTGCCTCACAGGTGGTGCTAATGTGAGGAGCTGAGCCACACCCCTGGGGGTCAAGGCCCAGGCCCTACATCAGCCCTGGTGTTGAGCCTCCAGGGGGAAAGCCAGAGAAGCAGGGATACGACTCAGGTGGGGGCCAAGCAGAGGATGGCCTCCCAGGAGGCCATCAGGCAGAGGCCAGAGCTGGGAGCAGCGCCCTTGGTGCCTCTCACTGACACCCCGCCCTGGGGATAGTGACGCCCTCCATGACTGCTGGGGGCCCAGGGCCCACCCAGAGCAAGGGCTCCCCAAGGGCCGGCTTCTCCCCCTTTCCACAGTGATGGAGACCCCAGGGACCAACTCGGGAGCACCACACCTCAGAAGACCTACACTGGCCAGAGAAGGAGGTCAAAAGAGGCAAGGCCAACCCAGGACTCCTGCCACCTTTGTCTGAGCTTGAGATTTATGCGAACGACAAGTGAGGTCAGAGCGCCGGTGATCCTGAGCATTGCCTAGTCCAAAGAGCCCATTTTACAGATAAGCAAGCTGAGGCCAATTAGCTGAATGTGGAACCCCATGGTCCCGAATCAGGGGACCATTTCTGCTCAGCTGTTGTCTGAGGCCAAGGAGTTTTGACTTTGTGCTGGTTTTTCAGTCCCTTTCTTAGGCTGGCCTGTGACTGGATCCTCCTGGGTGTTTATTTCAAGGCATGCGTGAATAAGGAGTTTCTGACGGAGGTTCTGGGGAGAGGGGCTGTGAACGGGGTTTCTCTTATCTCTCGTAGCCTGGATGAAACTGTGCATGTCACGCCGCTGACCTCTGCCAGCCTGGAGGGAAGGAAAACAAACATTTATTTACCTGCATTTATCTACCGTGAGGCTGACCTTGGACTGAGGGCTTCTACTCAGGGACAGCAAGGCTCAGAGGTGGGAATCTTTATCTCCTTTCCACAAGGATGGGAAGAGCCCAAAGTCACACAGCCCCTCAGTGAAGGCCTGGGATTTGAACCTTGGCCCTTGGACGTCAGGACAGAGCTCCAGAAAAAGAAGAGAGAAATCCACAATGTTTCAATATGTCAAGTTGAAGGATGAGCCAGCAAGCAGACCCCAGGTCGCATGCTGTGGTCAACAGTTTTCCATGCATCTGTACCTAAGTTTCATTTCTTAACCACGACAGTTCTGTGAAGGGGATGTCGCCGTCCCCAAGTGCTGACAAGTAAGCACGTGTGCCGCGTGGGGTCACCTGGCTCTAAGGACGGAGGCGGCAAGTGTTGGAGCCCGATGCCGCTGGCCGCCCCTTCCTGCCCCCGCTCAGAGCCCTCTGGCCAGGGAGCGGGGTCAAGGGCGATGCCAGGGCTGGTGCCTCAGGTGCCTCCTGTCCTACGCTCAGGGAAACCAGGGCTCGGAGGGGAGGCCTGACTTGCCAAACCTCACACCACTGGCACAGAGGCTCCCACCAGCCGGTCGGTCCAGGGTCAGCGTCTTTTCCTAGACCTCGCCCCCTCCCAACCCCACTCTTGCAACCTCCGTGCAGCCCTTCCAGATGGATGCAAGATCGGCTCAGGGGGCCGGCTATGCAGAGAGGGCAGAGGGAGGGGGGCTACGATCACCCCGCAGATGCAGCCATTCGGTACTTTCAGCTTTTTGCAAATCCTGAAACACCACCTTTTAATTGCTTAATTTTCTGCATTCGTTCATTTTATTTGGACTAGCCTGGAGCTCTCCAGTCTGGCATATTAGAGAACTTTCTTACTTTTTCATAATAATACTTAGCACTTATATAGTGTGTTTCATGTTCAAAGTACTTTACAGAGTTCACTAATTAATTGGAACACTAACTGCCGCCTTGGGCAGGTCTGACCAAGTTCTCAGGTTCCTAGTTGTGGGGATGTGATTCTTCCTGTGGCCCGACCCCCATTCCCTCTCTGGACCCCCATTTCCATCCGCAGCAGAGACCCTGGGCCATCGGTCACAGCTTGGCCCCTGTGTTCTGGGCCGTGCCCACGGCTGGGGTCAGGGAGCTGAGTCAGACAGGCTGCCCGCTCTGGGAGCCATCCGAGCAGTGAGCAGAACAGATCGTGCGCACACGACCCTTGTGCTGGAGTGGATGCCATCAGGGAGAGAAGTCGGGAGGCCAGAGGGGGCGTTGGATGGTGGAACAGGCACACAAGACGTGGCACCAGATGGGCCTCCTGGAGCAGAGCTCCTGGAAAGAGGAGGATTTGAGGAGTGGAGAGGGGATCCCCAGGCGGGTGAGGCAGGAAGGGCATCCTAGGCAGAGGGAACAGCCTGCGCAAAGAGGCGGCATTGAGAAGCAGGCGTTCAGTGTTTCGACAAGGAGGGAGAAGCAAAGGGGGCCGGAGGCCAGGCGCCAGGCGGCAGCAGGCTGAAAGGCCAGCAGAGGACTGTGGAGTGGAGAGGAACTGGGGCAGAGGGACAGAAGGACAGACTCCAGGGTCATTTGGCAGGAGGTGAACAGGACTCGGCGGCCAGTTAGGTGGGAGTGGAGGGGCACGTGGCAGTGGGCAGCTGAGGTGCCCGGTCATTGGGCCAGGGAAGGCCCGGGAGGACGGCGCCTGCAGACTTCCTGCCAGCAAGGCTGCAGGGGGATGTTTACTAAACTACTGCGAATGGATCTGCGGGTCTAGGGCTTGGAAGAGATTTGGAAAGAAGGCCTAGAAAGAGCAAGACGGGCCCCAGGCAGCATGGAGACCTGGAGGTGTCTGGGCTCCCTGGGAACATCCGCATTTAAGGAGCGGTTGAGGAAGGGGGCTGAGGCGAGGAGGATAGAGTGGGGCAAGGTCGGGCCAAAGTCAGCTCAACAGAAGTTTCCACCCAAGCAGAAGGAGGAGGCTTTCAGGGCAGGAAAGGAGGCCTGGAAGGGCCAATTGCATTTGGTCACCGGGAGGCCGGAGACCAGTGAGAATGGTGTCAGAGGGCAGAGCGCATGGGCAAGGGAGGGCCCGCTGACAGGTGCGATGGGCGTGCAGGGGAAGAGGTGGTCGGGCGGGAGAGCCGGTGGAGGAAAGGGCAGAAGGATGTTTCAAACATCACGCGTGGGCTTCCCTGGTGGCGCAGTGGTTGAGACTCCACCTGCCGATGCAGGGGACGCGGGTTCGTGCCCCGGTCCGGGAGGATCCCACATGCCGCGGAGCGGCTGGGCCCGTGAGCCGTGGCCGCTGAGCCTGCGCGTCCGGAGCCTGTGCTCGGCAACGGGAGAGGCCACAACGGTGAGAGGCCCGCGTACCGCAAAAAAAAAAAGAAAGAAAGAAAACATCACAGGTGACCGAGTCCAGAGGAGAGAACAGAGATACGCAGGAAAGAGGAAGGAGCTGGCTCCGTGTGCAGGGGAGGTGCGGAAGAGCCCAGGGGGTCTGCCTTCCGCGCGCTGGGGACATTGGAGGGTGGGCGCACGGGAGCAGAGGGGGCTCCCGCCTGTGGATGCTGGTTGCCCCGGTGGAGGAGGATGGCAGAAGGACTAGCCTGGCACCGGAGGCCATGAGCCTGTCCTGGACCTGCCCAGTCCTCTTCCTGTCGAGCCAGTGGGAGCCTGGGGCCGTCAGGGTGGAGGGCGGGTTTGCTGCTACAGAAGCTTGTCGTCAACATCTCAGGGACCAGCCGTGCCCTCGGAGGGCTCCGGCGCGGCGTTCTTCCTCCTTCCTCCAGTGGGGCGGGACCAATGGCCCAGCTGGCGCTCTCTGCCCTCCCCGAGGTACCCATGAGGACGGAGCTCAGCTGTTTTGCCCAGCCCGGACCGGCGCCTGGGCTGCTCTGTCAGGAGTTGTTGAGGGAAGCAGACTCAGCTCTGCCCAGTCGACCCTTGGCGTGGGCCGAGCAGCAGGGCTCAGGCAGCCCATCCACATTCCAGTTCCCAACTCTCCACACACCCTCGAGCAAGAGGCTGGAGATTAGGCTTGAAACCCGAGTTGTGGGCCTGGAGTGGGGCAGGGCCTCAGATCCCACTTCCCACTGGTCAGATGCACTCACAGCTGGATGCACCCCAGTCTGAAGCCAGCCAGACCGGGCCTCAGTCCAAGGAGACTGGGAGACAGCGGAGAAACCGAAGAAGGGCTGGAGAGCAGGGCGGGCCCTCGAGCCGGAGGCTGGACCAAGGGCAGCTCTGTCCTGGCCGGGGGCACCGGCAGCGCCAGCCCCTCCGCCTTGTGACCAGGGCACCAGGGGACGTCCAGGATGTGGAAAGACAAGGAATACGGAGGAGGGGGGAGCAGTGGGGAAGGAGAGGAAAGGCGCCCCGAGGAGAAGGGGCAAAAGCAGGGCAGCTGTCCCGCATCCCCGTCTGATTGTCAGGGACGGGACGACAACAAAGTAGGGCAGGAGAGGAGGTGCTGACTCCCGCGGGCCGCGGCTCTGCCAGGTCTGCGGCGACTGGGGGACGTTGCCGACCCGGAGGGAGGGAGGAGCGAGGTTCCCCGTCTCCACTCAGGGCTCTGACTAAGGGGGTGCTCAGGGCCCAGGCCCAGCAGCCTCCTGGGCTCGTGAGTCCCCAGGGCTGGGAAGGAGAGGAAAGCTAAGTGAACAGCTAATTGGTAACAGACCCCGGACCAAATAATAATGATTAACTTTGACTGAGCACTGTGCTGGGCGCTCCTCTTAGCCCTTCACATGAATTATCTCATTTAAGGTTCACTGCGGCCCTATGAGAGGGGTGCCACCGGGGTTGCCCCCACTTTACAGGTGGGGAAACTGAGGCAGGAGTCTGAGGCCACAGCACCAGGACTGAAACGAGTGCTGTACTTTGGATGCTGCTGTCCACCTGTGCAGCCAGGACGCCAAGGCTCAGGACACCCAGAGGATGTGGGTGTGTGGGTGTGAGGGCGTGCGTCCAGAACGACTTACCCCTCACCCAGTCATGGGCTTCCTCACAGGCAGAAGTTATAAGACAGATCAGCAAGGAGTGTTTCCACGTGTGGGTCAGAGCTGACTGGCCTTCTTTGGCCCCCCTGGACAAGCCCAGACATCTGGGAAGGGACGTAGGGACACGAAGGGGCCCTCACGCTGTCAGCCTTTGCCTTGAAGACCCCTGCTATCACTGAGAAATTTCTAACCTCCACGACTAAGAGTTACCATCTTTGAACATAACGCACGCTTACAAATCAGAAAGTCAAAGAGCCGCAGTATAGAGCTGTACGCGAGCGATTCACAGCCACACAAACCAGAGAGGAACAGCCCAGCACGAAAAGTTAACTATTTTCAATATAAAGACATGCAAGTTAATCATGAGATAGTGATTTTTTTACTTATCATTTTGCAGCCTCTCCCTGAAATGTAAATTGAAACCAAAGCCACTTTATAGAAAAAACCAGCGCCAGCATATTTGACAAATATTAACCCAGCAATTCTCTCCATGAAGGGCCCAGGGCCCAGCTCCCACCCTCACTGCTGCAGGAGGCTTCAAGGGTGGCCTGGCAGTTTTGAGTGGCTTCAGGATGGAGGAGCCCCAAGGAACCCAAGGGCATAGTTGTGCTGTGCGTATTTTTCATTCCTCCATGATATTTATGCATATAAATTCAACCTACGTACACTGGGCACAGCCTGTGTTGGGCAATCACAATTTGGGGGCCAGGGCAGGAGCAGCTGTGCCAGCTGGTGCAGGAGCGTGTCCCTATTGTAACAGTATAGACGAGCTGGGGTGCTTGGGGTGCACACACACCGCCCCCCCGCCCCCCTTCCCCTTCTTCTCCCGGCCCCTCTC
>NW_006784503.1:3055532-3071514 GCF_000442215.2 Lipotes vexillifer
GCTCTTCCTCTTCTGCTCCAGGCTCTGCTCCCCACGTTCCCCAGGGTCCAAGGTGGTCGGGGAAACAGCTAGGCGAAGGGCCAGCCAGGCCAAGGACCTGCCCAGGTTCCCAGAGCAACACGCAATCAGCCTGGGATGACAGCTGGCAGGGGCTCTCCTGGAACGCTGGCTTCCCCAGATGCGCCTGGGGACACACCTCCCTCCAGCCACCCTTCACTTCCTTCTTCAGGGGCCTGGCCCTGTTCAGTGAGGTGATTCTCATTTGCATGGAAAGGAATTTTGAGGCAGTGGCTCAGTGCAATAACCTAAATGGGTTTGTTAAATCATAATCCTTGAGTTTCACCACTGGGAAGTCCCCTAACCTTATGCAATCCACACTAATGTGACTTAAACCGGTGGCCAGCCTGCAACACGGACATCACTACATTTAAGGCAGCCCCGTCCACTTCTCAGTGGATCTTATTAGAAACTTTTTCTTAAATGTTCCCCTTATTATTTTACACCCATACATCCTCAGGGTAGCTCCGACCAACATTTATCCTTTTCCTTGGAATATTTCAAGTGCTAGAAAAACAGGACTCACATGGGCCAACCCAAACTGACATCACTTCCACATGCTCCTCACGTGCCCCACTCCCCACGCATGCAGGACCAGCGTCCACCTCTGTCCCTTCCATCAGGTGTGATCAGGCCCTTTGCTCCAGCCCCCCAGCCCTGATGGGTTCTTGGCTTGCCCACTGTTCCATAAGAAGTCTTCCAGTCTCCCTTTTATGACTAGAAACACTGATTTTGGTTGGCAGAGTTTGCCAACAGGTCCATTAAGCTGACCTCCCGCTGTGAGACCTTTGCTGGTAGAGAAAGTTGGTGTTGCGTGGGAAGGAGCACGTGGCTGGCTCCCCAGGGCCCGGCTGTACCGCCCACTGGCCATGAGATCTCAGAGGCAGAACAGGGTCGCCTGCCACGAAAACGCTTCTCGCCAGGTCGTGTCTCCTGGTGGGAGACTGCATCTTCCCAGAGGTGCGGCCTCTTCTAATTCACACAAAGGCGGCTGTGAGCCCCAGCTCCGGCCCTGCCTGGGGAAGTCAGATCACGTCTGAGCCTCTTATCTGTAAAACGATGCTATGAGTGATTGCACCTGGCAGGTGGTCAGAAATATTTAAGTGAGTGAGTGAATGGATGAATAAATGGATGGATGAATGAATGATACCCATCTACTGAGCGGTTGTGAAGACTCAGTGAGATCATGCAGGTGCTTACACCGCACCTGGCTCCCAGGAGGAAATCAAAACACGGCGCCGCCCCCCCTCACCTCCTCCTCTAGGTCCAAAGGAGAAAACCCTTCTTAACGCGCCGACAGCCTGCTTTCTGCGTCCTGCCTGCATTGCTTTCTCTTCCCACACGTGCTCTGTGCCAGGACCGACCTAGCAGTCCATCTGGTCCGAGGCTACAGTGGCAGCAGCTGTGAGTGTGGGCTGATCCGTGGCGTGCTCGATGTTCGGTGCCTGGCTGGTGGCCCTGGCTGTGGGCACTGCCACGCCCACCCTCTCCAGCCGTGGAGGCCATTAGAGGCTGTTGACAGAGGAGGAAAGTTAGTCAGTCCCCCCGCCACCCAGCAGCTGTAGCAGCTCTGTTACATCACAGCCCACACACCCGGCTGCCTGTCACCCACTCAAACGCGCTGGATGACGCCCCGGCCCGGCCCCGGCCAGTGATCCGTCATGACTGTAGCTCCCTACCGCCTCCCCCACACAGCTGCGGGCCCCGTCTTGCCTCAGTACCACCAGCTCCTTTTCTCACCGAGATCACTATGGTGAGAGTGGCGTGAGTAGCCTCTCTGCCTCCTGAGGCGAGGCGGATCAGAGCGCTTGCGCAGGGCTCCGTGGCATCCGGGGCTCCCTCCCAACTGGCCCCTGTGACCAGCCACCAGAGACCCAGGGGACAGCTGCAGATGATCGTTGGTTTACATTATGCAAATGGGTCGGGTGGGGCTGAGGTGTCAGTGGGAGTCAGCTCTGCCACTCACCTGCCGTGACTCGCATTTCTAGAATCTCAAGCCTCAGTTTCATCAGCTGTAAAGTGGGGATGATAGCAGCACCTACTCTGCACCCTGCTTTAAGTTAAAGGAGATGATGCTTGTGAAGCCCTAAGCTTGATGCAGAACCAGGACGTAATCGTAAACGGCTTCCATCAATTGCCGTAATGACGCTTGACTCTTCCTTCCCTTGACTGTGAGTCAAATGGCCAAACGCAAACGCTCAGGCAAGGTCACACACGTGGAAGACCTCGGCATATGTGAAACACACATGTGCACAAGGGGAGGGTGAGTCTTACTGGGCAACGCTGGCCCCAGCGCGTGGGATGTTCTGTGGTGCTTCCTCCCTCAGGTAAACCTTAGTGTGTCAAGGGTCAGTCTCCATGATTCCACCCGCACAGCCTGACATTTGTGAAAGCTGCCATGGTCTGTTTTCCCTTGTCTCTGTCTCCAACTCTGGGGGCCTCATCTGCCGTGTGGGTGTTTCCAGAGCTCGCCCGAGTCCAAGGCACCATCCCACATTCTGCAAAAGTAAACAGCACTCAGCCTTGCTGGTTCCCTGAATGGGTTCTGGGTGAATCAGCGGGACAGCTTACACATCCTGTTAAGTAATCATCCTCTCTCCCGGGGGTTCCCCTCTTTCCAGGAAGTGGCCTGTAGAAAGTCTGCTGTCTTGGGATGTGCTGCCCCAGCCCAGTCACTGCCCAGATTGTGCAAATAGTCAAGCCGGTGAGGAGTGCAAACAAAGGCCGGGCTGCCGAGGTGGATGCTTCCAGTAAAAGGAACGTAGGGCCCGGTGCAGGTAAAATCCAGGCTCTTGAAACGGCCCCTGGCAGTTCTCACCCTGGGCCCATGTTCTCCAAGGGCCAATTCTCTATATTTGATTTCTCTTTGACCATCAGACTGCTGGCTCTGGGGAAAGACAGACATTGCCTCCAAACCTATGAGGTGGAGTTATTTCCAGAATGAAACATTGGCTTCCTTGTGGTTAAGGGATTCTGTACCTTGAAGGCAGCACAAGACTTAGGGCCTAGGAGGGTAAAATTCATGGCTAAGTCTATTGAGGTACAACTGCCAAATAAAATTGTAATATATTTAAAGTATACAACATAACGATTTTTAAAAAATTAAATTTTGATGAAGTTTATTTATTTATTTATTTTCCTCTCTTTTTTTTTTTTGCGGTACGCGGGCCTCTCACTGTTGTGGCCTCTCCCGTTGCGGAGCACAGGCTCCGGACGCGCAGGCTCAGCGGCCATGGCTCACGGGCCCGGCCGCTCCGCGGCATGCGGGATCTTCCCGGACCGGGGCACGAACCCGTGTCCCCTGCATCGGCAGGCGGACTCTCAACCACTGTGCCACCAGGGAAGCCCGATGAAGTTTATTTTTTTACGTTTGTCCCTCATGCTTTTGGTGTTATGTTTAAGAAGCCATTGCCTAATCCAAGGTCACGAAGATTTATATCTAAGAGTTTCATAGTGTTAGCTCTTACATTTAAACAACTCTTTGATCCATTTTGAGATTTTTTTTTTTGACATGGTATGTTTGTGGGACGCATCCAAATTCATCATTTCACATGTAGCTGTCCATCAGTCCCAGCACCATTGAAAAGACTGTTCTTTCCCCCACTGAATTGTCTTGGTGCCGTTATGGAAAATCAATTGCTCATACGTGATTTATTTCTATATTCTCAATTCTGTTCCGCTGATCTACATGTCTGTCCCTATATTAGTACCATATGGTCTTGATTGCAGTAGCTTTATAATCAGTTTTGATATTGGGAAGTGGGAGTCCTCCGGCTTTGTTCTTCTCTATCAGTGTTGTTTTGGCTATTCTGGGTCCCTCGAATTTCCATATAAATTTGTGGATCAGCTTGTCAATTTCTGCAAAGTAGCCACCTGGGTTTTTGATAGGGATTGCATAGACTCTGTAGGTCAATTTGGGAGTACTACCATCTTAACAATATTATGTCTTCCGATCCATATACTGGAGATGTCTTTCTATTTATTTAGGTCTTTAATTTCTTTCAACAGTGTTCTCCCTCTCCCTCTTACCCCCAACCGCAGCCTTTTCCTTCCAGCCAAAATAACAGCAATCCCTCGAGGTAACACATCAGACGCAGTTATAAGCCCCTCAGCCTCCTGGATGGTCCTCTGAGATGTGTTCCTGTTTGTCCGGGTCCCTTTGATGCTGTGGAACCAAGAACCCCTGAGCACAGAGGTCTCACTCCAACCTGCATGGCAGGGGGCAAGAACTGTGCCTTTGGGGGCTCCACAGCACCCTAGGACACCACACTGACCTCCAGTAACCCACATGCTCCTAGGCCCCAGCATGCTGGTCCTGCATTGTTGTCTGCCTGCCCCAGGACGCTATGAACCCATTCAAAGCAGTGACCCAGGCTTGGCCAGCTCTGTGTCTCTAGGGTCTGACTCCACTTTTTCTGTTAATGTTTATGCAGTAAGGCAGCTCCCTGGATCTAAACAACTATTAATTCCACTGAAGAGTACATTTGGGGACGCTCCAGGACAGGATTGGTCCTATGGCACGTCCTGTGAATGAAAGTCCCTCTCTCTTTGGAAACCAAGCATTCTAAGTATGGTTGGAGATTGCCATTCATCCTCTCATTCCACAGCCTGCTTCCAACTGACAAGACTCAGGACATTTAGCTCTAACTTAGGTGCTTAAATGGGAGCATTGTTTGCTTTATGAGTACCCAGAGACTCAGAGATGGAACACTTTAAATGTGATAAATAATAATAATATTAATATTAATAATAATAATACTCTCTTCTCCTGGGCACTAAGCCTTTAAATTAAATGTTTCATGTGGCCAGTGCCTTCCAATGCCCACAGGCAACTTGCAGCACTTTTCAGATAGGAATTGCAAACAATGAGAACCATGTGACTCAGTTGCAGGAGAGCCTCCGGAGACCGTCTGGAGTACTGTTTCTGAGATACAGCATCTCAGGGAACAGAAGTTTCCTGGTAGGGCAGAAACAGAATCATTCAGAGCAGAAGACACTGGGCATATTGTAAACTAGATCCACAGGCTGAATGACCTGGGAGGAGCCCCCCAAGTTAGGCTTATCTAGGGAAACCCTGTTGGCCAAGACGCCGACATCCCACTGGAGTCCGGACACCAGGTGGGTACAGCACTTCTTTTGAAGGAAGTGAAGCTGGATCCTCGCCCAACGTTGCTGGGGAGATTTTATTTGTCCACCAGAAATTCCAAAGTAGTTGCAATGAACACTACCTGGTCTGGTCCCACACTCTGGGGCATCTTTCTTTCTTGGAGAGGGCACTACAGAAATCTGATTTTTACAAACTAATCATGTTCTGTGTGAATCTGTTCTCAAATGTTTTTTCATAGTATTTGGGTCGGCAGCCAGGCTCTAAAATGGAAAAAGTTAGTGAAGAAAACCCTAATGTGTCTTTTTACCAGGCTGCCTTTTGGAGTTCCCACCAGCACCAAAATAAAGACCTAAAGATACAGACATGTTTAGGGACCCCCTCATAAAATAGGGGGGAGTCTAAGAAAATGACCCTATAGCCCTACCCATGTGCCCAGGATTTCTAATCAACGTCTTAGCACCTCACTCTGCAATAGGGACAGACAACCAGGGATCCAGGACCTTGAAATACAGAGACTCAAACAAACAAATAAGCCTGAAGAAACAGTCTATAAAGGAGGAAGGAAAAAATCATTCTTATGGAACTCCTGAAAGGAATGTCAATTCCGTCCATGAAACAAGAAGCAGATGGTAGACCAAAAGAAGGCTCAGAAGACAACTAACCATTCTGGAGAATTAAAAATTTGATAGAAGTAATGAAATAATCAAAGGACAGGAAAAAGAAGTTGAAGACCTCTCCTAAGAAGTAAAGCCAAAAGGCAAAGTGAAGGTCTAGGACTTCCCAAGCGATCCAGTGGGTAAGACTCCGTGCTCCCATTGCAGGGAGCCCAGGTTCAATCCCTGGTCAGGGAACTAGATCCTGCATGCATGCCACAGCTAAGAAGTCTGCATGCTGCAACTAAAAGATCCTGCATGCCGCAGCTAAGACCCAGCACAGCCAAAATAAATAAATAAATAAAATAAAATAAAATAAAATCTTTTAAAAAAACCCACAAAGTGAAGGTGTAGGAGAAGAAAGACAAGCAAACTAATGGCCTAAGGCAGGGAGCCCAGTTAGAAACAACCCCCCAAAAAGCAATCTAGAAAGAGGAACTGAGAAAACAGGAGAGGAAATAATGGATAAAATAATTCCAGAAAATTTTCCCAGGCTGAAGGGTCTGAGTGTCCAGAATGACAAGGCCCTTGAGTTCCAGCACAATGGAGGAAATCTGACCAGTGACCAAGGCTTTCCTGGGAAAGTGGCTTGCTTTTACTTCCCTGAAAACTTGTAAGCAGTCACTTTCCCCCTGAAATGTGGGAGGAAAGAGGCCTCTGGGAGTTGTTTCTAGTTCTGGTAGGTGAGAAGGCTTTGTAGCAGGAACTAAAGGGAGGTTTAGCATGCTCTACCCCCTACCCCACCTCAGCATAGGGCATGCATTCTGGGCCCCCAACACTCCCTCCTTACCACCTTGGGGTCTCCTGAGATTTTTCTTTGAAGGAGATTTCATGGGATGAAACACTGAATTGAAGGGGGTGTCTAATCAGTGGAGAGGGTTACTAAGGGGAATGAGGCTCAGCCTGGGTGCAGGAAGCTGACCGTGGTGGGAGGGTCCAGGCGCCCTGCTGACTGTCCCTGGGGAGCTGGGGAAAAGATACTGTTTTAGGAACAAAGGCATCAGGAGCTGTGGCAGGAAGGGACCTTTGACAGCTGCCACAGGGTGCACCTGTGTTGGGTTGGGGAGGAGTGCTTTAAACGCATTTTGGCTGAAGGAACAGGTGATGCCATAGCATAATCCCCTGCTTGGCCTTTTTAAAATCCCTCATCCGACGGCACATCTGTCCACGGAGCAGCGTTTCAAGGCTGGATGAGCAATCCATTCATGTTTACTCTGTGGTTGAGTATGAAGAGACCGAAGCAAGGATGACAACCCTGGCCGCTCGTTTGAATCATGGTAGAAGGAGCCGAGGGCCTTTCTCCAAGCACAGGATTGATCTGTGATCCCTGAGTCACGAGCAGGTGAATGGGAGAGGCTTTCAAACTGGGGCGTTGGAGGGAAGCTCAGGTTAGTAATAGAAGCATAGTGAGCTGTTCTTGATATGACTACCACTCTCAGTAATTATTATTATTATTTGACCTACTCAGATGGATCCAATTAAATAAGAATTGTTTTGCAATCAGGATATTCAGATTATGAGAAAGAGCTCTCTCTTTGGAGGCAAGAACAATCCCTTGGGTTTATACTACTCTGGGTGGTTTATAAAGCAGCTCTACCTGTAGGGTCTCCTTTAGATTCTGATCCACACAACCAAGAATACCAGACATTATTGCCTCATTTTATGAGTAAGGAGTTATTTTATGCTTCATAGAGGCCAAGTGACTTGCCAAGGTCACACAGCAGGAAAAAGACAGAGCCAGGGCTGGTCTGTTCTGGCCCCCATTTCAGATTTGTTCCACTACTGTCCTGGGGTGGAGGGGCAGCAAGTGCTGGAAGGAGCAGGGATTTTGGGTTAAATAAACAACTGTAGTATAGGTCCTGATAATGGGACCCACTGGCTGGCAGTGGGACCCCAAGCTTTCCAGAATCTGTAAGCCTCAATCCTCCACTAAGCCCCAACCAGGCTGTGCTGTGAAAACTCTGGGTGTTGTTTGCATCTGAAGGAAACATAAGATTCTTGTTACTGACATTTCAAAATTAAAATGTGGTTTTCCTCCTGATTATAACAGCATGACAAGTTTATTACAGAAAATCTTGAAAATACATAAGACTATGAGGAACAATAAAAAATCACCCATATCTCTCTTAACACTATATTTCCTTTCTGAGGTCTTTCATGTATAGATAGGTATTGATTTTTTAAAGAATTAGGATCATGCTGTCTATGGTTTTGCATTCTATTTTTTCTCCACTTTAACTTATTTCACCATTCTCTTCTTATGACAATAGTCTTTGAGAATATGTTATTTGAAATGATATTGTATTCCATCATATGCAAATAACTTTTTGCTTGATTTTTGTCTTTGGAAAACCATAGAGATGAATTAACATAAGAAGGAGAGACAGACTATATGCCTGTGTAAATTTCCAAGCACAAAAGTCTCTTCTTTAAAAACAAAGTTAGAGCAATTAAAAAAAAAAAATCACACACACACACACACACACACACACACACACACAATTGAGTTTAAAAGGCATTTGAAAAAAACTTAGCATCCTTTCCTTAAAAGTTCTAAACACTATATTATGGAAACTTTAGAAATAAATCATTTACCAAGAACCAACAGAGAATATTTTTCTAAATGGTGAACCTCTAGAATAATGTTCATTTAAATCAGGAACAAATAAAGATGATATAATCACCATCACTATTATTGAACATGATCTTGGTGGTTCCAGCAAATGCAATAAAATTTTTTTAAAAACTATAAAACTGGTTTGAACCTTGGAAAATAAGAGAGAACTTTGTCTATTTTTGTTGATGATATACTTAGAAACCCAAGAAATTAGTAAAAGTGATCAGAATTAATGAGTATTTGGTGACATAGCTAGATACAAGATAAATGTACAAATATTGACAGCTTCTCTCTAGTCTAGCCTTAAGTAACTAGAAATGGGGAAAAAAATTATTCACAGTAGCAACCAAAACTATTGAATATTTAGGAACACAATATAACAAGAAAAAAGTCTTACATAAAAACAATAAAATCTTATCAAATGACATAAACAAAATTCTGAATAAAGGGAAAGCCATACCTTATTCTTAGATGGGAAGGCATAGTATTTATTTAAAGTCATCCCTCCTAGAATTAATGTATATATTTAATGCAATTCCAAATAGAATCCTAACAGAGTTTTTTTAAGGGACAGATAATTGGATTAAAATAAATTATAAAGCTTATTTGGAAAAATAAATTCCTAAGAATACCAACTTTTTGAAAAAGGTTAGAGGAATTTGCATTATCAGATCAGGACATACCAGAAAGCTACTCTATTCAAATAAATATGGTATTGGCATAGGAAGAGAAACTAGCTCTGGAACCAAACTGAGAAAGCAGAAATAGATCCAGTATGTTTAAGAAGCTAATACATGAAAAGATGGATTAATTTGTCCTCAGTCTTACAACTTACACAAGGATCAATTCCAAATAAAAACTTAAATATAAAAAGCAAGACAATAGGGATTTCTCTGGTGGTCCAGTGGTCAAGAAACCACCTTCCAATGTAGGGGACACGGTATCAACCCCTGGTCGGGGAACTGAGATCCCACATGCCGCAGGGCAACTAAGCCCAAGTGCTCTAGAGCCTGTGTGCTTTAGAGCCTGAGCACCACAACTAGAGAGCCCTTGCACTACAAAGAAAGGTCCTGCATGCTGCAACTAAGGTCCCGAGTGCCACAGCTAAGATCCGATGCAGCCAAATAAATAAATAAATATATATATATGTTTTTTTTAATCTCACAGAAAAGATTTTTTTAAGGGTCTACACAATAATTTAGCAGTAGGAAAACCCTTTTATAAACAATGAAAATTCCTAAGCTATTAAAAAATCAGTTCCCTGGTCGTCCAGTGGTAAAGAATCCACTTTCCAACGCAGGGGGCCTGAGTTTGATCCCTGGTCGGGGAACTAAGATCCCAAATGCTGCAGGGCAGCTAAGCCCTTGCGCCACAACTACTGAGCTCACCTGCCTCAACAAGAAAGAGAAAACCCACATGCCACAACTAGAGAGAAACCTGTGCGCTGAAACAAAGAGCTCACGGCGCAGTGAAAGATCCCGCATGGCTCAACGAAGATCCCGCGTGCCACAACTCAGACCCGATGCAGCCAAAAAAAATAAAGAAAAAAACCCCCACAAAAACAGAACTAAACAACCGTAAGAAAAAACAGACAGACATGTTTATCAATATTAAACCATTTAAAATTGTTTATGGCAAAAGATATCTTAAATAAGGTGCCAATTATTTGCAATTCAGAGGACAGACAGTAGCTTAGTATCCATTATTTACAGAGTTCTTAGAAATTGATGAGAGACAATTACCTAATAAAAAATGGACAAGGAGGGCTTCCCTGGTGGCGCACTGGTTGAGAGTCCGCCTGCCGATGCAGGGGACACGGGTTCGTGCCCCGGTCTGGGAAGATCCCACATGCCGCGGAGCGACCGGGCCCGTGAGCCATGGCCGCTGAGCCTGCGCGTCCGGAGCCTGTGCTCTGCAACGGGAGAGGCCACAACAGTGAGAGGCCCGCGTACCGCAAAAAAAAAAAAATGGACAAGGATATAGAGAAGCAATTTACAGAAGAGAAAATCCAAATGACTAACAAAATTTTCTGTAAGATTCTCAAAACTCTCGAGTATAGGAAAACAGTTTATATTAACAGTGAGATAATTCTTCACAGCTATCAAACTAGCAAAATATAAAAACAGAAATGGTACCTTTTGCTCTTGGGGATATGGTGAGATGGGTACTCAGTAACTGGTTACAGCTTAATTGAGAGGCAATCTGGCAACATCCATTAAAATAATACATATATATCCTTCAGCCTAGTAATAACCCCATGTCTGGGTATCTAACGCATAGAAATAAAAGCATCGGTACATAAGACTTTATATTCAAGAATTGCAGCTCTGGAAAAATGTGGGAACAAGGTGAATACCTATCAATAGGATAGGGTTGAATAGAGCATAGTAATTCACACCTTCGAATATTATATAACCATTAATAAGAATAAATTAGGGCTACAACTAATTTAACTTCTTTAAAGTTAAATTCAGGTGGTTAACTTCTTTGAGAAAAGTAGGATGCAAAAACCTGTATAAAGTATGACCTTGTTTTTGTAAATAATATTATTAGAACTTTGTATAGGCTTGTATATTATTATATACAAGGAGAATATATTTTAGGTTGTTAGCATAGATGTCCAGGGGAGTTGTGGTAAGTGGAGCTAGAAGGGGCATGAAGGGCTGGCAGAAAAAAGGCAAAGGAAAGAATTACTACCCCCAAAAGAAAAATAAACCAAAGGGGATGTGGTGGAAAGTGTGCATTCTGGGCGTTCTTCCTTGGCCTGGGCCCAGGGGAAGTCCATCCAGTGAGATCTGCCGTATCTGCCAACAAAGACACAGCATGGAGGTTTTTCTCTAATATTTAGCAAGTAGGAATGAGAGACACAAGCTTATCAGCTTAGCCTACTATGACCCAGTACTAGTCAGTAAAATCATTCTCATTGCATCTTCTTCAGCAACAAGATGGTAGTGAAAAGTCTCGCCTTGCCCTGTCGCCATATGGGTGATGAAATGCAGTCTTTTATTGCCTGTCGCACCACGAGCACTTTCTCGGACAACCTCCCTCCCCGAAATGCCTGCTGCCCACAGGGGCCACTGGACTCAGGTATCAATTGCACTCAGGGTACACGTGAGTGGAGAAGAGGCCAGGGCCAGTCATTTGGTGACGGTGAGCTCTTGCACTGCAAGGTTGTGTTGAGTTGGGGCTGGGGTGGCCATCTGGGGCTGAGGAAGCAGGATTGAGAGAGTGATGGGGGAGAAAGCACAGACTGCAGTAAGAACCACCACACATCCCCAGAGAGAAATCGAGAGAATAGTCATCAAGCCTTCAATGGCTTCCCAGCCCCCAGCTTCCATTCCCATGAACTGGACTTTGTTTCCATGAGCTTGCCCTGTGCACCAGGTATCTACTACTGTGTAACAAACATCCCCAGGGTGTAGTGGCTTAAAACAATGATTTTATTTAGCTCATGATTCTGTGTGTCAGTGATTCGAGCTGGAGTCTGTGAGGTTGTCCCTCTGGGCTGAGCTGAGCTTGGCTGTGCTAGGCTTGGGGTCACTCACTTGTCTGGGCATCCGTCCATGTGTCTGTCATCCTCCAGCAGGCTAGCTTGGACTTAGTGGCAGGGGATTCCCAGCCCAAGAGCAGAAACTGCAAAACCTCTTCAGGCCTAGGCACGGAACTCTAATGTTGCTTCTGCCAAAGCCAGATTCAAGGGGTGAGGAAGAGGCTCTACCTCTTCATGGAGGGAGCTTCGAAGAGCTGTGGCCATGTTTGCACACCCTGTATCATTTTGGTAACTACATTCATTCCATTATGTGAAAAAATTTCTGACCCCTGAAGCCAGAGAGCTTTGGCTACAACGTGGATAGAGACACAGAGCCCTTAACAGAGATCAAATCCTACCTCTCTCTGTACCCCGAACCCTAAAAAATAATAATAGTTCCTGTTTGTTGGTCATAGGAGGGAGCAGGCAGTTACAGCGAGTGGACTCTGAGGGGGCCTTGCAGCAATTGGCCCGGGCCTGGAAGGAAAGGCAGGCGTCCTCCCAACTGAGGTGAGGGGCCAGCAGGGGCCAGTGAGCAGGCAAGGGAGGCACTGGGGACGATGGTGTGGAAGGAGAGCTGTGTGCCCCAAGACCTCCTGGTCCCCCTTCCTGTTCAGGCTAATGAGGGAGAGCCTGACTCCAGCCCCCTGTGGGTTCTGGAAGAGCAAGGGCCATGTGCCTCTGGCATCTCCTTCCTCAGAGAGTATCTTGTTCAGGAACAGATTCCTCTTGGTGCTGAACAGCAGGGATGACACAGATGCCTCCATGGAGCTCGCCGTGTGCCAGGCACTGCTCCACCTGCCTTCCCTGGAGCGCGACACATATGGACTCGGGCGCTAGGTACCCCCCCTTACCACATCTGGACACCAGGCAGTGCTGCATTTCACCTCCTCACTTGTTAGCTGATGATGGCACCATACCCTTCGCGGTTCTCGGCCAAGGGAGGCATCTCAGTACTTAGCCCAGGGTCTGGCACTTGGGAAGCACCTGGTAAACATTATAGTTAACTGACGACCAAGTCATTGCTCGTTCATTGACCAAACAAGACGATGAACTGGTTTCAGTGACATTGCGTATTTGTGTTTACCTCTCTTTCCTGGCTCCCCAGCTAACCTGCATGGAAGTTGGCAGACTTTAGATCACTTTATGCTACTAAAGGGTATCATGATATGCCACTGGGTGAGTGTGTGGGTTTTTGGCCATCTTGAAACAAAATGGCAACTGGTAAATGTTCTTAAATTAGCATATCTATTGAGGCTAAATTGAGTGAGGTTAGAGGCCCCCAAACTGCTAAGTTATGATTGTTCTTATTCAAAAATTCAGGTATCACCTTTAAATTAAGAAGTGGCTTATTCTCTATATGAAGGCTTTTAAGTTCCAATTGCTATTAGCTCTAAATCCATCTTGCCTATAACCAGAGAAATTTATTTCTACTATTTTGAGAACAAGAGAGTCTCCATTTTTCTGTTCATGAAAAGTTTTAGTGATTTTTTAAAACTGAAACTTCCAGGAGAATATTCCACAGGCACAGAGTTTATGACCTTTAAATAGTGGCAACTATGTTGTTTTTTTCTTACAAGAGAGGTGCCTGGATTCACATTTGATAAACGTTTTCCCTCTCCGCTCCCCTCTCTGTGCTCCCACCCCTTCTCCAATTTTCTGCCACCACAAAGGTCAGATGAGCGTCAGTGGCTCCCATAAGAAAGGAAAGCTGAACACTTCTCATCTCTTGTAGCAGAAAGACGTAGGCAAACACATGGTGGTTTCTGCTGGGGTTGATGTATGGGGCACACACCCACACATGACTGTGTGGACTTGTTGTTCCCACAAAGTGAGTCTTTCATGGTGGGAAGGGAATATTAATTTATTTGATTGGATGCCTGTCAGCATTGCTCTATGGGAAAAATGCCAAAATGGCACCAGAAAACAGGCTTGACAAAGCATCAGCTGAAAATCACTCCTTTATCCACCTCTTCACTCTTATTTCCTGTTGCCCTTGAGCCTACATCCACACATTTCATTCATTCATTCATTCATTCATTCAGTACTTATCCAGTATCTTCCCTGTGCTGGGGATACACAAAGAACCCAGGGTTCCACCTTAAGGAGCTCACACTTAGGAGGTGGGCAGTAGGGGGAGAAAAACAAACAAAGGGCCAGTGCCCCATGTCCTGGTAGAGGGAAGCTAAGGGAGCCCGGGCAGCTCAGCAGACAGACGGGTCACCAGCTCAGCTTGGGACAGGGGAGGCTGCCAGGGTGAGCTGACACTGCCGTCGGGTCTGGAAGGATGAGTAGACCTCACCAGGAAAAGAATCAGCAGATGCAAATGTTCAGAAGAGGGGAGAGGGTGGCAGTACCAATCCCTCCAGCCGTGGGGCGGGTGTGTAGCACACAGGCACACAAAAACACCATAATTATTTGTTCAGTTGTGTCTCTTGCCCACTGGACTGTAAACTTTAGGGCACAGATAGCATTCCCTTCCTCTGTGGCAGCCCCAGCACCTCACAATGGGCTTGATGCTGGTGAGGCCACTCAGTGAATGGAGAGTGAGTCAAACAAAGGCCCTCATACAGCTGACCCTGCAGTGGGCTCCATCTTGTCCTGGCCCAGAGGGGACTTGGAGTCCTTTCTCCTTTCATGGAGGCTGGGACTTGGGATTCTGATCTCTGAGTGCTTGCTGGGTGCCTCAGAACCCCAAGATTCTTCTCCCTGTACCAAGTTATAGAAACAACAGTGAAAACTGCAATATTTTAAACCTGACTCTGAAATGCCAATGACATCTCCAAAAGTGGGAGGTGCTTCTCCTTTCTGGCCTATAAGTTAATGTCAAAGGAAGACATATGGTTAGAACATCACATCCTTTGGAAAAAAAAAATTATTTGATCAAAGAAGATTGGTAAACTTGCCCAGAGTTCAATTAACTGGTTTGGGAGCACATAGAATCTCCCTGAGATGTTCTGCTGCTAGATTAGAATTGGTCAAGATGTTTTGTTTTTAAATTAATTAATTAATTAATTTTTGGCTGCGTTGGGTCTTGGTTGCTGCGCGCGGGCTTTGCTCTAGTTGCGGCGAGTGGGGGCCACTCTTCACTGTGGTGCACGGGCTTCTCATTGTGGTGGCTTCTCTTGTTGTGGAGCACAGGCTCTAGGCACTTGGGCTTCAGTAGTTGTGGCACACAGGCTCAGTAGTTGTGACTCACGGGCTCTAGAACTCAGGCTCAGTAGTTGTGGCGCACAGGCTTAGCTGCTCCACGGCATGGGGGATCTTCCCGGACCAGGGCTTGGACCCGTGTCCCCTGCATTGGCAGGTGGATTCTTAACCACTGTGCCACCAGGGAAGTCCCTGTTCAAGATGTTTGAAGTTCAGAGGAGAGCGGATTCTCAGAGGAGAAGCCCATTTGAATAATTGGCATCACGTGGGTTCCCAAACGCTGTCTCCCAACATGAAAACCTCCTGGAAAGATGAAAGAGACATAACTGAGCTGGCTTTGCTGCCAATGGAGACGTTCTGGAAACTTTTAAGAACAGGTGGCTTGGACTTCGCTGGTGGCGAAATAATAAATAAATAAAAATAAATTAAAAAGAACTGGTGGCTTATGACTTTCTCTTGAAAACTGAGTGTTTGAAGAGCACTAGCAAGTGGGAAGAAAAACAGGTTTGGAGGCGGAGGCCTTCTCCAAAGTCTAGGCCGCAGCAGGGTTTCTTGACCTTGGCGCTGCTGACTTTTGGGGCCAGACCATTCTTTGTCATCCGGGCTGCTCTGTGCATTGTGAGCCATGTGACAGCATCCCTGCCCTCTACCCACAAGATGCCAGGAGTACATATCCCTTCCTTGTCGTGACAACCAAAACTGTCTCTGGACACGGCTGAGTGTCCCCTAGGAGGCCAGAATCGCCCCCAGCTGAGAACCACTGGGCTAGACCAATAAAATCTATTCTTTGGCTCTGAACAGAATTAGGTACCTGGAGCTTCAATCCATAAACTTCCTTTGTCAGGGAATGCTTCCCCGCCCCCCCGCCC
>NW_006784503.1:3071530-3086522 GCF_000442215.2 Lipotes vexillifer
CCCCCGCTAGCTGGTTGCTGTCCTCTTCCTAGCCTGTGGAATGAAGATGGAGATTTAAATTACAATTCTCAATGACTGATTTGCAGTATTGCAGGCGAGTCCGGAGTTGTGTCTCCTCATTCCTGTGACATTAGCAAGCCACTCATCTCTCAGAGCCTCAGTTTCCCCACCTGTGGACTACAGAGGATGCCCATTTCATTGGCATGATGGAGATTCCATTAGCTGACGCAGGCGGTGCCCAGCACACAGCAGGGGTTAGTACTTGGTAGCTAATCTTGCCATGTGTATCCTTCTCTCTGTAGCCGGAAGAGGACGGGACCATTCCCAGGCCAGAGGAGCCAACCTGCTACTCAGTGCTTTGCTGTTGGCTTAACTCGTTCACAGCCTGTCTCACACCTTTAGAAAGAGCCAGGAGACCATTCTCTCCATGACAGGTGCACAGGGCTCAGGGAAGGAGCAGGGCTTTGACGTCAGTCAGGCCACACTCAACCTCTGGCCCCACCGTTGCCCAGCTGCGTCCAGGGCTGGGTCACTTAGCATCCTCACACTTGCCTCCCCTCCCCTGAGAAAACGGCGTGGAGTCCCCTCTTCACAAGGTCTTGGAAGGGACGAAGTGGGCGACACATGTAACAGTTCCCAACACACAGCAGTTTCCGGGACATTGTAAATGATCACGTCTGGGTCAGTCAGAGTGACAAGCCCAAGCCCCGGAAGGCAAGGACCAGAGCAAGCACCGCCCTTGACCCAGGGGGAGTCGAGCGGGCGGCACTTCGCTGGAATGTGCGGGAACAGCTTCACATCAGGTGTGGCTTCCATGCAGCGTTAAACTAGGCATGAGCTCGGTGTAAGTCGGCTAGCTGAGCACCTCGGTTTCTAGAACTATGAAATGTCAGCTCTGAAGGGACAGTTAATGGTCAAATCCGTCAGCGGTTCCGGACTCTTGGTTTTCTTTAAGCAAGAAAACGTTCTTCCAAACCAAGCCATTTGTTCCCCAGAGACTGTAAAACTAGCAAAGACTGTGGCAGAGAGCTAGGGGCAGGTGGGGAGCAGTGTTGGGTGCGATCCTCTGGGGTCTCCCCAGGGGGCCTTCGGGCTCAGAGACACACAAGTCCAGAAGCATTTATTTCACAGTCTAGCTTTGGCATCCAGTTTGCTTCTCCATTCTCTTACTCTGAGAACCTTGGTTCTTAACAGCATAGACATTTATCCTGCTATATACATTCACATATGTAATCATTTCAGAGTCACAGTATCCACATTAGCACCACGAGGACAGCCACTGAGCGCAGTCTTGGTGGGTTCTTAGGAGGCTTGGTGTCACTAAGCTGTAACATCTAAGCACTGTCAATGGAAATCGTCTTCTCCGGACATTTGTGTCTTCACATTGATATGCAAACATTTATTTAAGCAGTGGTTTTTAAAAAAAATTTTTTTTTATGGATTGCTTTGCAGTTCTTTTTCACTTTTTTTTTAAGTTACGTGAAATAGATGCACAGTTCCAAAATTAGCACCGTGAAGCAAGGCACATTCAGAGAGGTCCAGCTTCCACACCTGTGTCCCCGCACTAGCCCTACTCTCCCTTCTCCCATGGGCAACTGTTTAAAAATGAATGTTTGGCTATTATACATAGAATGGATAAACACCAAGGTCCTACTGTATAGCACAGGGAACTATATTCAATCTCTTGTGATAAACCACAATGGAAAAGAATATGAAAAAGAATGTATATATATATATATATATATATATATATATATGTATATATAACTGAATCACTTTGCTGTACAGCAGAAAATAACACAACTTTGTAAATCAACTAGACTTCAATAAAATAAAAAAAAGAAAGAAAAAAATGAATGGTTTACTCTAGCATTGTTTCTTTGTGAAAAATAAGCAAATATATCTTTTGAGTCCATATATATGCTGAATATGTATATATATATATATATATCATGTATATATAAGTATATTATTGAATATATACATATATAATACAATATATACATGGAATACATATAGAATTTTTAAGTTAGCATACTGCCTATGCACCATGCTTCTTTCTCTCAATATATCTTGGAGATGTCTTCCATAGCAGAATATGGAGATATTTTTCTTATTCCTAAAATCAGCACCTACACCATTTTCATTCTGACAGGTAAGGACACTGGCCCAGAGAATCTCGTCTGTCCTCCGTGCCCAGGATGTGTGGGGTCTGAGAGGCCACAAGACGAGCCCAGGCCTCTTTCTACTAATCACACACTAGTCCAGGGCCCCCTGAGACAAGACGTCTTTCCAAGGCTGTAGGCTGAGGTCATGTCTGCGCAGCTCTGTCCCCTGCCCCCAGGCAGAGGGTCAGAGCACCCTGGGGACCTTATCCAGACCACAGTCCAGGGCATCCAGCCCCAGGCCCCAGAATGGGGGCTAGAAATGGCTTAGGCAACCCCTAAGTCCAACAGTTCCCTGCACAGACGAGCAGCCCAAGGATGGAAGAGGCCCCAGGCTCCCCACACAGGCACCGATCACGTCTCAGCCTCTGCAGGTTGCAAGGGCTCTTCCCAGAGGGACCGCAAACCATGGGAGTGGAGTCCAGGAGACCCGGCTAGAATCGCCGCTCTGCCCTCCCATGCTGTGTGGCCTTGGGCGAGCTGTCTAACAGCACTGAGCCCCCTGTGCCCTCATCTGTCAAACGGGGATCCCACGCTGCAGATTTCATTGCTGGTTGAGCCAGGTGTGTAAGAATTGGAGATGAGAGTTTCCCGCACACGATGGGCACGCTGTAAACCGCAGCCACGGTGTCTTCCGCCATGGCCCATCTAGGACGTAGCCACACGAAGCAGCAACGCCAGCCAAGCGAAAGCCAGTGTAGCGGGTAGAGTGGGTGCAGGGCGGGCCTGGGAGCAGTGGTCACATCCCCGCCCTGCTTCCCCCTCCCTGACCGGGGCCCGCCTCTGCTCAGGGCTGGGGCCTCACCCTGATCGGCCCCGGGAATGAACCGAGAACCTGCAGTACAGGAGGCGACAGAAAGGTGACAGAAGCTCCGGGGAGCTGCCTGGGTCTGAGAGACCATGACCAGGCCCTGCCAAGGCCCCGGCTGCCCTTCTGCGGCCATTTCTCCAAGAGCAGGGCCAGAAGTGCCGGAGACCCCAGGCCCTGCCCTCTTGGTAGGTAATTCCCGGTGGCCCTCCAGGCTCCCAAGGGGCTTCCTGCCAGACTTCCTATTCTTATGGTCACTTTGGCCTCTCAGTAATCCTGGGGAACAGGCATGGGGCTTTGCAGATGGGAAAACCAAGGCTCAGAGGCCACCAAGATCAGAGAGTTGGTGGGAAATGCAGGAAGGGAAGCTTGACCTTCCCTCTCCAGGGACAGTGTGTTCCCCTGCTTTGCTAACACATTCGGGAAGCCCCCAGGCCTCCCTGAGTCTCGGCTTCTCTTATCTATAAAATCTGATGATCTCCGAAGTCCCTTCCAACACGCAACTCCTCAAGTTCCAAGAATCAGGGAACATGGATTTCCTTCCTCTCTCCCGTCTGTGTCAACCCCTCCTTAGGGGTCTGTCCCTGCAGAGAACCACAGGCTGACTCTGGGGGCCCATATCTGGTGAGAGGACAGCCCCCGTGGCAGGGTCTGCAGGTGTTCGTCCCTCAGCAGCTCTCAGTCACCTGTCCAGGAAGGCTGGCACGCGGGAGAGATGACGGAGCACCGCGGCCCCTCCTGATCGCCAGGTGCTCCCCGGCTTCTGCTTCCCACTCAGGCCCTTGCCAGGGGGCTGCTCCCTGTGCTTTGGATGTGGCGTGAGGGATTCACCTCTGTGTTCCATTTTGCTACAGATTTTATCTTTCTCTCTTTCTTCATAGAACAGGGAATTTTGTGGGAAATGATTTTTTTTAATTTACTTTATTGAAGTTTAGTTGATTTACAATGTTGTGTTAATTTCTACAGTACAGCAAAGTGACTCAGTTATACACACACATATACATTCTTTTTCATATTCTTTTCCATTGTGGTTTCTCCCAGGATATTGAGTGTCGTTCCCTGTGCTATACAATAGGACCTTGTTGTTGTGAGAACTGGTATCTTGAAGGTAAAATTAAGATCCTAACATTTGGCCTGGTAGATTCCTTGTGGGGAACCAATGAAATAAGATGGAGAGAACACATTCAGCGAGGAGCTGGCCCAGACCAGGGCATGGGTGGTCCTCACAGGACCACGGACCTCTCCGTGGGCACTTAGCCAAGCGCTGACCCATGGGGTGCTCACCACACTCTGGGGGAGGAGGTCCCAGTTTTCCAGATAAGGAAACACCCAGAGAAATTCAAATCCTCTTGAAGTCACAGAGAGTGAGTGGCAAAGCTGAGATCTGAAAAAAGGGACTAGAAATTGTTGGCCCTCCACTGTCTGTCGCCCAGAGGCAGTGGCTTGGGTAGGCTGGACGCCAGTGCCCCCTTCAGGGGTCCGTGTTCCTGGGACCCCATCTTTAGGCTTGCCTTCCTCTCCATCAGCCAGCACCGCCTACCCAGAGGGTCCCCTCCCCAGACCACAGAATCCTGGAGTGAGCAAAGCAGATATATCTCTTCTTTCTTCTGGGTGCCCATTCATTTCATGTTATAATTTTCAAGTCTAAATGTATTTTTTAAACATGCCAGATAGTTGTGAAATTATATGACTATTCATCCTACCCTGCATCCTCCCATTTTTCTGTGTATCTAGTACACAAAAAAGAATAATAAAAATCACTTTTTGTCAGTATCAGGTGCTTTACATGAATTGACTAAAGGGGCCCAGGTGTTATAGCGTTGACCCCAAATCTCACCCCTAAGGGGCAACGCTAGAGTCAATCCAGGTCTTCTGGGACCCCAAGCTCGTGGTTACCCCATTCTGACTCTGCTTTCCCCAGTAGAAAACCCTCCTAAAGGCCTGGGTTTGTCTCCCTGTCCCCTCACCCCAGGCTCCCCAGCCTGGGACTTAATTACACGTGTGGAAAGGCTTCAAGCAGAAATGAAAGGGATCAGCGCTACGGACTTTTCCACACGTGGGCCTTTCATCTGAAAGCTCTATCTATTTATCACCTATTAATTTTTTTTTAAAGAAGGTAATTGACTCTCCCAACACAGCTTAGAGGCAGGTGGAGACGGTCTTTTCTTTTCTTCTTATGAAGAAAGGAGCCTAGAGATGTGGGCTGGGCAGCTTTCTTGGGGGATGGGTGTTTGAACAGGAACCATGACGCAGGCTGGCAAGAGCTCATTCTTCCTTCAAACAACCTGGTCCCGGCCTATGCCTCAGCTTCCCCTGTGATTACCTCTCAAAGCTGCCAAGGGGAGTTATCGATAGAATGTCACCCAGGCCCTGCTCAAAGCTTAAGCGTGAAGAATAGTGGCTAAAGTCAGGAGGGGATTCTAGAGTTCGTCCCAGAGTCCTTGCCTCGTATGTCAAGCTGGGGTGATGACATTCACCTCATGGGGTGGTCATGGGATCCCAGGAGATGACTCATGGACAGTCCCTAACCCAGGGCCTGACACACTTATTAGAGACACATTATTATTTGCTGAAATCTGTAATTATCATGCTGCATTGATTGTTGGTAGGGAGAAAGCGTTATAATTTTTAAAAATTATATAAATTGTCTTCTAGACCTTTTTCCTCCCACTTTCTATGACTATATCTGCCTTTGTTTCTGCTTGTATAGAAATTAAGTTTTTGCCTTTTCCTGCAAAATTATCTTTTATAGCCTACTGGATTATGATAATAATACTTTGTACTTTCACAGAGGCTTTTATCCGGGAATCTCAAAGCAGTTCATAAACTTTAATTAATTCTTGCAACAAGGCCGGTGAGGTAGCTAAGTATTATTATCCCTATTTTATAGATAAGGAGAGCGAGACATTGAGAAGTTAAGTAATTTGCCAAAGGCCCCAAAGCAGGTAGTAGCTAAGTCTGAACAAGACCGCAAAACACCTATCTCAGGCCTCGCTTGGCCCACTGGGGCTGCCCTGCTGGTCTCCCCGGGCCCCAGGGCATGATTGATGGGGAGGCTTCGATCAGTTGCAGTACCCATGTTAAATACATGTTGGATGGCTTACAGGTGTTATGGGGAATTATGTAGGCGACTCATATGCTTTGCCCCTGGGTACTGGCCTATCTTCAGGTGAGCTGAGCAAAACCTGCAAACCCACTTCTCAGATCAGGATGCTCGTGCTATAAAACTCCCATTTCCCCCTGATCTGGACTTAAGCAAGCATCTGCTCTGTGCCAGGCACTGTGCTAGCGGCTTCTTTTTTTTTTTTTTGCCTGTGCCCTCTCCTCTAAATTTATCCTTATGGCAAAACTATGAGTGACTACTGTCATCCCCATTGTACAGATGAGGACAGTTGAGGCTCAGAAAATGAAGTGACATATCCAAGGTGACACAGTAGAACTGGGATTACAACCAAGTTCTGGCTCAAAGATGGGTGATCTTGTCACGCACCAGCTGACACCTGGTGTCCAGTTGTGTGGCAGGAAGGCTTATTGACCCTACAATGGATTTCCAAGGGGCAATGGTAGGTGATCAAGCTAATAAATAGCTTCTGTTCTTGGATGCACGAATTAATAAGGAACTCTCCTGGCAAGGTCTGATTGTACGCAAGATTTCAGAAAGGAGCCTGGTTCCTCCAGAGACCCTTTCCAAAGGGTGTAGGGCAGAAGGCTCCCATTGTCTGCCCACCCCACCTTATCTCTCCTTACTCAATGGCTTCTCACCACGGGCAGCAAAACTCCTTCCCACAGGCTTGAGACCTGGGAGAGACTCAAGAAACTTCACTTTCTTTCCTCCAGAGTGACTACTGAAGTCAGACAAGCCTGGATTTGAATTCCGGTCCTGTACTCACTCATGGTTAATCTCAGGCAAGTCTCAACCTCTCTGAGCCTCAGTTTCCTCACCTGTAGAGGCATTGTTGCAAGAATTCAATGAGGTAACAAATACCATGGCTCACAGCACAGGGTCTGGCATACAGTAAGTGCTTAGTAAACGTCAATGTTCTACATTCTTCTTCTTGCCTGATCATTGCCCACATCCTATCTGGCTGACTCAGACCAGTGCTGACCAATTCTTTTCCTTGTTGCCTTTGCCAACATCCTGGCTTGGACCCTCGAGGCCCTGCCGTACCTCACCCAGGTCATTGCAACACCAAGAGTGGTCACAAGAGCTGCTCTCCGCAGTCCTACGTGGCAGCCCGCTGAGGGCCACCCAGCTATGCCTCTCACCAATCCGGGATGTCACTCTTGTCTCTTTTGAACCCCTTCTCGCTAAAGTGACGTGTTGGACTTAAGGGGCTGCAGGCCTTCAGCCTTCCAGCCCTGGTGCCCCAGGATTCCACTCTGCCCTGACTACTTTAGAACTGCAACCTCAGCCTCAGTTAATGAGGTGGCCCCTCCCCGGGGCCACTAGGTGAGGGGTGGTCATAGAGCCTGAAGGATCAGGCTTCTCTCAGGTAAGGCAAATCTGAGAGAAAAGAACGAGTTTTCTATTGGATTATAGCTTTAAAAAATAAGAATCATGGGGCTTCCCTGGTGGCGCAGTGGTTGAGAATCTGCCTGCCAATGCAGGGGACACAGGTTCAAGTCCTGGTCCGGGAAGATCCCACATGCTGCGGAGCAACTAAGCCCGTGTGCCACAACTACTGAGCCTGCGTGCCTAGAGCCCGTGCTCCGAAACAAGAGAAGCCACCGCAATGAGAAGCCCGCGCACCTCAACGAAGAGTAGCCCCCGCTTGCCGCAACTAGAGAAAGCCCGCGCGCAGCCATAAATAAATAAATAAATAAATAAATAAATTTATAAAAAAAGAATGGTTACACAACAGCATTTAAGGTGTAAACAAGTTCTAAAATGTCAGCCCCTGCCTTCCTCTCTCTTCTCCTGTGGGCTTCCCTTTGCTCTTTTCTGCTCCTCAGGCCATACCTCCTTCTGCCTCAACTGGTGAATCTTATTTTATTGTGAGAAACCCTTCCCCAGACACACTCAAGGTCTTGGTCAGCTTGGTATTAAAGGTTCCTCTTGGACCTGCCTTTTCTCTGCTTCAGCCACAAGCAGGCTGGGTGGCCTGGCCTGCCTTGCCCTACGGGGAGCACAGCCGACCTAACCCCACAGGAGCCGGCAAGGCCAGGCGGCCGTGAGCCTGTGAGGTGCCCCAAGGAAGTGGAGGGCCGGTGGGTGGGAGATGAGGGTCTGGCAGCAGAAGCAGGGAGCCCTTGAGGAGAGGGGGATCCTGGGGCCCAGCCGGCCCCCGTTCTGGGCCAGCATTGCCAAAGTCACCCTAAGAATGGCCCTCAAGAAGGCCACTGAGGAAGGGGCGTTAGAGCCTGTGCTCTAGAGGCAGCCGGGCCACCGGGCCTCTTAGACCAGGCGTCCTGGGCCACTGCCTGCAGGACAGACCCTGAGGCCCCTTTCCTCCCCCTGACTAGACGGTGGGCACGACAAGGTCAGGGACTAGAAGGGCATGTCCTGTGCACCAACCTTGCCCAGGGATGGCCTGCCCAGCGACAGAAGCATGGAGGCTCCAGATGACCAGCCCTCAGAAGAAAAGGACAACACAGCTACCGTGCTGGCCCCAGGCAGCCTCTGACCCGCGATGCCCGCAGCCTGGGAGAGCTAGGGCTGGCCACCTGCCTGGCACCCCAGCATGCCCACAGCCATCTGGGGTCTTTGGCTCCCCAATGGGTCTACTGTCTCCTCGGCCTCCCTACCTGGGCTGGCCTGAGCCAGTCCCTCAAGCCTTGACCAGTGGGGGGTATCTGGGCCTGCAAAGGCAATGACCTGGCCATGGCCAACCCCACCCAAGTCCGGCCCCCTGAGGGCCCTGTGCACTCCTGCTCTCTGAGCTGTCTGCCTTTCTTACTTAAAGAGTTGCAGAATTAAACAAATGTTTGCTAAGTTCATGTGTCTAGACAGCCTCAAGAACTCCCACACTCGGGTCATGTAATCCTCCCGCTAAAGGAAAGTAGATTTCTTCACTGCAGTGGGTCCTTCTAGAAGTTTCTGGGCTATCACAAAGAATGCAACTGTAAAAGAACAAGGATGGTGTGTGTGCATGCACGTACGTGTGTGTGTGTGTGTACACGTGCACCTGTGGGCAGCCCCGGGTCCAATGGGAAGTATTGAATTGAAACCAGAGTACAAAAATGACCCAAGACACCCAAGCTCAGCCAGCTGTGGGGCCTCTGCTCTCCAATGAAGGGAGTGAGCAGAGAGATGGGCTCATCCTTGATCTGGCTTAGAAGTGCAGACCCTCCAAAGCAATGCTGTTTTCTCTCATTTTAAAAAATCACATTTATTATTTATGATCATAAAAGCCAAAACTTGCTTATTATAGAGAATTTGGAAAATACAGAGAAAAATTAAGATCATCTGAAATCCCACTATCTCTGGGAGAAGTCATATCTCCTGAGCTCTCAGGGGGTGGCAGACACACGGTCCCGTGAGCAGGCACCCAGCTGGGCTGAGGGACTGGCACACGCGGAGGTTCGGTGGAGGGCTTCGGTCACACCATCAGGGGTGGCTGTCCAGCCTGGGCTCCAACCCCACCAAAACGATTTATATTTTAGGCTTTTTCTTCCGATGTAGACTACCTCCCTCTCCTGCTTTCAACAAAACTGGGCCCAAATTGCATTCATCTGTATTCTGCTTTCTGTGTTTAAACCCCGTATTGTAAACATCTTCCCTGGTTGTGAAGCATTCTTTGAGAACACCATTTCGGTCCCTGTGTACGTTTCCAGCCTATGAAAACCTACCCACGATTTATTTAATTGTCCCGTTTATTAGCCTTTAGGGGCAGCCACATAAGTGACAGAGGATGCTGCCCCTCTTGAAAAACTGACCCCGCAGGCCACCCCTTCCCGGGGCCCCCGAGCTAGGGCTGCAATGGGCAGGGAGGGGTGATTGGTCAGGGGTCCAGGGCTTCCCTACTCCTTTTTGTCAAAGAGGGTTCTCCTCATTGAGACTGCCAGCTTGCTTGGTGGCTCTGAGGTTTCCTTTGGGGACATGAAAAAGCTCTGGGAGTAGATGGGGTGCTGGTCACACTACCCTGTGAATGGACTGAATGCTGCTGAATTGTCCACTTCAAAACGGGAAATGTTATGTTATGTGGATTTTACCACAATTTTTTACAAAACCTGTCAAACTGGACCCATCGCTTTGTGGCAGGACCAGGTTTGCTTCCCTGGTGGCCTCATTCTAACCAGGGGCAGAACAGGAGGAAGGCTTAGACCATCACAGAAAGTTGCATGCCGCAACTAAAGATCTCACATGCCACAGTGAAGATCCCATGTACCGCAAGTAAGACCTGGCACAGCCAAAATAAATAAATAAATATTTTTTAAAAATAGTAATAATAGGGAAATGGGGTGGGTGGAGGAGTGGGAATAGGAAAACTGGATACTTTCTGCTCGATTTTTCTATAATGCATGAACTGCTCTGAAAAAATAAAGTCTATTAATTAAAAAAAAATGATACCACACGGACCCTGGCCAACCAGATGTAAAAAGAGTCCCACAGGCCCCCTGAGGGACGGGCAGCAGCTTTGTTTTTGCTGAATCATGCAGGGAGGCTGGGAGGGAGGAACGGTCCCAACGTGGGAGTGGGGGGCAGCAGTCACAAGGCTCAAGGCTGAGGAATTATTTCAATATGCAAACAACTGGTGTGGCCCTAGCATCTGAATATCAACTCTGACTAGTACTAAGATTACCTTGTTATTTTATATAAGTTAAAGGCAAAAATGAAGCAAGCAAAGATGTGACAGCCCTGTAAGCTAGATATTGTTACCCCATTTTACACATGAAAAAAACTGAGGCCCAGAGAAGTGATTGTTCAACAGAGAACGGTCCAGATCTTGGGATCTGAACCCAAGATTTTCTACCTCAAAACCCAGCTCTTCTCAGAGGAGAGAGGGCTCTTCCGGCTGACACTGCTGGTGATTAGCTAACCAGTCACTGGTTTACTTCTTGGTGAAGGTGGGTCACAAAGCTGGCATTTGCAAGGAGCCCAAAGGACAGCTGTGCTTGTGCACAAGAGTAGAGCTTCTGCCCGACTGGCTGCTCCCTCAATGGGCAAATCGTTTCCTTCCCTTTGCTTCACTTTAAATCGGGAGAAAGTCAGCATTGTGCAGACGCTGAGATCTCACTGGGTCAGCCATCCCACCCTCCCATTTTATAGATGGGAAAAGTGAGGTTCAGAACAGGGAAACGACTTGTCTAAAGAAACAACCAGAACGTGGCAAGGCCAGGGCTAGAAACCAGGCCTTCGGATACCCAGCACGCTGCCTGCTCTCTTAGAAGTGTGCAGGTCAGGGCATAGTCATTCTCACTCCCCAGGTCCCAGTGCACACGTGCAATTAAGCCACAAGGAGCCGTTTCCTGCTGCGGTCAGCAGGCACGGCCACAAGGCTGCTCTGTGAGCGGCACTCAGTGGTGTCACTGGGAGTTGTCCACATGTGACTTCACGAAGGTGCAACGGTGTAGCATCCACCTCCACTGTGTTTCAAATCTGCAGCTCAGCATCTTCCGGATCCTTCTTTCACTTTTGTGAAGTGTGTGTTTCACAAAAGTAATGCTTAGCTGTGAGTCCATTTTGTGTAATAAGGGGTTTGGTTTTATGACAGGAAGAACTTCCTTTGTCCAGCAGCATGAAAAAGTGGTTTTAAAGTTAAAATTATGTCATGGGGCGGCTCTCAGACTCTGGCGATGTATGACAACTCACAGGGGTGCTTTCTCCCAAGGGGAGGTCAGAGCTGAGGGGGCACAGCCTGTGGCTTAGGGAGCCATTCCCACTTGCTTCTGAAGTGCTGAGTTAACAGACTTTCTGTCTCAGGCCAGAGTCCTCCCTCAAGGGCACAGCTCTTGAAGGGCCAGGTTGAAAGGGGAACAAGGTTCCAGCAAATTCAGATGGTCTTCAAACTGCAAATGCTGGGACTTCCCTGGTGGTCCAGTGGTTAAGACTCCACACTTCCGATGCAGTGGGCATGGGTTCGATCCCTGGTTGGGGAACTACGATCCCCCATGCTGTGCTGCGCGGCCAAAAAAAATGCAAATGCTGTTGGGTGTGTCACTATTTGTATGTCTAATATCAACGTTTATAGCTTTGGCCTAGAACTGCAGTATCTAACATGGCAACCACCAGCCAGGCATGGCTATTTAAAACGAATTAAAATTAAGTACAATTACAAATTCGGTTTCTCGGTCACTCTGGCCACATTTCAAGTGTCCAGAAGCCATATTAGTAGCTGCCATTCTGGACAGCAAAAATAGAGAACACTCCAGGGTTGCAGAATTGGATGGCATTGGCCTGGAAAGTGAGGACCGCTGGCAGGAGTGGGTGAAAAGAGTATTTAGTACAGATCCAGGGAACCACCCAGAAAGGCCTGAGCCACAGAGCACGTGAGCGAGTCTGCATGTCTAGATGTAGTGAGAAAATCTAGACCTGGGGGCAGTGCACATCATTCTACAGGGAAAAATTTGCTGGCTGCACCATGGTGTCAAATCGGTTCTGCCCAGAACAAGTTCCAGAATGAACCCCACTTAGTGGGGACTCGCTGGAGACACAGAGGAACCATAGACAGTCTCTGGTTTTTCACTTTGCATGTATTTTTAGTCCTGGATATCCAATCGTGAAGCAATTATTATAAATCGAATCATACTCTTCCAGAAAAATGTTCCTATTTATTCCAAGGGCATGTTTGTTTTCAAGGAGCCAAAGTGACCTAGATTAAGGAAAGGGACATTTCTTCTAAGGAGTTGGGAAGTCTCATGACACCTGAGGAAGGCAGCTCTCCCCTGGCAGGGCTGGAAGTGGCCCCTCGCAGGCCCTAGGTGGCCACCTCACCTGCCCCTCTGCATTCCCTTTTCCTGCTCCCTCGGCCATAGGCCATGCCTTACGTGATTCCCTCTGCTGCCTGCTCTCAGCTGATCCTGGCTGACCGACCCCCAAGCATTTTGGCTCCAGGGTGCCAGCACTCATGTCAGCAGTCCAGGCCAAGCATATCTGCCCCGCTGGAATTCGGCCCCACAGGTCCGGGTCAGGTATCTCTCCGATGTCCAACCGCTTGAGACTGAGGGTACATTTATTCCGAGACTGTGGAAGGCACATGTGCTCTAGGACAGGTGGAGAAAGAGGAAAGAATGGCTGCCTCTCTGGTACAAATTGGTGTGAGATCAATCAGAACATCCTCAACAGTGTAGTCAGAAAAGAGAAAACAAAACAATGAAAATCTCTATGGTCATTTACAATGATCAGATTCGACTGGAAATTCAAGAATGTGAACCTAAATTTTCAGTGTCCAAGTGTCTAGAACACAGCCTGCTCAATGAATATTTGTACAAAGAATGAATGAACGGCCTCATTGAACTATAAGAGATCCACAGAGTACAGGAATTTTATTTCATATATTTGATTTTTTTTAATTAATTTATTTATGGCTGCATTGGGTCTTCATTGCTGCACGAAAACTAGGCTTTCTCTAGTTGCGGCGAGCGGGGGCTACTCTTCGTTGCGGTGCACGGGCTTCTCATTGTGGTGGCTTCTCTTGTTATGGAGCACGGGGTCTAGGCGCACGGGCTTCAGTAGTTGTGGCACATGGGCTCAGTAGTTGTGGCTCGTGGGCTCTAGAGCACAGGCTCAGTAGTTGTGGCGCACGGGCTTAGTTGTTCCGCGGCATGTGGGATCTTCCCGGACCGGGGCTCGAACCCGTGTCCCCTGCATTGGCAGGCAGATTCTTAACCACTGTGCCACCAGGGAAACCCCCAAATATTTGATTTTTAAAAGGGAAGAAAAATCCTTTTGTGCCTAAATAGACACAAAGTTTTTAATATCTTTCTTTCAGCAGACATTTACTGAAAATTTACCCTGCACAGCACACTGGGAACCCTTGGCAATGAAAGAGACACAGAACTGGCTCTCAGAGCTCCATCTCTGAGCTCCATCTCATGGGGAAGACACAAGTTAAGTAAGTTTGTATGTACACGTATTCTAAAGATGATGAAGGAAAACTGAACTTACATTTCCTGACTCTCTTGATAAATTTCACTGTAGCAAAAACAAGTATCCAAAATCATTCCAAAGTATTGGAGGTGGCAATTAAAAATGTTATTTTGAAGACAAAGCTTGTGTTTCTCCCATGAGACAGCATTTTAAATATGCCTTAAATCAACAAAGAAATTGGCTTGTCAATTAAAAGTTAGATAATACAGGACAGCATAAAAAAAGAGAGTAAAAATCTTGTCCATTCATATACATTTACAGGATATAAGGTCCCACTGGTTTGTTTGGGGTTATGAACAAGTTCTGGAAATGCATAATAGCGATGGCTGCATAACCTCGTGAATGCACTTACTGCCACTGGATTGTATACTTAAGAAATGGTTAGGGGCTTCCCTGGTGGCAGCAGTGGTTAAGAATCCGCCTGCCAATGCAGGAGACACGGGTTTGAGCCCCGGTCCGGGAAGATCCCACATGCCGCGGAGCAGCTAAGCCCGTGCGCCACAACTACTGAGCCTGCGCTCTAGAGCCCACAGGCCACAACTACTGAGCCCGTGCACCACAACTATTGAAGCCCACGCTCCCTAGAGCCCGTGCTCTGCAACGAGAGAAGCCACCGCAATGAGAAGTCCGCGCACCGCAGTGAAGAGTAGCCTCCGCTCGCCGCAACTAGAGAAAGCCCATGTGCAGCAACAAAGACCCAACGCAGCCATAAATAAATAAATAAATAAATAAATAAATAAATCTATTAAAAAAAAAAGGAAATGGTTACAATGCTAGATTTTAGGATCTGTATATTTTACCACAATAAAAATGAGGGAAAAAACTCTCACCAGACACACAATTTTATAAATGTTTTCTTTTTACAATATAGCACAATATTTCTCCATATCGTTAGAAAGCATTCATAAATATGATTTTACAGATTGAATACTATTTCATCCTATGGCTGCAGCATAATTTTTTTTTTTTTTTTTTTTTTTTTTTTTGTAT
>NW_006784503.1:3086532-3105496 GCF_000442215.2 Lipotes vexillifer
GCCTCTCACTGCTGTGGCCTCTCCCGTTGTGGAGCACAGGCTCCGGATGCACAGGCTCAGCGGCCATGGCTCACGGGCCCAGCCGCTCCGCGGCATGTGGGATCTTCCCAGACCGGGGCACGAACCCGTGCCCCCTGCATCAGCAGGCGAACTTCCAACCACTGCACCACCAGGGAAGCCCAACAAACACATTTTTGAAAATTCTTGGTGACCCGTGGTTTCCCCCCTTCCTCCTGCTAGGTGGCTTGCTTCACAGCTCTCAAAGTGCTGCTTTGGGCTGAAAGCTCAGTAACTGCTCTCAAGCCATCAGATTGGACCCTTGGAAAGAACGTTGGCATCAGGGTGCCCAGGACTGCAGAGGAGGCCGTGCGGCATGGCCCGAGTTTCAGGCAGGTGACGCGTTCTGGAGAGAAACTGTGAGAGAGGAGGTGAGTGTAGAGAGGAGGCCGTGCAAAGGTTGGAAGACAAGAGGCGATGGTCACCTAGCGGGAAGGGACGACGAGACGCCTCAGCCACACCAGGACACTAGAACAACAGCATAGACCAGGGCTGACCGCACCAGGCAAGCCAGGATTGACACCCGACTTCAGTACCATCTGGAACCACGCGTCTCCACTACAGTCAGCACTGAGAGGCTGCATGGAATGGGACCCCAAACATCTGACACGAGGGCCTCACTGGAGAAGGTGGGGTTCGGTCTCCACATGGGTGCAATCAACGGAAAACATTGTCCCACCATCCAAGGACCGTGCAGTCTACTGGGGTCACAAGACAGCCCACGGCAGAAGGCTAGTTCTCCGCCTTGTCTAGAAAGCAGAGACCAGACAAATCAGATGTGGCCAAGAGATTCCGGAGAGGCCAAAAGCAAAGCGAACCATAGGAATCCAGGGACTGGGGCTTCCCTGATTTGGGATGAGACAAATTCAATCAGCAAGCATCAAAGGGTCTGCTATTCCAGGAAAGGAAACTGGCCCAGGTAGATGCAGAGGCAGATGTGAAAACTGACAGTGGTTGTGTCCCTTCCAAACGTCCGGGTCTGAGCTGGGCACATAGCCGTTCACCCGATACACCCGCAACCGGCAACAGGCCCGCAAAACTCTACGTCCAGTGCCCCGACAGAATAATCGCTAGATGCCCAGATGCACAGAGAGGGAAGGACTTCCCCGCGAGCCCGAGGCTCACTCTGACCAGAGCAGCATTTGTGCTGACCAGGAGATGTGGTTTGAGGGCGGGAGAGTTGAGCCCAGGTGCAGGCAGTGAGGACCTGCATGGCCTGTAGATAATTTTTAAAACGGTAATGAAACAGACTGAAAGCTGCTCTGCGTATTATTATCACCACACCCAGCAATTTTAAACAGTGTCACTGATAAAATACTCCTCCTTGAAAAAATTCCTTTGTTCAGAACAACTGCTGTGGTCATGATTGAGTCTTAACAACATAGATGTGAACTTCACCTTTTCATTACCTGCCCTTTCATGAGCATCGTATTCTGCACCTAAATTAATTCTGAGAACTCCCAGTTCCACGGCTGGGCCTGATTCCCACAGACTGGACCACCTGTGTTCATTCTGAGGCTTGCTCATGGGGGACGATGCTCTGGTGGCCTGACCAACTGGTCCCAGTCAGCTGGGATTTTCTGACTTTAGCCCTGGTCATCCCAGACACTTGGATATCACAGTGGCTGTGAAGCCAAAAAACAGAGCTTGAATTATTGCATTTCTGTCATTCCACTTGCAGTTTTGGTGTTGAAAAAAAATTGTTTTGGCCACGCCTTGCGGCTTTCAGGATCTTACTTCCCCGACCAGGGAATGAACCTGGGCCCTTGCGGTGAAAGCACTAACCACTGAACCGCCAGGGAACTCTCACGGTGTTAAATTTAAACAGCAAAAGTGCTAACTGCAAGACATCATCTTTTCGTTTAGTAGGTACAAATTTTAGTTTGTACATGAAATGTTTAACTTAATTTGAATAATGTCTTTAGAAATGAAGTCTCTTCGTTTTTTTTTGTTTTTTTTTTTTGCGGTACGCGGGCCTCTCACTGTTGTGGCCTCTCCCGTTGCGGAGCACAGGCTCCGGACGCGCAGGCTCAGCGGCCGTGGCTCACGGGCCCAGCCGCTCCGCTGCATGTGGGATCCTCCCGGACCGGGGCACGAACCCGTGTCCCCTGCATCAGCAGGCGGACTCTCAACCACTGCACCACCAGGGAAGCCCTGAAGTCTCTTCTTTTAAACCCAAAGAACAAATAAAGAAAATAATGATTACTGCTGGTTTTTTACATAAGTTACTGCAGGAGACAATCTTGTACCAAGGAGGTGGTATGAAAGCTTTTCTGTTTTGGGGTCAAGTCCAGTAGGTACAACATTGGTGCTGTGTATAAATTATCTCATTTAATCCCCATGGCAACCTTATGAGGTGGCTTCTTTATTTTCCCCTTTTAGAGATGAGGAAACTGAGACTCAGGGAAATGAATTAACTTGCCAGGGAGGGCTGGGGTTCAGACCCAGGCCCTCTGTCCCCAGAGCCTGCTCTCTTGACTACTCTACTGGGACATATTTAATCCAAACGCTGGGCTCTTCCAGAGACCAATTCTGGCTGGGGTGTGAAGGCCTGGAGACACATTTTTTGGTGAGAATATTACAGCTGCTTCTTTCAGTTTTACGTGGCTGCATAACAAACACCCCAAACTTTAGTGGGTAAAACATCTATCTATTACGTGCACAGATTGTGTGTGTCAGGGACGGTGGTGCCGGGTTTATCTCTGCTCTGTGACATCTGGGGCCTCAGCTGGGAGGATTTGGTGGCCGAGAGACTTCCCGGCTTGGGGCTGGGTGTTATCTGTTGGTGTCCTAGCTCACATGCCTCAGTTGGTGCTGGCTATCAGCTGGCAGCTCAGCTCGCTGGGAGCAGAGCTCCTGCACATAGGCTCTTCACGTGGCCTGCAGTTGTTCCCCGTCTGGTAGCCTCAGGGTAGCCTCACTCTTACAAGGTGATGGTTCCAAAGCTGAGCATCCCAGTTAGCAAGGCAGAAGCTGCATCGCCTTTGTCACATTCTCTAGGTTTAAACAAGTCACAGGCCTGCCCAGATTCCACTTTGCTTCTCGATGGGGTTGGCAGCTGTCTGCAAGCTCCGATTCACCTCTCTCCTCTTGTTTCTTGCCAAGCTGCTCCTGAATCTTCTAGTTCTGTCAGTGTTCAGCTGGGCCCTTCCTGGGACTTGCAGCCTCCTCCAGTCCCTGGTCTATCACAGATCTGTCAGGCGGTCCCAACCCAGAAAGCATTTTGGTGCAGGGCTCTAGGAGGAGCAGCAGGTAAGAGGAGACCTTTGATGTATATGGTATCTGCTGAGTTTTGAAGGCATTTACCAATCACCAGGCACTAGCTACCTCCCTGGACTGTTGGTGAAAACGTTTATTTAGACTCTGAAATTCCAGACCCTGACATTTTTTAAAGTAGCCCCTCTCTAACTGATTCACTGAATACTTTTTGAACACTTTTGTGTCATCCTAATACCCACCGTTTCCCTCCCTCCAGGAAGGCGGTGTCTTCTTTGCTCCTCTGCCCTCCCGAGCTCTGGCATGAGAAAAGAGGGCAGAATGGAGACCAAGGATTGTGTCAGGAGGGCCGGAGGGCTGTGGGAAGCGCGCTTGTCAGGGTAGTGCCCCAGCAGGGCAAGGCCAACATAGGAACACAGGTGGGGCAGTCTGCCAAGGAAGGGAGAGAAGGTTCTTCTAGGGAGGGGAGTAAGCAGGTCCCAGGGGTTTCCCTTGCCGGAGACAGAGTGATGGAGACAGTTTCCTGAGGCACTGGACCCTCCCTCGGTGTTCGAGAAGAAGCAGGGGAAGACAGGAATTTCTGTTTGGACTGTCTTGAAACCCAACACCCCACGGGGGCTGAGCTCTGGGGATCACAGCCTCGTAGGCTTTATGTTAACTCATCTTGAGCTTTGACGATGAGCCCCTGTACACACACGATCTCTATTCTTCACAGCAAGCTCGGGAGTCCTGGAGAAATCTGAGGCTCTCCCCAAGTGGCTTTATCCTACACTCTTGTCCCCTGCTTTCTTCTGGCAGTGGAACCCTCGTTTTGACAGATAGTGGATTTGTTTGTTAGGGCTGATGTAACAAAGTACCACAGACTCGGGGGCTTAGACAACAGAAATGTGTGCTCGCACAGCTCTGGAGGCTGGAAGTCCAAGATCTGTCAGCAGAGTTCATTCCTTCTGAGGGCTGTGAGGGAGAATCTCTTCCAGGCCTCTCCTCTGGCTTCCAGGGGCTTCCTGGCAATCCTTGGTGTTTCCTGGCACGTAAAAGCATCACCTTGATCTCTGTCTTTTTCTTCTCCTGGACTTCTCCCTGTGTCTCTGCCTGTGCTTGTCTGTCTCTGTGTCTAAATTTCCCCTTTTTACAAGGACACCAGACATGTTGGATTAGGGTCCATCCGAACAATCTCCTTCAACTTGATTACATCTGCAAAAACCCTACCTCCACATAAGATCCCATTCTGAGGTACTGGGGCTTAGGATTTTAATGTATGAATTTGCGGGGCGGCCGGGGGCACAATTTAAGCCCTAACAGCATCTTCCAGGGAGCCATGCTCTTCATGGGAGGCCCAAGCCCACACCCAGTGCTGGGGAGTGAATCGTAATCAGCTTATGTCAACCACAGAGCCCCTACTCTCCCTTCCAGGTATAAAGAAGGCAAGAGGATATGGTATGTTCCACCCAATGAGACAGGAAGGGAAGTCTGCTGAGGAAAATCATCCCTTAGATACAGAGAGACATAGAGGAAGAGACGCCCTTTCCTTTGTCTTATCTGTACCTGATGCCTACAACTGGGGCCATCTTGGAACCACAAGGGGAGTTGGGCTCACCTTCTGGGCCTGGAAATGACAAAAATGGAAAGACCTGGGTGTCTGGTGTTGTTCTTGAGGTTCTGAGTGGATGATACTGGAGCCTCCCTTCCTTGAGACTTCTTGTCATAGGAGATGATTCCCTGTTGCTTAAGCCAGCATGTAACGTAACAGTGTGCTTACCAGACTCTCCTTGAGAAGTGTCCTCTGAGTGGGCAGGAAGAGGCTGACAAGCCTTTGGAAAGGGAGCTGTGCCCGTCGCTGGCTTGTTGGATCTCAGGCCCGTTCCCCACCCCACCAGGCCCTGCTCTGTCTCTTGGGAGGAGTGGAGACGGGCACTGACCCCTGGAAATCACACTTGCCAGCTCTCTGGCCAATAGGTTCCAAGTGGGAGGCCCTGGCAGGAGGCTGAGGAAGGTCGAAGTGGACCTTTTCCCTCCCACCTCTCTGCTTCGGGCAGCGTCCACAGCAGTGGCCGCTTCCCCTCGGTTCCAGCCCATCTGGTCGGCACCTCTTCCTGTGGTTCCAGCCCCCACTGGACAGCCCCCGGGTCCTCTGCAGGTGGGCGTCGCTCCCGTTTACGCCCAGCCCTATGGGTGGTGGTGCTTCCTGCAGCGGTTAGATAGTCTGTTATCTCTGTAGCTAGTTCCCGTCCTTAGTTAAATTCCCTTTGCTGAACTGCCTTGCCTGCTCTGGCCTGAGCGATACAGGGCACGACCTGCCAAAGGGGAAGGTCTTTTACCTGTGTGTGGCGGCCTCCCCGCCTTCTAAGATCACCAGGTCCTGTTGTCAGCGAGGATTTGCTGGGACTGATGGGAAATGCAGGTTGAGGCCAGAGCTGAGTTGTCTGCTCAGTGAAGCAAAAGACCCCGGGGATCGGATGCTGCCCCCAGAAGGACCCCACCCACAGACCTCGGTCCTTTCGCCAAACGAGGCTGGGCCTGTGGAGGGCTGCCTCTGTGTGTGCCCGGGGTTTTGTTCTTGCCCTGCGTGCCGTGGGCCCCTCGCTGACGCAGCCCAGCCCTGGACAAGCCTTTCCAAGCCCAGAGCTCTCGTCCAGCTCCTCCGAACACTCAGAGCAGAGCTCACACCTTTGCCCTCGGGCCCCATGGTGGTACCACGTGACCACCATCCCAGGGACCAGGACACTGGCGCGCAAGCCCGGGCTCAGCGTCCCCTCCGGACTGTGAGCTCCTTGAGAGCAGGGGCCTCTTTCGCTCACCTTCCCCCTGGTGGCTGGAGCGGCCCTAGCCTAGGACAAGGGCTCACAGGCTGTGTGAAGGGAAGCAACGAGCATCCCCTTCAGATACTCCTGCAGACTGTCCTTGGGAGCCCAGACCCACGGCTGCCTTGTGTCCAGGGGCCCCCGCGGCTCAGTCCGGCATGATGCCGCAGGCCGTTTGGATCTCAGCTCTGACTTGGCAGGAAAGTGATGCTAACGCCACTCCTGGGAAGAGCACGCACGGTCCAGAAGGTCTGGGTTGTGCAAAGGGCCTCCACATGCTGTGCCCAAGGAGAGAAGGCTTGCAGGCTCTGGGGATTCCCAGAGGCGAGGCCACACTAGGGTGGGCCCCTGGCAAAAATGGGGCAGTGGCAAAACCTAGCAGAGGTGCTGCAGCATGTTGGGTCAGATGTAGTCACCAGGAGTTTAAGAGACAGTTTTCTTTTAGCGCTGGGGAGAAGGGCAGGTCTCACTGGGCCCCCGTCAGCCCCTCACTGGTCCCCAAGAGCCCAGCCCCCAGCTGCATCCAAAGGGGGGTCCTCCCTTGCCCAGCACATCACTTGCATGTAGCAGACACTCAATATAAACATGTATTGAACGAATGAATGAATAAACGACCAAAGGAAAATATTCCGAATCTCTTATCCCCCAAATTTTAGATAGCACTTGGGGAGAAATCCCACAGGTTAAAAAGTCATGTAGCAAATACAAATCACAGATTTCTCAGGACAGCCCTTGTTTCAATTTAACAAGATTGAGCGACTTCTGGGTACCAGGTACTGGGCTAGACATTCATGAAGACCAGTAAATCATGGTCCTAACTTCAAAGGGAGTGGGAGTGGGGGAGGCCCAAGGTGCCCGTACGGTGTGATCCATGCTGTGATGTCAGGCATGCAGGGCCTGCAGAGCAGAGTGGTTTCAGGTGGCTAGAGTGGCAGGAGATGGATGAGGCTGGGAAGGTGAGCAGGGCAGACCTCGGAGGCTCCTGGGTGCTAGGCTAAGGCATTTGGACTTTACCCTGTGGACCAAGGGCCACCAGCGAAGGGCTTTAAATAAACAAGTGGTCAGATCTGAAACCTGTCCTGCGTGTTAGGAAGGTGGCATGTCTGAAGCTAGCCTGGGCACACACTTCCTGGGACTCTGTCTTCAGTCCACTGTGGGAAGCAAAGCATCGCTAAAATCAATGCACCAGGCAATTGAGCTACTGCTCCTCAACCTCTGGACAGAGGCCACCTCTTCTCTGCAATGTACTGTGTGGCCACTGATGTGCCGCAGGGCCTTGCTGGGCTCCCAGAGGCCTGGCCCACTTCCTGCCAGATGGCCTTTGCCCCAACAACTCCCAGGGAGCCACACCAGGGCGGAGGCCGGGTGGGGCGGTGATGCAACAGCACTTCATAATACAAACGTCCCGGGACTTCCACCGACACTGGTGTCTTTGGCTCTTCCAACAGGTACTTTTGGACATGCTCTGCTTCTCTGATGACACCTGTGTTGCTCAGAGCAAGGAGGGCCTCCACGGAAGTTCCCTGTGCCCAGGGCACATCACTTGGATATTGACAAAGATGGTACACTTTCTGCCTCATAGGGTGGATTGGATTTTGGGAAACACCTAAAACAATTTAAGGGCAAGCCTGGAGTATTAGTGAGTAACTGAGCTTCCAAACATTATTTTTGGTCCAGCATCCACATGTGACTAGCAGTGTCCCGTGACTAATTCCTATTTCCCTGAGTTGTGGCATCCTTGCAGGACAGGTCCTAACCCCCCAAAGTCCTCCTGTGGCTGGATGTCATGAGCCTCACTCCAGAGTGAACTCTTACTACACTTCTGGGAAGAAATCTGGTGCAGGATATATATGACCACGACGTGTGGACAGAACACAAACCCATTTTCCAGAAAGTTCTCAATTTTTACGGGAATGTTGACTCTTCCATTACTGAGGACGTGGATACATAAATTCTTGCTGACCATTGTCTCTCATGTTACTTCTTCTCAGTAAAGGTGACTCCTTAAATTTGTAATTATCATATACCTTTACAAGCCCTTTCGGGTAAGTAAGTTAAGAAAAGATACCTTCTGCGCCAGACATGTCCTCACTTTTGGTTCAGAAAATGTGATTTGCAGATTCATACAGAGCTCTTTGTAAAAGAAGTCAGAGATTCTTAGAACACCAGAGTGCAAGAGCCTGAGTTTTCATTCAGTCCAGTCCAGCCAGAGTGCATTTTACAGAAAGAGCTTGAGATCCAGAGAGCAGAAGTGATACCCAGGGATGAGCTAGGTGCTGAGAGTAGCTAAAAAAATTAGAGGTGGTCCCAGAACTTAGGTGGGATGACTAAGGGTACAGAACTTATTGGCATGTCCAACGTGGTTTTAGATGTTTTTGTTCACTTCCCTAAGTCACTGCTTCTGCACCAAACACAAAAACCTCACCTCCATGTAAGGGTAACTTCTAGGTGTTGGACTTCACATAGTTTTCAAGGATCTGCTGCTTTTCTCTAAAGAAAAAAAGAAAAAGGGAGAAGATAAACTCTACTGAAAATATACAGAAAGACATGAATGCCATGCATCTGAACAAAGCCAGGTTTAGTCACTGTAGGTTTATCTTTTCAGATCCAGATTGGTAACTGGGTTTAATGATTCAGGCCTGCTGACTCCCAGACCCAAGGCCAAACTCTAAGAGTCTGTCTGCAGCCAGGAGGGCCAGTTCTCAGGGAAGCCTCACTTCCTCCTTCCCTTGCTTCTGTTTCCCCATCTGGGTCAAGATGGGTCATCTGGGCAAGGCCAGGTCTCCCCAGGGGAAAGTGCAGCACATGTGCAGTTTGGGGTGGGCTAGCAGGAGAGGCAGTGTGTGGAGGTGACCACATGTGAGTAGCACATGTGAGCAGCAGAGGGACAGATCACCTGGCTTCCTGAATCAAGAACTCGCCTCTGGGTTCCAGCTAATACTTCTAATTCTAAAATACGGTCACAGAACTGAGCTGAAAGGGACTCTAGATCAGGCCCGAACTCTTCGCTTGATGGCTGGAGAGAGGCTCACAGGGGGTCAAGGAGATGGTCAAGGTCACACAAGGCAAGCTGCCAGCGGGACGGGGGGCTGGCTATCCTTCCCTCCACACCGGGCTCCTACTAGGATCCCACACGCTGAGACATCCGGTTCCCTCTGCTGGGAGGAAGCCGAATAGTGGGGGCAGTGTTTGCCACGCAAGGACTGGTTGATTGATGTGCCTCAGAGAGCTGGGCAGTGCAGACAATGCTCCCCTCTTGGCCCCAGCTCTGGACATGGGAGACTTCCGGAGTTTGAGGAAAAATCTGCGTGTCACTGGAACAAAATGTTTCTTCTCAGAGGGGGGATAAATACCAGTGTTCACCATGGAATCAAAGCTGTCCCACTTAGTGCCTGGGATTGTAATGGTCTCTGATGGAATTGTTAATTTCATTATTAATCTCATTCCCTCCTCGGAATTAAAATTGCTGGGATGGGGATAACTCCCCTCTCCCTCTCTCTCACTGGTACCCAGTGGTTACTCAAGGACTATGTAAAAATAAGGTTGATCAGGGTGGCCAAGAGAAAAGGGAGCTCTGCCTGTCATATCCCTTCACATATGAAGACTTGTTACTGTTTACTGCTATCTTCCCTCTTCTTGATTCTGTGGAAGCCATGCATGGTCCAGGCAGAGTCAGATATTCATTCCTGCATTCATCAAACAAGTACTTACTCCTCACAAAGAAGGTTTTTGTAGCTGTAAAGATCCTTGGGTCTTCTAGTCTAGCCTTCTCCTGAGGCCCAGAGAAGGGAGGTACCGTACCCAAGATCACACAGCAAGTTGGGGCCAAGGTGGGCTACAGTCTTGAGCTCTTCCAGGGTCCCTGCCTGGGGCTAGTTTCAAATTTTTTTACTCCCCCCCCCCCCCCCCCCCCCCCCCCCTGCCTCTCTCTGTCCCTGTCATTCCTCTCTTCCTTTCTCCTGGTGTTTAAGCAAAGAATTTTATAATCTGAAAAAGTAAGTGTGACCTTTTTCTTCTCTCTGATGTTCTTTCTCTCTCTCTGCTTGCCTTCTGGTTTAAAACCATCAGAGCTGGCTGCACTCCTGGGGGACTCCCAATTGATGACACAGTTTTTGCCATATGTATTTCCTGAGTAGACACTGGTGGTGTGTTGGGACTCAACTCTCCCAAAGCGTGCCAATCGCAGCTGCCCTTAAAGAAGTCATTGGTTAGTGCCACCCAATACAACTAAGGGCAGTGGATCGCGCTCGGTGGCTTGCAGACCTGTTACTTCCTACCCCTTCCCCTAATGCCCTGAGACGAGTCTTTGGCTTAGTAAGCGTAACGTGTATCTTCGCTTGTCCACTGCTGTCTACCACCTAGTTGGAAGACACCTGGATATGTTAGACACGGTTTACAGGCGCAGTGGCTCGGGAGCTGCCCCCAGCTGTGCCGCTAGCTTGCCGGGTGACATTTCTCCCTTCTACGTCTCTGCCCCCTTCTTCGTGGGGTGGAACTGCGCCAGAATCGCTTCCAGGTCCCTCCCATAGGAATGGAGACGCCGGGCAGAAGGAGCCAGAGTGTGCCAGGTGGGGTCCACGTGGCCCGCTCTAGCCCGCGATTTCCTTTCTCCGCCCGAGGGCACGAGGCATTTAATGCCAGGTGGAAGAACAGTGCTGCTTGGCGCAGGAGCTGAAATTTGGCGGCGGTCAGAGGCTGGTTTCGCAATTCTTCGGCTGCGGCTCTTGGCCCCAGGCGGAGCGCCAGGCGCAGGCGCCTGAGGGTGCGCTATTGGAGCCCAGGGCCCGCGGCGTGTGCGCCTGCGCAGGCCTGCAGCCGACCCGGGAGGGGCGGGGGGCGCTCGGATGCGCTGACGTCGAACCGCCCGCGCCCCCCGCCCCTCCGCCCGGCTCCGGGTTGGCCACCGCCGCGCCCCGCCCCCTCCCTGGGAGGACGCCCGGACGGAACCGATCGCGGCTGGTTTGAGCTGGTGCGTTTCCATGACGACACGCGCGGCCCTATAAGTAGCGGAGCTGCGGCGAGTCGGGCTTTGTCAGTCCCCTCAGTCTCCCTTAGCCTCCGCCGCCGCCGCCGCCGTCCCTCTGCCAGCGCTCCGGCGCCACCTCGGGCCGGCGGTTCTCCGCGGGAGGGAGTGAGGTGGCGGGCTGCCGGGCGGGCGGCTGACGGGGGCGGCGGGGACAGCGGCGGGGCGGCCGGCGGCCCTGCGCGCTCGGCGGCGGCGTCTGGTCTCCATGGGGTCTGCCCGCGGCGCCCGTGCGCTCTAAGGTGAGAGGGGCGCGTCCGGGAGGTTGGAAGGCCGGGGGAGCGGGGGTGACGGCCACGTGTCTCTGCGCCCGGCCTGAGGCTGGAGCAGCTCCCGCGCTGTGGAGCTGCGAGGACACGTGGTCGCAGAGCTGGCTGCCGGCCCCCGACCTCGGTGCGCCCCCGGCCCTGGCGTCCCCGGTGAAGCCGGACCCCGGCGCGCACGGCGGCTGTCCTCCCGGCTCAGGGCAGCCTGGGCTGGAACGGCCCGGGTTTCACCTCCTTCGAACCACGTCAGTGAGGGTTTCTGAGCCGGAAGCTGTTGAAAAGGGTCGGTAGTTCCTTCAACTGCTGTGTTTTTTTTTAAACCCATGTGGCAGTCCGGTAGCAGGTGCAGGAGAGGTAGGAGGCGAGCCGGCGCAGGTCTCCGGGCGCCCATCGCTTGCACTCACTTCTAGAAGGAAGAGACGTGCCATTCCGCCGTATTGTCCTGGAATTTCCTCTTTTTTTTTTTTCACTTTAGCTTTTATTTGTGCTATGTGTACAGAGCGAATGACCCAATATAGAAACCCACTCGGGTCGCTAGAGCTGAGATGAGATAACCTTGTAGTAACAACTGATAATAGTCAGCCGGCCATGGCTTAGAGTTGTTCACGGGATCTTTGAATGACTTGGTGAGTCAAGAAAAACCTATATTATTAAGATCCCAGTTCAGGCTTAGGTATAGGAGCCAGTCCCAAGATCTTCCCAAAAAGGCCACCTGTGTTTGAAAATGCGAAATAGTGGGGGAAAGTGGGGAGTAGAACCTCTTAGAAATGTCTAGGGAGAACAAACAATGTGTTGACTTTATTCAAACCTAAAATAGGGCGTAATTTAGTTTACTTGTAAATTTTTCAGTTGCTGTTTGAATTAGAACCTGTCTTTTCTAACGTTACCCAGTTTGCAGTAAAGCATTTCATAGCAGAGAGGTGCTGTCTTGCGCTAATCCAAGTCATTTTAAGTAACTTAGCTATACAGAAAGAACACCAAAAGGTGTTCTTGGGTGAAATGTCTCTATATCAAAAGTTATTGAGATAGGGCTTCCCTGGTGGCGCAGTGGTTGGGAGTCCGCCTGCCGATGCAGGGGACGCGGGTTCGCGCCCCGGTCCGGGAAGATCCCACGTGCCGCGGAGCGGCTGGGCTCGTGAGCCGTGGCCGCTGAGCCTGCGCGTCCGGAGCCTGTGCTCCGCAACGGGAGGGGCCACAGCGGTGAGAGGCCCGCGTGCCGCGAAGGAGAAAAAAAAAAAAAAGTTATTGAGATAAAGCTTTGAAAGATAAAAGAAAGCAAAATACTTAGTAGGGGTGTATTTCAGAGAAACAAAACGTCCTAAGCTTAAGCCTGAATATTGCCTTAAAAATGTTTAACAAGACTCTAAATAGCCCAATCTGTCACCGGTGAGCGTATTTAAATGTTATTATATAGACGAAATGGGTTTGCTGGCAGTCTCTTCCCTTCCCCTACGCGCGATTTAGGCAGCGTAGGAGGTTGACAATGCCAGCAAGTCACATTAGATCAAGACTTCCAAGTTGTACCGTGCATGGGTTTGGATTTATGGCAGGCCCGTCCCCCTGGGCCTCTCATAGTGTCCCATGCCAGACCAGACCGGCCCAGAACCATTGCCTGGCCTCTGCCCGTAGGCTGCAGGCACTGAAGCGGGTTGCACAGTGGAAAAGAAGCCCTCCCTGGCAGAAATTAAATAGGTTAAAATCAGTAATTTTAAGACAAATGTCATTGACCAATGTCGCATTTCATGAAGGCCAAGGACAGTGGCTCTGATTGTTAAATGAGCTTTATTTTTGCTTATTCATAAATTATTGTTGGCTTATTTTTGTTATTCATAGTTAGTCAAAACTTATTCCCAGGTGATGATCATTCATAGCTAAGCAAGTATTAGAGTGCCTGTAAGGACAGTTGAGGTTCCCAGAGTTGCTAATTTAGTAGGCAGTGCTGGTTTAAGAATACTGATTTCTGATCAGCTACAGCAACTGTAATACATTATGTTGATTTGAAGATTGCCGTTTTAAAAAACACATGCCTAGCATGAAAATTAGCTCATAAAATTCTCAGGAAACTTAAGAGCACTCAGTAAGTTGAGAGCAATGATGCCTGTTAGTCACTAAAAGTTGTTCTGTATGAGACTTAGGAAATAGCAAGATGTTTATACAGCAGCTTTGAAAAATTGCTGTCATGCTATTTTAAGCTTCTAAAGAGAACCAGATCCGAAATAAAGTAAGCTAACTGTCATGAAACTTTTTCCCTATCAGTGAACTAAGTGCAGGAAAGCTTCTGAAACCTGCATTCAGCAGTTTTTAGCAGGGATATTTGAAATGCTTTTTTTTTTGAGGTGGACAGTACTATATATGGAAGTTGAGTGTGAAAAAAATCTAGTGTTGAATCTGTGGTGTCCTCATTCCATTGAGGTTTATGGAGTCACGTGACCTAAACCTAGGAATAATGGGATTCCCAGACCCAGTGAGTGAGGTATCTGTGGAGGGTGCTTGATAGTCCTGCTTGTGTGTGCTGTCAGTAACTGACCTCCAATTTAATGTGTTCCGAAGGTGGACAGCAGACTGTGCGTTTGTCAGGACATTTTCACTGCTGCAGCAAGGGCACGCACATCTTTCAGTGGGACTTGGAATTCCTAGAGAATTGCCTTTGTGAAAAGCTGGCATAATTTCTTTAAATTTCATCTCTTAGTTTCCCTTGTAAGTATTCATGGTTGTTTCAGGTTTATCTTATTAGGAGTTACTAAGTATTGCTAAGACTTCTGAGTAAATCGTCTGCCCTGTTTGCAGTTTGTTGTTTCAGAAAGATATCAAGGAACCATGAACAACTTTAGTAATGAAGAGTTTGACTGTCATCTCCTGGATGAAGGCTTTACTGCCAAGGACATTCTGGACCAAAAAATTAATGAAGTTTCTTCTTCTGTAAGTGTATGTTAAGTCCTTGCTGGGAGTGCAGCTTTGAGAATGTTGGGTTGGATGGGAAGCTTCAGTGGGGTCTTGCGGAAATGGAAATGTCTTATTAGGGAATTTAGAATTTAATTGGCTATGGATCGTGCAATAACAATGATATTCATGCCAGGAATTGACTAAATAGAGTAGGATTCATGACAATGACGGGCAAGGGAAGGGAAGCCTGCGTGTTGGACACGTTGTTAGGCCGCTGATGGGTTTCCTGTAACCACTGTCACTGCAGGACGATAAGGATGCCTTCTATGTTGCGGACCTGGGAGACATCCTAAAGAAACATCTGAGATGGTTTAAAGCTCTTCCTCGGGTCACGCCCTTTTATGCAGTCAAATGCAATGATAGCAGAACCATAGTGAAGACCCTAGCTGCCATAGGGACAGGATTTGACTGTGCCAGCAAGGTGAGCAAAAGCCGCAGAACTCACATGATTGTAATGGCTTCGGTGTTCCCAACAGGGCAGATCAAAATTGCGTTGCTTGGGCAGGAGATGCTAATGAATTGAGTGGGGGTGGTGACAGCTTCCCGTGTTTTTCTGTTTCTTCCATGTTATTAGCTACATGTATTGTAACACCTCTTCTTTTTCAGACTGAAATCCAGTTGGTGCAGAGTCTCGGGGTGCCTCCGGAGAGGATTATCTATGCAAATCCTTGTAAACAAGTGTCTCAGATTAAATACGCTGCCAATAATGGAGTCCAGATGATGACTTTTGATAGTGAAGTTGAGTTGATGAAAGTTGCCAGGGCACATCCAAAGGCCAAGTAAGTTATTTCTCCATTTGAGGGCAGGGTCAGATGCATCTGTATAATAATGGCAGACAAACTCAAATTTCCAGTTGTTAGATTTCCATACTTTAGTAAATTATCTGTGTACTGGGTCAGAGACAAAGTAGAAAAACGCTTAAACCCTCTTGATTGGTAAAAACCAAATTAGACTTAAACCACAGGGTATCAGAGCCCAGGAGTCTTTGTCTTAACCATGGCTGAAGGTGAGCTTCTGTTATGGGAAACTTGATACACTTTTCTTGCCTCTAGGTTGGTTTTGCGGATTGCCACTGATGATTCCAAAGCAGTCTGTCGCCTCAGTGTCAAATTTGGTGCCACACTCAAAACAAGCAGGCTTCTTTTGGAACGGGCGAAAGAGCTGGATATTGATGTCATTGGTGTCAGGTGAGATCTTGGTGATGGCAGAGGTAGAGATTAAGATTAGACAACGCAAGTTTTATAGGTTTTCTCCCACTGTGAATAGTTATTTCCAGAAATAGTAAGAAATAGCATATTCTACTTTTTTTGCCCCAGCTTCCATGTGGGAAGTGGTTGTACTGATCCGGAGACCTTCGTGCAGGCCATCTCTGATGCCCGCTGTGTCTTTGACATGGGAGTGAGTATATGTGAACTCCAAGTGGGAGGAGGGGGGGACAAGGATGACAGTAATAACTAGTCCCAATTCCAGAACTGACCTTTTGTAGAAGTCATCTCATATTACAGACATTTAACCCTATCTGCTGCATGCATTTTTCATGACTTGTTATGAATCTGGCTACTTGGTTGACTTAATTTAATTGAATTAACTTTCTTGACTCTAGGCTGAGGTTGGTTTCAAGATGTATCTGCTTGATATTGGTGGTGGCTTTCCCGGATCTGAGGATGTAAAGCTTAAATTTGAAGAGGTAATTTATAACAAAACTATAATCTGTAGCTCTTAGCAAGTTCTTTTTTGGAATATTTCAAAACTTACTAGTTTTACCAGATAGTAACGGGACTATACAAACATGAAAATAAATGTCTTGGTGTGGTATTTTGAATGACTTCTGTGCTATTTAAAATGGTACTTAAGGGACTTCCCTGGTGGCGCAGTGCATAAGACTCTGAGCTCCCAATGCACTGCGAATCTGAGCTCCGGGTTCGATCCCTGGTCAAGGAACTAGAAGAAGTTAGGCCATTATATGCTACTCATTTATAAAATAAATCCATATTCTTTTTTGTTAAAACTATGTGAATAGGCAGAATAGAAAGTTTTGTTCTGTTGGCATGTATTTGCCAGATAAAAACATTTAGTCACTTTGTAAGTGGTAATAAATTTGTATCATTGTTTAATAAAATCATATCCATAACATCTTAAAGAGGGTAGAAAGGGTGTCTGGAGGGGAATCAAAATGAAACCACAGGGATGTACAGGCTGGTTTTCAGGGAGATGCTTATCTTTTGCTGTTGTTTGAGGGTAAACCTCTCTGCTGATGACTGCTCTCAGTGTTTTTGATGTGTCATGTCACAAGGTGCTGGTCCGTGTGAGTTCCCCTTGATGACTAACTGCTCTTTTCTATCTCACTCTGGTAGATTACCAGTGTAATCAACCCGGCGTTGGACAAGTATTTTCCATCAGACTCTGGAGTTAGGATCATAGCTGAGCCAGGCAGATACTATGTTGCATCAGCTTTCACGCTAGCAGTTAATATCATTGCCAAAAAACGCGTATTAAAGGAACAGACAGGCTCTGATGGTACGTACAAAGGATGAATCATCGCGTGTATAACAAAGTTGGTACATAAAGTGGTAATTGAGACTAATTCTGCTTTTCCAGATGAAGATGAGTCAAGTGAACAGACGTTTATGTATTACGTGAATGATGGAGTATATGGATCATTCAACTGCATCCTGTATGATCACGCACACGTGAAGCCTCTTCTGCAGAAGGTACCTCGTGAACATGCTCTAGACAGCAGTTAAGATGATTGGTCAGAACAAGTGTAAGCAGGCGTGTTTTTCTCTGTCTCAAATGTAGAGACCCAAGCCAGATGAGAAGTATTATTCATCCAGCATCTGGGGACCGACCTGTGATGGCCTGGATCGCATTGTTGAGCACTGTAACTTGCCCGAGATGCATGTGGGCGATTGGATGCTCTTTGAGAACATGGGCGCTTACACTGTCGCTGCTGCTTCTACTTTCAATGGATTCCAGAGACCAACCATCTACTATGTGATGTCAGGGCCAACATGGTTAGTGACAACAGTGTGTGTGTTTGTTTCCTGTAAGAAAATAAATCCTTCCAGGGTTTATTATGCTTGCTCTTGTCGAATAAGAAATTGCTTTACTTAGGATTAAATAGTAACATTTTTTTAAATTGTTTTTCTCTCCATATTAATGTATGCTTTAGAAATTTTGGAAAATACAGTGGAAGGAAAATCCCTTCAATAATAGTGATCTGTATTTTCAGATTTTTAAGGCATAATCATTTTAGAAAAGATTGATCAGGATGTTTCTATGCAGCTAGAATATTTTCATTGGTGTCTGTGACTTGTGCTTTCCTTGTTACCATAAAGATGGATCTGAAGAAATGCTTGCTGTAGAGCTACATTGAATTGCTTCCTGATGACATAGTAACCAAGGACATAAGTAGGCTCATGAATAAGTTATTCTCAGTTTCTCGGTGCAGAATTGCTCAGTGAGGGATGACTCAGGGTTTCTGAACATGCCACTTCTGTCTCTTTCAGGCAACTGATGCAGCAAATCCAGAACCACGACTTCCCACCCGGAGTAGAGGAGCAGGACGTTGGCACTCTGCCTGTGTCCTGTGCTTGGGAGAGTGGAATGAAACGGCACCCAGCAGCCTGCGCTTCAGCTCGTATTAATGTGTAGATACCGTTCTTGTAGCTGTTAACTGCAAGTTTAGCTTGATTTAAGGGTTTGGGGGGGACCACTTAACTTAATACTGCTAGTTTTGAGATGTCTATGTGAATAGGGTTGGCACAGATGCAGCAACGTGGAAGACTAGGCGATGGGGTCACACTTATCTGTGTTCCTATGGAAACTATTTGAATATTTGTTTTATATGGATTTTTATTCACTTTTCAAACATGCTACTAAAGCATGCCCCTCAACTGCTGAGCAAGCGTTTGTAGCTTGTGCATTGGCAGAGTGGGCCAGAAGCTTAGTGTTGTGACCTGTTTTAAAGTAAAGTATCTTGAAATAATTAGGCATTGGGAAATTTTTACAGTGTGTCCATTCCAAATGGCTCACCTTGAGTGTGTTTTACAGGTGGGGAATTGATGTTTTTTCCCATAGGCTGAGAAATTGCCCCAGAGGGCTAAGGAGTTGACAGGCTTTTTTTAATATTTTGAAGATCCATGGAATGCCTTTTTCCTATTTGACATTTTTATTTCAAGTCCACAAGTCCTGTAGGAAGTTTGCTGTGGATTCTCAGAATAGTGAGTGGGTCTAGCCCCATGTGCGATGGAAGGAAAAGGAGGGGCGAGACAGTGGGCAGTCTCTGCTGTTAACGGCTCAGTCCACCCTGGATGCGACTGTGAGCTTGGAGTGCCCAGGGCCCCTTGTTAACTAGCCAGCCCACGGCGAGCAGGGCCGGTGCCCAGGCCCTCTGAATCCTGCCTCCAGAGGCTAGACACAGGCCATCCCCGTCTTGACTTCACTAGTTGCATAGTTACAACTAGTTAGGAATGTAGCACAGCTTTTGGTAGTTGTTACACGTGTTGTAGATCTTTACCTTCCGACCTTGGCCTTATTTATATTCTCTTACTCAACTTGTACCCCTAGTCCTCAGAAGAGGTTGGCAGGCTCTCATACTAAATTTCCAAAATGGGAATTGTGGATTCCTGCTGTAGCCCCGGGAGGGGGGCGGTAAG
>NW_006784503.1:3105524-3108062 GCF_000442215.2 Lipotes vexillifer
CCTGCTGTAGCACAGGGAGGAGGGAGGAAAGGATGGCCATGTAAAAGCCAGGTGTCACCTTAGTAACTGCCACTTGTCTGCACCAGACACTGCAGACAGCACTGAGTGTCTGACCAGCTTTGTTGGAGGGGCACGGGGAGACACCATGTGGTACAGATGGGAATGCTGCAGCTTCTTGCATCTCAGGGACTAAATTAAGCGCTTCTGCTGATGCTGTTTTACCAAGGAGTTGAGAGGAGTGACTTGTGTTTCTAAAAAGCCACCTTCCCCCAAGACCTGAGTTCCACCTGGACACAGCACATTGCTGTGATCGCTGACGTCACATCTCGGCTGATTAGCCAGACCCCTGAATAAGACTTCTCAGGAGCCACACAGAAAATAGGTCTGACTGGAGTCTGGGCAGAATAGAGGAAAGAACACTTAAGTGGACTGTCTGTCCGACTTCCTGCGAGCACATCCTTTTCTGGGTCCTCATTCTGCCCGCTGCTAATGTTCAAAATAAAGGAATTGGTGTTCTGTATGGATTAAGTGCCAAGAAATGCAAGCTAGATGCCATGCCTAAGATTTGGGGAAATTAGATTTTCTACCTTCAGAAGTAAGGAGTAACAAGATGCCCTAGTGACAGCACTGAGCTTGGATTGAAAAGCGGAGAGGTTTTCCACTCAAAAAGTATGCAGTACTGAGGGCTTGGGAACTGCTCTTCTCGCAGCCTGTTTGGTCCAGTTGGCTGGACTGCACTTTACCGAAGTGCTGGTGGGGACAGAAGTAGCCCCAGGTAGTCCCATGGCACCCATACAACAGCCTCTGAACCTGGCTCATGACAGCTTGGTGAAGCCACTTGTGAGCCGTGGAGCCTGTATGGTGACACGGCCTGGGCTGGGCCAAATGACCTCCCGTGGCCCCTACACCTGGGCGTGGGCGAGTTTGGCAAAAGGATGGAGATCTCAGACGGCTGGGTGTGTGTCGGTCAACACTGTCCTCCAGGACCCTCAAGTTCTAGCTTGCAGTGTGTACTTACCTATGTCTATTACAGATGGTACTGTCTGGTCATTCATAGAAATGACTATTTCTAGACCTTGATTTGAAGTGAATGTAGCTCTGGCCTCCACCAAGTCTGTGGGTGACTTTCTCCTGAGGGTGTTGGAGTCTCCACGCAGGCCCCCGTGGGAGGGGCTGCTGGTTCAAGGTAAAGGAAGTGGTTTCCAAGCCTGTCAGGCCCTGCATTTGAATCCCTTGGGGAGCGTCTGAAAATGCAGATTGCCGGGTCCACCCCAGGACTGGGGACAGGGAGTGTGGGGCAGCGGGTAACCACCTGGGCAAAGTAAGATGTCACTGATGCTCCTTACACCACAGTAAATCCCAGATGAAAGTTTTTATTGTGACAGGTTAGGCCACAAATCTATTAGAAGAAAACATTTGAAGTCAAAAATGCAAGGGGGCAGGGGCTTCCCTGGTGGCGCAGTGGTTGAGAGTCCGCCTGCCGATGCAGGGGACACGGGTTCGTGCCCCGGTCCGGGAGGATCCCAAATGCCGCGGAGCGGCTGGGCCCGTGAGCCACGGCCGCTGAGCCTGCGCGTCCGGAGCCTGTGCTCCGCAACGGGAGAGGCCACGTGGAAGGGGCCAATTTCCTTCCTGTTCAAAGAGCTCCAATAAATCCGTACAAAAGAATTCAATAGAAAGTGGGCAAGCCACGAACTTAGGTTCACAGAAAAGAAAAAACTTAGAACTTGAACAAACTTTAAAACTCAAGTGCATATTAAAACTATGAGAATCTATTACCTGTCAGTTTGGCGAAGGTGGAAGAGTGCACTGGCTGCTGGGTAAGCAGGCTGGCTCGCCCGGGGCAGATGGGAAAGAATAAGAAGAATCTCTGGAGGGAATTTGGCAATACAAAAATAATCCACGTTATCTTTGCCCCAACAAGTCTACTTGTAAGAATTTTCTAACAAGTCGGCTTAACAAGGCTTTTCATTGTGACCGTGTCTGTACAGCACATATTAGAAACAACCGTATGCTCAAGAGGGTACTTGATGAGATGATCACTGGAACGCACGGCTGCTTCAAGACGCAGAGCCCTGCAGGAGCTGGTGGGGGACGATCTCCAAGCTGGAGAAAGCGGGGCAGAGGAGCACCGTGCAGTGAGCTGTCCCCTGTGTAAAAGGCAAGCCAGGTTTGGTGTGCACGCGCGTACCTGCACACGCGCGGAAACTTCTGAAAGAACTGACAACGCAGCAGGAGGATGGAGGCCTGAGAAGTGGAGGCTGACTTCATACGCACTTTTACACGTGTCTATTGCTGATCTTAATGGAATCAAATGAATATGCCTCCTGGGTGAGGAAGGAGAGGCCCAGAGAAAAAGTCCTCAGTCGTGTAACTCCCACGCGCACGAGCGGCTGAACCGGGGCCCGCGGGCTGGGCCGGGGACAGGGCGGCGTTGGCCAGGGCTGCTCTGCAGGGCTGGCTCGCACCCACCCAGCTCCTGAGGCTGCCGGAGGAAGAAGCGGCCGAGTACTCACCCGCACCCCCCCACCCCGCCCC
>NW_006784503.1:3108204-3114917 GCF_000442215.2 Lipotes vexillifer
CCCCCCCGCCTCTGCCCCGCAGCTCCATCCCCGCCCGGGCGGGGCCGTCTGCCCTGTCAGGGCGCAGTCCCCCCGGGGACGGGATCAGAGCCCGAGCCTGCACCTGGACCCGTCCGCACCCAGGGCACCACTGTCCACGCCTTCCACAGCCCTCTCTGGCCTCCTGGCTGACCAGCCTTCGTGCTGCCTCGCAGGCGGCCCACTGGCCCACGCAGGCCTCACTCAGCCTGTCTTCTGTAGCCCTGTGCTCCCCACGGCCCACGGTGACCTCCTACGATGGTCACCTTGCATCTCTGTGCAGACTCCATCCTTGTTTGTCAGGTTACTCTACCTGCCAGCTGGTCAGGCTGTATTTTATGTGGCAACCCTATCAACCAGGCTTCCGAGTCTCGGGTACCAGGAGCCCGGCCTCAGCTTCTGTGTGCTGTGGGGCCCACGGGAAATCAGGTGCTCCCCCGGGCCTCAGGCTGTCAAATGGGACAGAGGCGGAAAGCTCCTATATGAAGCTGGCCGGAGAGGCTCCGAAACCAGGCTGGGGGATCCGCGCTCCCAGGCCCGGACGGCCCTCCCGGCTACGGCCGCCAGGGGGCAGCAGCACCTCGCGCTTGAGACTCCTCGGCCCGTCTGGCGCTGCGACCACGTGGGCAGGTCCTTCAGTCCTTCAGCAAACAATGGCAGAGGCCTGACTGTGACAGGAGGGCTGTGGGGACTGGAGCGTGGCCTGGCTCAGGGGGAGATCCCAAGGGCAGCCACACCTGGGCAGCTAGGCTTTGAGGCTCCAGACAGCTCGTCCTGGACCAGGCTGCTCCCCCCGAAAATCTTGTGGAGCCCCACAGGCCGAAGACTCCCCCAGCCCAGCCCTCACCCCCTGCCTCACACGCAGGGAACAGCTGGGGGTCCCCACGGCCTGCATTCTCTGCCCCCTGCCTGTCCGGAGTGGGTGATGCCCCCAGCCTGGGCTCCTGAACTACCCACACCACACTTGGTGACCTGGCCGGCCACCCCTCAGGCGCCCCCTGGACGCACCGCTCGTGCCCGTGCCCCGCCCAGGCCCTGCCGCCAGGCTCACCCGCCCCCCGGCCCCCGCTGAAGCGTGGGTGTCGTGGGAAGCAGGGGGCACTGCCCTCACACCCTACCCGCTGACCAGCCCTTGAGGCCTAAGTCCAGGTCCTGCTTATCCACACACATCGGTCCCCGGGCGCCCAAGGCTGCTGGTGTTGCCCCTCCCCGTCTTCGCCTGGCGCGGGGCCACACGCTTCCCACAGCGGGGCCGCCCCACCCTGGGCACCTGGTGCCAGCTCTGGCGCCCCCTTCTGGAGGAGCCAGGAACCATCTGCAGCCCTCGCTCTGAGCTGGAGGGGCAGAGGGGCAGATCCTGGCCCACGGGCATCCTTGCCCTCCCCCAAGGTTCTGCAGCCTGTCCCTCTTTATGTCACACTTGTCATTCCACTTGTAGTACCTTATTCTACAGAAGTAATCCCGATGGACACAGAGATGTATATACAACGTATTGTTTGTGACAGGGAAAAGCAAACTAAGTCTAATAGCAAAGAATTGATTAAACTATGGGACATCAATATGATGGAACACTACATGGTACCTCATTAAGTGAAAAAAGCAGGAATATGAAATAGCAAGTATACTACAATTCTATTTTTGTAATCCCTAAGTGTACAAATATATTTATAGAAAACAATAAAAAGACTGACAATATATACACCAAAATGAATAGTGGTTATGTCTGGGTATTAAATTTATAGGTAATTGTTCTCTTGTTACTCTGTACTTTCTGTAAAGAATTATATGTAACTCTTAGAGAAAGTTTAAAAGCAACATAAAAGCTATCAGAAAAATGAGGCCTTAAAAAAAATCCTATCACAACAGTATCATGCCAAAAGCTAAGCATATATTAAAAATTCAATATTTTCAATTTTAGATTGAAATCTAAAATTGAATTTTAGATTGCGAGATCAAGGTCAGCACCCTTGGCTCTCTGGGCCCCTGCCTTATGTGCCCAGGGTCACGTGGCTTGTCAGTGGCCAGGCTGAGACTTGTACCTCTGCCTCTGTGTCTGAGGCCCACAGGGTGCAGTTCCAGGCTGTGGGGTGGACCCCACGCTGACTCTTCGTTTGTTCACTCACTCATTCTGAGCCTCTAATTTTTTTTCCCCCTCTTGTTTTTGGCCATGCCACGTGGCTTGCGGGATTCTCAGTTCCCCGACCAGGGGTCGAACCCGGGCTGTGGCAGTGAAAGCCTGGAATCCTAACCACTAGGACACCAGGGAACTCCCTAATTCTAAGCCTGGCCTGTACCGGCTCTGGGTACATCCACCCATGGGCACATCCACCCACGGGCCAAGCGACCTCGCTGAGTCTCACCTGGGGGAGCAGTGCAGCCGGGAGACAGGTGATCAAGGTAAGTGGGGTGAGCGTGTAGCTCGGAGCCTGACTCACAGCAGGCTGTCAGGGACCCTGGCTGTTTTGCTGATTTTAGTAATCTTAATACCTTTTACCACCCCAGGCCTCTGAATAGAAACGGTGAGCCCTTCTGCAAGTGACTTTCCAGCCAGTGGCACTGCCCGAGGCTGGACCTTTGTGGGTGGCACCAGGGGGAGGGGGGGTGGGAGGGGGAGGCCAGGTGACCCGGGGGTGGACCCAGCTTGCTACAGAGAAGCAGGATGGTGCCTTGCCAACTCCGCCTGGCCTGGAGGAATCTCCCCTCCCTGAGAGGGGCTTGTATTTTACAAAATGTAAGGAGAACTGGCCAAGGCTAAATCAATAGTGCTTGCTGGGGGAAGGGGAAGGCGACCAGAAGGAGGTGAATTATGAAGTCAGTACAAGGGAAGCAACGCTATGGGCGAGGGGAGCACGGGGGCCGTGGGGAGTATCTGGGGAGGGCGGGGACGGCTTTCTGGAGGAAGGGACGTTTGCATGGCATCTTGGGAAAGGCAGGTGTGTGGGCGTGCATGAAGTTCACGGAGGCCGTTTCAGCCCAAGCTGGGGACAGGAGTAGGGTGGGTGCCCTGCTGTGAAAGCCAACTGGGCCAGCTGAGAGCCATGGCCAGGGGCTCGGGTCCCGCTCCCACCCACCTGGAAGGAGCTGCAGGGCTGCCACCCAACACAGCCTCGCACGCGTCCCCAGAAGCCACTCACCTGCTGATACGGGCCCAGGCCAGACGCACCGGGAGTCTGGTGCCAAGTCTCTGCACGGGTGGTGCCTGGGTGTGCGTCTATGACACTGCCTTGTAGGGCAGACACACACCCCAAACTAGACGGCTGAGTCCCACCAAGCCATGTCTGCAGAGACCACACCACCTGCCCCTCTACACACACACACACACACACACACACACACACACACACACACACACACACGGAGAAAGGGCATGTTTCAAAAGTGTCCTATGCTATGGACTGATTGAGTGTTCTGATGTGAGCAAACAGAGTTCTTGCAGACAGAAATGTCTCTACCTCCTTGCCTTCTCCTTTCTTTGTGCAAACACAAATAAAAAAATTAATTTTTTAAAATTATTACTTTGACACTTAATGTCTTTCTCATAAGTGAAGTATAAGCTGTTTGGGGAGGCGCAGTTCAAGCTGTGAAATGCAAAAGGAAAGGAGAGAGGGCTTGAGAGCTGGATTCAGGAAATATTTTGTTGAAACCAACACTTAGTGATGTAACTCAAAGAACCATCTTCCAATGAGATGAAACGTGGCACTGGGGGAGATAGGAATAGGAATAGCAGGAGCCTCGGGTCCACTGCGCCAGGCTCATCTGATTGTTACTTTGGTGGTTTCTTCCACATTGATGCCTCAAAGGACTGTCCATCGATGGCCCTGTCAGACACTGAGGACTAAAAGTGAGGACTAAAAGTGATGTTAATAGTAGCTACCATAACCTGAGGACCTATTATTTGCCAGCACACACACACGTGAAAGGGGCACTGTCTGGGGGGTAAGATAATCTGACTAGTTCTGATTCTGCCACTGAGTTCCTGGGACCTGAGGGGCATGGCCGATTGCTAGCCGAGTCCCCGGAGTGAGTGACGGGCCTGTGGGTCATCCCTGCCCTTTCCTGGGCCGGTTTCCTCATCGCCTAAGACTCCCTAAGGCACCACCCTGACCCCCAGAGCCACATTCGGGTGGAAGCACTTGGGAAGGTTATTTTAGGTCAACTCGCCTGGGTCGTGGGTGTCCTGACAGTTGGTTAAACATTATTCTGGGTGTGTCTGTGAGGGCGTTTCTGGGGGAGATGAACATTTGGCTTAGCAGACTGAGTAAGGCAGAATGCCCCCCTCCCGCCCCCGGCGATGTGAGCAGCCTCATCCGGAGGGTTGACTAGACAATAGGCTGAACTGAGCAGGGAGATTTCATCCTCTGCCTGCCGGGCTTGGGCTGGGATGTCAGTCTCCTGCCTTCAGATCCAGACTGGAACTAATGCCATCGGCTCTCCTGGGTCTCCAGTTGGTAGATCTTGTGTTCATTCCGCCTCCATAACCTTATGAGCCAATTCCTTGCAATGAATCTTTCTCTCTTTCTCCCCCCGCCCCACCCCAGTATACATGTGTGCATACAGAGGGAGACACCCCCTTGGCTCTGTTTCTGGGGCGAACCCTGCTACAGTGGTCATTCCCATCTGTGCCTGATTCCTGGGCAATGTCCCGTTAGTATACTGCAGCACTCCCTGCCTCTCCTCAACAGGCAGCAAGCACTATTGATTTAGCCTTGGCCAGTTCTTACATTTTGTAAAATACAAGCCCCTCTCAGGGAGGGGAGATTCCTCCAGGCCAGGCGGAGTTGGCAAGGCACCATCCTGCTTCTCTGTAGCAAGCTGGGTCCACCCCCGGGTCACCTGGCCTCCCCCTCCCACCCCCCCTCCCCCTGGTGCCACCCACGAAGGTCCAGCCTCGGGCAGTGCCACTGGCTGGAAAGTCACTTGCAGAAGGGCTCACCGTTTCTATTCAGAGGCCTGGGGTGGTAAAAGGTATTAAGATTACTAAAATCAGCAAAACAGCCAGGGTCCCTGACAGCCTGCTGTGAGTCAGGCTCCGAGCTACACGCTCACCCCACTTACCTTGATCACCTGTCTCCCGGCTGCACTGCTCCCACAGGTGAGACTCAGCGAGGTCGCGTGGCCCATGGGTGGATGTGCCAGACGCTGGAACCAGAACCCCAATCCTGTTCACCCTTCCCGGCACCATGCCCTCTGGGGATAGGGGACCCTCATCAGCTGGGTGCATCCTGACTGGCCAGTCATGGTCACCTCACATTCCCGGCCAAGGCACTGAGAAGTGGTGGGCAGGGAGCACAGGAGAATTTTGGAAATTTCTCCCCTTTAAGGAAGAACAGAGGACAGGCTGCTTCTCGTCCTACCTGTGGAAGGCTCCCGTGTCAGCCTTCACTGCCCTGCACGGTGACAGCCCTGCGGGGACCCCAAGGATTCAAGTGCGAGCACAGAAGCTGCCCGTGAGTCCGGGGGCAGGGCGGTGGGGAAGGCGGAAGGAACCTGGACATCCTTAGCGACGCCCCCAGCTGCCGCATTAGTCTCGGCACATGGTGGAAACATCCTTATGGTTGAAGCCCCCTCTGCTGGGTTTTCTGATTCTGAGACCAGAGCATCCTGATGGCCACAGGCTGAGAAACCAGGCCTGCCCTCATGGTCCCGTGCTGGTACCCCTGATCCCCGCTCTGTCCTCGCTGGGGACGTGCGGTCCTGCTACCTTGCTGATTAAACCATGGGGTTGGCGGGGGAGCCGGGGGAGGGGGGTGGATGCAGGCAGAAGTCTGACAGTCAAACCTGCCAAGAACTGTCATCTTTCATTTCCACAAATATTTCTTGGCATTAGGCAGATATTGAAGAACAGTGTGCACAAGATTTATAGACACAGTAACGGCTACGTGGATACAGAAGGGGCCAAGTTTACAAAGAGCAGCAGGACCTGCCGAACGCACCTGTTCTGGAGAGCGCGGAGCGCGCGGAGGCCGAGCACGGAGAGCGCGGAGAGTGCGGAGGCCGCGGCAGCACAACCGGGCCTCCCGATCCCACACAAAACTCAGACATGCCGTTTATTTGGTCATTTTAATACAGGAAATGCCAGACCAATCAACAGGGAGGACAAACCTTACAGAGATGCTGCGTTCACTACGCGGACGGGAGGGTCTCCACGGCCCTGGGCACGCATGCACGTCCTTTTGAAAAGGGCAGGTTGAGGGCATAAATACCACAAAATAACCAGGCTCGGAGGGATCACAGGCCACGAGGGAACCACGCTTCAAAGGCAATCGAGGCATTAAATACAGGACCTACACATTACATTTCACTTCACCATACGTATAACTTATATATTAAAAGGAGACCACAGTATATATACGTGCAAGCGGCTTTGGTCAGAGAAAACGAGCCGAGCTGGGTGGAGCCATGCACGGGACGGCCTGCCCGTCTACTCTCCCTCTGTTCTTGTCCCCAGTTTTCCTGCGATCACAAAATCAGCTGGCCTTGGCGCAATCTTAGAAAGTCCCACGGGGATCCTCGGGGTGTTCTCTGGGCTCCCTGCGGGCAGGGAGGTGCCCCAGAAGCGAGGACACCGTGAGCCCTGGGAGTAACCAGATGCCAGGGAGTTCGCCCTGGAGGGACTGGGGAGGGGGCGGGAGGAGGCCAGGTGAGGAGGGAGGCGTGGCCACCAAGCCGGCAGATGCGTGTTGCCTGGCCGCCCC
>NW_006784503.1:3114927-3121655 GCF_000442215.2 Lipotes vexillifer
CAGGAATGATTGAAGAGGCATCCACTTTTGCAAGCGAAGCTTAAACGGCAAGACAAGCCTGTGTTTCTCTGCACTGTCCAGACGCCGACCCCTTAGAACTGACTGGCGCTGCTGGGGTCACACTGTAACAACCGGACGATGGATGGGTCGCTCTTGGCACCTTTAATGAATTCTTCCAGGGACAATTTGCCTGTGGGATGGAGGACGGGAGAAATGGGGAGTTAGCCGGTACTCACAGCTCATCACCCTTAGGAGAACACAGGGACAGCTCCTGTGTCAGGGACGTCTCCTCTGGTCCAAGTCTTGAGCCCTCCTGAAGCTAGATGCGTCCAGGCTCCACACACGTCCAGGGCATTTCTGGAAAAACCTTTTTTGCTTTCAGTGCTCATTGCAAAGCACCGGGCACCTCAAAGGACATACCCAGTATGGCAGCAGACCATGCCTGGTGGGGCAATTCAAGCCCTTTTAGAAATAGTCCCACACCTTATTTAAGAAAGATGTGCCTTGTCCAGAAAGAACATGACATCTGCCTCTAAACCATAACTAACCCAGGGTCGAGAGGGCCAGGCCTGGGTGGGGACCTACTTCTTGCCTCTGCGTTTGAGGCTCTGCAGCTGTAAAATGAAATAGAGCCATTTACCCCAGAGGACAGCAGTAAAGGGAATGCAGGAGCTTGAGGCCGTGCCCCGCACACAAAGTGCTCACAGCTCTGCCGCCATGGACAAGCTACCAACCTCTCCACGTCCCAGGGTCTTCATCTGTGTGGTGGGATCGTGGGAATGCCCATCTCAAAGGGCCACCGGGAGGGTTAATTGGGAGGATGTGTTTTAGGGGTCAGCCCACGCCTGGCCTGCAGGATGCACTCAGTTAGTGAGCTGCTGCCAGGAAGCCAGGCAGGGACCTGCTCCTTGCCCACTGCTGAGAGGGACACCTCCTCCTGTGGGTCCCCAGCAGCAGGGGCAGACAGGCTGGCCCCAAGGGAGACTAAACAACCCCAGGCTAAGGGATGGGTTGGGAAGGGAGGGGGCAGCCGCCCCCTCGGCAGAAGACAAGACCTCTGGGCTTCTCTGATGATGGACAGGGGTTACTGGGCTTTGTTACTAGTCATATGGTCGGTGGGGACTTTGCTCCGACCACCCAGGGCGAGGAGCTTCTGAAAGCACCAGCCTCTTCTCCGGGCAGAAAGCGAGGCTGGCAAGGGGCTGGGGGTCCCTGAGCACAGTCTGTCCTGCAGCCATCAGGGTGTTCCTGGTGCTTGGCCAGGCTCAGGTCACAGGAGAGGGCTTCAGTGATACCTGTGCTTTCCTAGGGGGGCAGGGAAGGTGTGGGGCAGGCCCCGGAGGACGAGGGCCTAGCTCTGGACCACCCCTGCTTCACTGTTCTCTCTTCCAACATCGCCTCTTCCACCCCTCTCCGAGCTCCAGGGATGCACGGATCCCAGGGTTCACAGGAGAAACTCTGTCCTGGTGGGCACAGGCCCAAATTCACAAACACCCTGGGAAGGTGCCCAGAGCGGGCCCTGAGGGGTCAGGGCAGAGGTGGGTGGAGGGAGAGCCAGGTGCTGTGCTAAGAGCTCTACTGGCTCTATCTCACTGAATCCTCAAAACCACAAGAGACTGAATTATTATCCCCATTTCACAGAGGAGTAAACCGAGGCTCAGAAAAGCCAAGATTGGTTGGAGCAGGTCTGTTGGACCCAAAGCCTGTGCTGCTACTCTGGAAGGCAGAAGACATGTTTTAAATTGGCCCAAAGGCAACGCCAGGCACGAGGCTGTCTTGTTTTACATTTGATGGATCATGTTTTGAAAACTGTTTCCTTGAGGAGATGTGCCTGCAGCCATGTTGCCCCCCTCCCCCTGCTGGCTCAGTCCTTGGCGTCATCTGCAAACCGCACTTTAGGGTTTAGGAGCACTTTTCTGTGCATTAGCTTATTTTTAATCTCCAGCACAGCCTAGGGGTATTTTCTCTTTTTCTTTTCTAAATGCTGCATTTCTTTATCCTTCAAAAGCAAATCAGACCTGACTCTGGGACTGCAATTAACACTGGCAAGAGGTGCAGATCCATCCAGTTTCATAGCTACCTTCCGGCAGAGAAGAAAACACAGGGCACGTCCTCACTGTACGGTCGCCACCGCCCCTCCTAGACACGCCACTTCTGCTGCGGTGTGGGCCCAGAGATCCTGGCAGAGCTGCTGCAGGCCAGCACATCCCAACAGAGTCCCTGGGGCCACTGAGGCTTGGAGGAGGGATGATGGGGGGCAAAGGGACCCCCACCACCTGGGAGGATTGATCCCAACCCCTCCAGGGCCCGGGTGCCAAGGGCACAGCTGCCTCTTCTCCTGGGACACGCCCACGGGCCTAGTCTCCCCGTTCTAGAAGCAAGGAGACTGTGGCTCATGGGGCAGGATGCTGACCCAGTGCCCCGACTCCGAACTCTGGCTCTCCCCTCAGCACAGCTGCACTGGCCGGGCAGGGCCAGGGGTGGGCCAGGTGAGGCCTGAGAAGCTACAGAGAAGGAGGAAAGGGTCCCAAACACATCTCTGCTCCCAGCAGTGGGGCACAGACACACAGGGATCCTACCGTCATTGTTGGTGTCCATCTGCCTGAAGATCTTGTCCGTCCGTTTCTCTGGCGTGGACTCATCCTCGGGCATCTTCATCACGGAGGACACCATTTTGTAAATAGCCTGCCAAGGGGGACACAGACACATGTGCTCAGAGGTTCCAGGGTGTCCCTGGGTGGATGGGGCACAGGCATGAGCTTCTGCCCAGCCCACAGCAGGACAAGAGGTCAGGATGCTCACAGCTTCAGGACCCTTCCCCAGATGGAATGTTCCCTGCTGCTCCCAATACTGTGGATGCATGTCACAGACAGCATGTGAGCAAAAGGAAGCCAGACTCACTTATGTGAAGTTCAAGAACAGGCAAAACAACCCACTTTGACAGCTACAAGCCTGGCGGTGTCTGCGGGGGCGGGAGGTGGGACAGTTCCCAGGCCCTCTGGGGGGCTGGGAATGCTCTCTAACTCACAGAGGGTGGTGGTGACACAGGCGCATACGTGCACAGCCCATCACTCAGCACACGTAGCCACAAACATTTGACTATGGGATTGCTGTACCTGAGTTAGAAGCAAAAAAGACAGCCCACAGGGAAAGCCACATAACTAGCCCCAGAAAGGCCAGCGCCAGGGCAGATGGGTCTCTCCAGCAGGACCGAGAACCCCAGGACACTGCCATCCAAGGGCTCAGCACCATTGCCAGCCGTTTCTGTGTGTCTCTGTCCAAGTGGCCTGGCCCAGTGTTGTGTTATGTGTGTGTGTGTGGGTATGTGTGTGTGTGTGTGTGTGTGTCCAGGGGACGTGATGAGCCCAGTGACCAGCAGCTCATCAGAGTAACTCGCGAGGGGGAGGGGCTGTGCCACTGTGGGTTTCTGTGCGGAGATGGCTTGACTGAGAGCCTCATTTCTGAAACAACACACCAAGGACAGCAGAAGTCTTGCAGTTGTAGCACGTGCAGTTGTAGCATGTTAAAAAGCAGGTTTATGGGCTTCCCTGGTGGCACAGTGGTTGAGAGTCCGCCTGCCGATGCAGAAGACACGAGTTTGTGCCCCGGTCGGGGAAGATCCCACATGCCGCGGAGCGGCGGGGCCCGTGAGCCATGGCCGCTGAGCCTGCGCGTCCGGAGCCTGTGCTCCGCAGCGGGAGAGGCCACAAGAGTGAGAGGCCCGCATACCGCGAAAAAAAAAAAAGGTTTACAAAACCAAAACAAAAAGGAATGATCCCAAGTGAGGCTTCTGGTATCTGTTATACTGTCTCCTCCTTGGCCCCTCTCCATTTGCCGAGGAGGGTGGAGGTGGCCAGGCCTCACAGCACGGCCAGTGTGTCTTTCAGGGCCTCTTGAGACAGGACCCCCTCCTGAGAGGGGCAGGCACTTGTTCAAATGCAGAGGAGGCAAAGCCAAGACCCTCCCCGGCCTCTGAAGCACGCAGAACCCAGTCCGTTTTGACAAAGGAATAGCGGCCGGGCATGCCGCTCAGCAGGCCAAGCCACCTGCGGGAGCCACGGGAAGGGTCTCAGAGTTTGGGAACTTGGTCTGGGGGCCTAACAGCCATATCCCGTTTGGACAGGCATGGGGCCCCTCGCTGTCCTGCTGTGTCTCTAAGTCTTGGCCGGGCCGGTCTGCTTGGCCAGGGCCAGGGAAGCGTATGGGCCAGCTTGTGGGCCGGGACAGGTGATTCCTGAGAAGGAGATTTCTTCCTTCTACCACCGCTTGTCACTAAGAGCCAGGAGCGACAGCTGAAGCAGAGTCCCCTGAACCTGTGCTGATTTATTCTCACTGTGCGAAAACCACCTGTTTAGGAAATAGGCTGGTCACTCCTCAGGCCACTTGCTGCTGGTCTAGGAGTTCATGAGTTTGATACCCTCTGTTTGTGGCTTAGCCCAGAAGTTCCTTCCACGTAGAGGACATCTCCTCTGAGGAATTCTAGAACTGAACCTCCCAGGCTCCAGGAGTGGGAGTGCAGGGAGGCACCCAGGCAGCGGCAGCTCTGTGCCTCTCTACCACACACCTAGGAAGCTGGGGAGGTGAACAAAACACGGTTTCTTTCTGGAAAACAGCTTCCCCTGCCAGAGCTGTTGAATGGAGTCGAGGCGAGGAGGTCTCTGAAGTGCTTTCTGTACCAGAGCTTATTCTGTGGCCACTAATGTTTCCCTTTTGCTTTACAACTGCACGTTCCTGGGGACATGACAAACTGTTTGTTCTTTTATTCTCAGACACGGGGACTCGAACAGGTCTTGGCAGGTGGCTTCTGCAAGTGTCAAGGGTCCTCTCAATTACTGTAATTCTCTCTGAATTGCTATAGTTCAGCTCTGTTAACTCTCTGGAAATCACGGTCCCCCACCCAGCCTCAGATTTTGTGAAATGCAGAGAATGACACCTCCATCCCCGGCTCCGCCCACCCCGCCCCCGCCCCGCCAGGGTCGGGAAGGCCACAACTCATCAAAGGGCTTAGGCCAGGCCTGATGGATGGCCAGTGCTCAGTAAACTGTGGCTCTTCTCATCACTATCTGCAAAGACCCGCCAGTCCGGTAACAACTGGTCATTTTCAAAAGTGCACGAGGGAGGGGCTGGCAGCCACCTAGCTGCGAAGGGCTGAAGGCGCGGGGAGGACAGGAAGGCTGTCCGGAGTGGGCGGGGCCTCTGGGGACCCCGCCCCCGCCCCCCCCCCCACCCCGCGGGCGACCCCGCCCCCGCCCCACCCCCCACCCCGCGGGCGCGCTCCGCCAGCCCCTCCCTCTCCGGGGCGCACCTGCACGATCTCCAGCATCTCGCTGCGGCTGATGTAGCCGTTGCCGTCCAGGTCGTACATGCTGAAGGCCCACTTGAGCTTCTGCTCCAGCTTGCCCCGCGAGGTCACGCTCAGCGCGATGATGAACTCCCGGAAGTCGATGGTGCCGTCGCCGTTGGTGTCGAAGGTGCGGAAGACGTGCTCTGCGAACTTGGAAGCGTCGCCGTAGGGGAAGAAATTGGCGTAGATCTTCTTGAACTCGTCCACGGTCAGGTGGCCGGTGGGGCAGTCCTTGAGGAAGCCCTTGTACCACTCCTGCAGCTCGTGGTCCGTGAACTCCGTGTTCTCCCGCAGGTCCTGCAGCACCTCGGGCCGCAGCTTGCTGTTCTGCTTGCCCATGGCGGCCGGCGGCGACACCTGCAAGACAGGGGCCCGGGCTGGGGCCATCAGGGCGGGGGAGGGCGCCCCACAGCCTACAGCCACCGAGCGGCGCGGAGAAACGTCCCCCGCGTGTCCCGCACCAAGGGCTGGAGAGGCCCGCCTCCGGCCCTCCCTGCGATGCAGTGCCCCAGCCCTCCTAGGACCCCTGCGGGGTGGCGGGCCCTCGGTCTATGTACCACCAGGAAAGGCAGGAGGCGCCGGTGGAGTCAGCACAGCCCACCTCGCGCTGCAAGGCACATCCTGACTTCCAGAATGTGGAAAGGTGGAAAAAACAGCAACTTGAAATCAAGTGCCCAGCAGGGGCCGTACAAGATTGGAGGATGAAACCCTTACTCTCACCACCCTCATCAGCTTCAGGCAAAAATGTCACGCTGACTGCACCCCACACCCTGTGTCCTGAGCAGTTCTTTTCTTGTTCGGGCACCATGTTCTGATTTTATCCTTAGAACAGGCATCCAGAAGCTTTTAAGGAGTCCCTCTTGTTTGTTTTTGCCTCTGAGAAGCCCTCTGGTTGGCAGGGGTGGATCTAGAACTAGCACCAAGAGTACATGAACGCCTCTAAGTTACGTAGTAAAGTCTCAGGCACCTGCGGGCGTGCAGAAGCGTGCTCCCCAACGAGGTTTTCCATAAGACCCATCCGTAAGACTGACCCTGGGGTGATACTCTTACTAGACATTAATACAGCTTTCACCTCGTCACATTTTACTTTGATTTTTCACAGTAACACTAGTACATGGCTTACTCATTTTTTGTGTGTGTGTGCTTTTTTTTTTTTTTTGCGTGATACTCTTACATTAATACAGCTTTCACCTCGTCACATTTTACTTTGATTTTTCACAGTAACACTAGTACATGGCTTACTCATTTTTTGTTTTGTTGTGCTTTTTTTTTTTTTTTGCGGTACGCAGGCCTCTCACCGTTGTGGCCTCTCCCGTTGCGGAGCACAGGCTCCGGACGCGCTGGCTCAGCGGCCATGGCTCACGGGCCCAGCCGCTCGGCGGCA
>NW_006784503.1:3122915-3129685 GCF_000442215.2 Lipotes vexillifer
GCATCGGCAGGCGGACCCTCAACCACTGCGCCACCAGGGAAGCCCCTGGCTTACTCATTTTTGAAGCACATAGAATAGAAAATAAAAACAAAAGGTTTTCCACCCTCGTCCCAGAGGTAACCACCTTGAACTTCTTAACATTTATGAATGCTAAACATTAGGTACTAAATCCCCATCACTAAATATAATCAGTGTAGTTCACATGTTTTCCCTGGCACCTCCTTTTACTTCTTTGTCTCCTCCCAGGTTTTATTAGTTTCATACATATATGTCATTGTCTTGTTATCTTTATGACTTGAAATTATATGAAATTTAAATTGATATAAATTTAAATTATAGAAAAGTTCCTTTTCTAACCCCCAGGTAGGGGGATTTGGGAATGTCTTTCAAAATTACAAACACGTTCCCTTCGATGCAGCAACCCCACTTCTAGGAACAAATCTAAAGATGCTCCCACCCGTGCAAATAGCCTGTGTACACGGCCAATTCCTGCACGTTGTCTGTAATAATAAACAACCCAGGCGTCTGTATTACTAACTGATGTGAAATAATCATCAAGATCTGTTTTTAAGTGAAAAGAAAAGGCGTAGAACAGCACATAGAGTTTGCTACTGTTTGTGGAAGAAAAAAATAAAAGAAAATCTATGTGTGTGCTTGTATGTTTGGAATGACTTCTTGGGAAATGATAACACTGGCTACAGAAAGAGAGACGGCTGATAGACAAGGGTCAAACGGAGACTTTTTTTTTTTTAGTTTAGTTTAGTTTTCATAGAAGTATAGTTGATTTTCTTTTTTTTTTTTTAATGTTCTTTGGATCATTTATTCTTTTACAACAAACATATTTTCTTTGAATAAATATCCCTCTACCATTACTTTCAGTTTTTATTACTATATATATTTTTTATTTTTTTTATACAAACGTAGACTTTTTAGTGTAAATCTTTCTGTAATTTCAAATGTTGAACTCTGTGTATTTTTTTAATTCAAAAAAATAAACACACAAGAATCCTCTATTTCTTGCTTGAGCAACTTGACCCGGGTCTCTCTCTCTCTGTTCGATCAAGCTACTGATTCCCTTCTCCCCCCCTAACCTCTCCACCTTCCTTCCACATCAGCTCCTGTCGTGCGTGGGAACCACTATCTGTACATCGTCACGGTCTACAATCTCTACTTTCTGCTTTACCTATAGGTTGATCCTAATAAGTGGAAACCAGCAAATCTCTACGTAACTTGGTTGTCAGTTTCCAATGGCCCCCAGCAGCCCCACTCCCCCGCCCCAGGGCTCCCAGACTTGACTCAAGATACCCCGCAGACCGCACACTTCCACCTCCGCATTTCCTGCACTAAAAAGGCTACTCTTCAGTCCTTTACTCAGTTCAGCTCCTCTCAAGGCTTTGTATTTTCCACACTCCTCTTAATTGTAAAAGTCTCCTAGCCGGTGTCTGGAGGGTGTGGAGAGGCGTGGTTTGTCTTAGGTGTCTCTCCTTCAACTTCCCATCTCATGCTTCAAAGGCAGCACCCACGAACAGAAGGGGCTGCAACGTGGAGGGTTTCACCGCATCTGCCCCTTCTCGCTCCTCACTCCTTCAGCTGAGACCGTGTGCCCACGTGTCCGTAGGGGTGGGCAGAGCGGGCCAGCTGCTGTCGTGGACTGAACTGTCCCCCCCAAATTCACACGCTGAAGTCCTAACCCTGGGACCTCAGAATGTGGCTGTATTTGGCGACAGGGCCCTCAAAGAGGTAATTAAGATAAATGAGGTCATATGGGTGAGGCCTAATCCAATCTGACTGGTACCCTTGAAAGAGAAGCTTGGGACACAGACACACAGAGGGAAGACCATGTGTGGACACGGGGAGAAGGTGGCCGTCTTCAGGCCAAGGACAGAGGCCTCGGAAGGAGCCAAACCAGCCGACACCTTGATCTTGGACTTGCAGTCTCCAGAAGTGAGAGAGGATAAATTTTTGTTTTTGAAGCTGTCCAGTCTGTGGTGCTTTGATGCAGCAGCTCTGGGGCCCTAAGACAGCTGCCCCGAGAACTGACCTGGTACCACGTGGCATCAGCGTCCGTGAGGCAGAACCCCGTGCCGGGCACCATGAGGTTCCCAAAGCTTTAACTCCTGATCTGCCAGCATCGGGGACAATCAGAAGGTCCACGGACTGTGGGACACTTTTGTTTTTATCAGACACCTTGCCTGTATTAGTCCCACTTCACCAGGGAGGAAACAGACCCGGAAGCTCTGGAGGCAAAGCCAGCCCTCGGACCAGGTCGTCTGGCCCCGTCCCACATCTTGCTGGGGGCAGCCAGGGGAGGCTGGTCCAGGAAAGGGCACCCTGGTCATGAACACGGCCTTCCCGGCCGCCTTCAATAGTTAATGGTACAGCCTTTTCCCGATTAGAATTCCTGCACTTTTCATTGTGGAAACAACCCACCTTCTGTGAAGCTCTGGGCTCTGAGAGCTCAGGGTTGGTCCTTCTGCATCTTCTTTTTATTTTTTTGCTGCGCCACATGGCTTGCAGGATTTTACTTCCCTGAGCAGGGACCAAACCCAGGCCCGGGTAGTGAAAGTGCTGAGTCCTAACCACTGGACCACCAAGGAACTCGCACGGTCGGTCCTTTTAGAATCCGTTCACCTCGGTGAAGACCAAACCACAGCTCAGAACAATGGTATCAACTGGCCTCAGAATGTGTCTGTGATTTGTGTTCTTTCTGATCCCACTGAAATGCCGACTCCTAACACCTCCTCCACCCAATGTAATGAATGTCTATGGGAAGGAAGGGAGCATACCAGGGAGCGTGACAAATACGGTCAACACAACCGCTGGAAGGTGACAGCCGAGGGCTCCGAGGTCCGCCCGGGAGGCTTCAGCTTTCCCAGCCCTTCTCGCGTGTCCCCGCAGGCAGGCACGTGGGGCTGCAGAATCCCAGCGGCGCCTTGGGCCCGGTGCACAACAGATGTCTGTGTTGGTTGAGTGGGCCTTCCCGCTGCAGTGCTGGTACTGGTTGTGTACACACACATACAGACACCTGCTAACTCTGAGGCAGGGTGGTTTCTGGCAAAGCTGGCATTCCAGCAGAGCCTGGGTGTGCTCCCCTTTGGGGGATGCAATGCGAGGGGTCCTTCCTGACAGTTCTGGGGGCTCACGGGATGGGGAGAGGGGAGAAGGTAGGACTCTGGGACAGACATATCAGGCCTGGGTCCTGCCTTTGAGAGCTCATCAAGGCCAGAGCATGTAGGATGCAGGCGAGTCACTCACACTGGTCCATTTCAGCATCAAAACCCCCCACTGCAGCCACAATTCACCGAGCTGTGCCAGGCACTGTGCAGACCGTTTCACAAATGGTGAAACTGGGGCCTGGGGGGTGTCAAGTAACTTTCCCAGGGTCCCACAGCTGCTGGAGCTGGGATGTGACCAGAAGTCCATTTGAGCTTGACCATGGAGCTCTACGATCGACCCTGAACCCTGCGAGATGGGCAGGGCCTGCCTGGCATTCCCAGCTGTACAGAGAGGAAAAGCAAGGCTGGGAGAAATTGAGGGATGGGTCCAGGAAGCAAAAAAGATAAGTTTTACTTTGGGGGAAAACTGTCAAGAAATCGTGGGTGGAAAAACATGTTTTCCTGCCACCGTCTTGAAGGTTGAGTTAGTCAAATCTGGGGCTGTCAAAATCAGGGCTGATGGGAGACCACATTTTTGAGGATGATGTTGCAGGAATCCGTCATTGATTTTCCAGTGTCCTTTAGGGAGACCCCATGGCTTTCAAGTAGGGTATCCACCTCTGCTTTGATTTCTTGACCATGCCCAGTCAGCTGAATTAAAGGGCTGACTTATAGCGTTACCGTTTTAAAAGTCGGTAACATTAATTTTGCTACAGAAAGTTCAAGACAACTCCCAGGATGTCGAAGCCATCCTGGGGTACCAGGTAAGAATCCAGAGCTGGGGAGAAGGCTTACTTACGTTTGTAGAGGTTCCCTAAGAGCCCAAAGGTGAATTTAGAGGAAGAGAGCTCTGGGGATTATTGGTTGCACAACAGTGTGAATGTACTTAACACGACTGAACTGTACACTTACAAATGGCTAAGATGGTCAATTTTATGTTATGTATATTTTACCACAAATTTTAAAACCGGGTGGGAGGGTGGTGGTGGCAAGCGGTTTAAGGACCACAGTGTCCTTTGGGCCCCTCTGTGGTCTGATGGTCTAGGACTCCTGGGTCTGGAGGTCCCAGGTCGAAGAATCCTGTGTGCCTATTGAGATGCGGAAGCCTCTCATCACAAGGGCTGACCACCCCCCACCCCCAAGAAAGGCAATGGAGTCAGGGAAGGTGGTACAGCATCCCCTGAAAGAATCCGGAAACTGGCTGTCTACCAATCCTGTGTGGCTCATCACATCCTGCACCTGAGTAATTGTGCAAATGCTTGTGGTGCACATGTGCCCACTAGCCGGTGCTCTGCCCCCAAAAACCTCAGCCCAGGAGTGCAGGCCGCCCTTGCCCTCGGCGCGTCCTCTGGGTCTGACTCCAGGCTGGGTGCACGGGCTGTGCGCAGTATACTCCAGTCCACTGGGCCCTCTGAATGCCTGGGGACGTAGGTCCTGGCTCTCACTGCAGGCTGCTTATGGCATACGGATGGGGCATAAGTGACATGAAGGAGGGGGCGGGGGAAGGTCCAAGCTCCGAGGAGGAATCCTTCATTCCCACGTGGAGCGGAGGCAGTCTGCCTAGGAAGGTGGCACGCGGAATCCAAACTGAATGACAAGGACTTTAAGAGCCGCTGGAGGCTCGACTCCCACAGGCCACCTCTAGGGCGCACACGGCAGGTTCCAGGCCCTGCAGGCGGGGGTCATGCTTGACCGGACTGGGAGCAAAGGCATCTCCGTCATCTCCGACTTAGAGACAAAGAACTGAGGCTTCTGCAAGGCACGAGATTGTCTGTGACAGGTGGGTCTTCCAGCTGGCGACCACCTCCTCTGTCTCCTCGCCATTAAACTTCTCACCAGACAGTTTCACAAGACGGCCTTCCCACTGTGAAGTGGGGCCCGTGAATGTCACATAAAGCCCCCCCCCCACCAGCACTCCCCATCACCTCCTGGATCAACCTGCGTGTGCTTTCCAAAGGCTCGGGTGAAATATTTCTAAAGAACCTCATTTCAGCACTCTGTCCCGGAGGCTCTTGGCCCGAAGCAGGCAGCCTCAAGGGAACATGGTGGATGGTGGAACGCTACACCCCAGTGACCCCTCTGTTACTAATTAAGCCAATGAACCAACCTTATTGACGACCAGCTGGCTGGAAAGATGGCTCGCAAAATGCAAGCCTTTCTGCAAAGACAAAGCCACCACTCCCACTTCCCAGCAGAAATGGCCCCCTGGCCCTGTCATCAGGCAGACACCCCAGCTTTCATTTACCGGAAAATCTTACTTTCATCTACAGTGAAAGATGGAGTAAAGAACCGAGGTGCCAGGGGAGGACAACTGATTCAAGGTCAGAGCCATCTCTTACTGGGCTTAAAAAGCTTCACGACAAAGCTGGGGTTGGATCAGACAAACAACACCCTTCTGAGGGCATCGAAGATGACATTTTAATTCACAGTAATGGAAAAATGGAGGAGGGAGTTAATGTAGCACTAACAGCCGTATCTGTGGTTCTCAGTTACTCTGTTACTGTTCTTAATGTGTTAAATTGTAAAGGAAAAAAAAAAAAGTAAACATGTAACTGGGGAGCCCTATGAAAATATTTAACCCAAAGTCTGTATTGCCTGCAAATTAAAGCCTTTTTAATGGCGTCCTTCCTATGAGCTGCCCGTCTCCTGGAACTGAGGGCGCGCATGTCCCATTAATCACAGCTCAACGCCTGCTGCCGGCGTGGGTAGACATTTCATCCCATTGCTCTAAAACGCTTTCATCACCTCAGATCTCCAAAGCTTGCTGGGCCAACCAGACTTGGAAACACTTGTGGGGAAGATGATGGGAGAGGTGGGAGGAACCAACTCCTCATAAAAGGCCAAAGGCTGGAGGGGCGGCTGCAGTGAATTTGCACTTCAAGGGACTGGAGGGCTCATTTGAGACAGTGCTTGTTCTCTCTGGCAGAACAGGACACGGTGGGTGGGGTGGGGTACGGGGGCGGGAGGGGCAGGAGAAAAACTGGCGGTTTGTGTTGTTTCTCATGCAGCACCAGCCCTGGGTCTTTCTCCTGATGACTCATGGACAAACGCTCCTCCCGTGGCTGAGCCCGGGTTCTAGAGGGAAAAGAGGCTCGCTGCATTTGTGTCCTTCTTTCCTCCCAGTATGCAGGTGGGAAGCAAGCCGCCTGCTGCCTGGGCTTCTAGTGCAGCTGCTCTGAGGAGGGGCCAGTCCTGTCCCAAGAGGTCTGCGACAACTGCCAGGACCCGGTGCAGGGGTGGCTCCGGCTGCAGTGCGGCTGGGTGGACGCTAGAGGGCGCAGTCGGGCCGGCTCCCCAGGACCTGAGCTGGAGACCCCGCCTCCCAGCTTTCTGACCCCGCCCCTGCCACGCCCCCTCCACCTCGCTGGTGCCTCAGTTTTTCCATCTCTAAGCTGTATTTGTCCAATATAGTAACCACAGTGGCTATTGAGCACTTAAAATGTGGCCGATCTGGGGCTTCCCTGGTGGCGCAGTGGTTGAGGGTCCGCCTGCCGATGCAGGGCACATGGGTTCGTGCCCCGGTCCGGGAAGATCCCACATGCCGCGGAGCGGCTGGGCCCGTGAGCCGTGGCCGCTGAGCCTGCGCGTCCGGAGGCTGTGCTCCGCAACGGGAGA
>NW_006784503.1:3130516-3185611 GCF_000442215.2 Lipotes vexillifer
GTGGCCGACCTGAATTCATGTAAGTGCCCTAGGCACAAAATTCTCACTGGATTTTGAAGACTTAATACAGGGAAAAAATATCTCATTAATAATTTTTCGGCACTTCCCTGGTGGCGCAGTGGTTAAGAATCCGCCTGCCAAGGCAGGGGACGTAGGTTCGAGCCCTGGTCCGGGAAGATCCCACGTGCCGCGGAGCAACTAAGCCCGTGCGCCACAACTACTGAGCCTGCGCTCTGGAGCCCACGAGCCACAACTACTGAGCAAGCCCGCACGCCTAGAGCCCGTGCTCCACAACAAGAGAAGCCACGGCAATGAGAAGGCCACACACCACAACAAAGAGTAGCCCCCGCTTGCCGCAACTAGAGAAAGCCCGCGCGCGGCAACAAAGACCCGACGCAGCCCCAAATCAATCAATTAATTAAAAATAATTTTTCTATCCTGATTACATGTGAAATGATAAATGATAACATTTGAGATACAGATTAATCATTTTGGTAACATTAATCTCATCTGTTTCTTTTTACCTTTTTAAGGTGGTTACCAGAAAAGTTAAAATTACATATGTAGGTGACTTGCCTTGTCTATCTAGTGGTTGCTCAGCACTGGGTAGATCCTTGGGGCGCGGTTTAGGGGGCTACCAAGTTCCTTAGCGTCCTGTTTACAGACCCACTGCTAACTGCGACCCAGCTGGGAGAGGTGGCCTGTGTTTATTTCACTCCTTGGTGCCCTTGAGTGAAAGATAAGGGTGTTTGCGTTTCATAATTACATGTGAGTCCCACAGGTTTCTATTTTCAGCAGCTTCAAGAACTTTGCCGGAGGCCAGCTGCAATGAAGACCCAGGTCTGGTCCTGGCTAAGGTGTAAGGCCAGGGGGAGGGGCTGCAGAAAGGGGGTGTCCCTCCTCCTCTTCTGAGGGAGAACACAAAAGCCCCAGGTGACATCTAGGGCAAGAGGGGGTTAGTGACACCTCTGGAGCCGGTGGCTACAGGGTGTACCTGGATCCAAATTCAGCCCACGTACCTTGGGGAGCCACATGCTGGATGGGCTCCAGGCAATGACCATGGTTGAGAAAATCCAACTGAAAGTCCTCCTAACTTCTGTACTCACCCCAGCAGTTTAAAACCCCATGACACCCCAAAGCTTTAAAAATATATAAAAGAAAGGATGGAAGGAGGGAGGGAGGGGGGAGAGGAAAAGAGAGACGAGGGAGAAGGAAGGAAAGAGGCAGAGGCTGGCCGAGCAAGGCGGAGAAATGTCCTCCTCATCTTGAGCCATCCTCTCCTTCCACTTTCCTGAGGTTGACACGCCCTAAATGAGGCAGGGGAAAAGGAAGAGGTGGAGAAAAGGAAAGGGAAGTCCCCGAGAGCAGAGGATGCTCTTTTCCTTGCAGAAACCACGAACACAACAGGAATAGGAACTGTGGGTAGCTTTCCCTGAATGCCTGGTGCCTGAAATCACCAGGTCAACCATGTGGCCGCTCCTCTCAGCTACCCAGCAAACTCCTACTCATCCACCAAAGCCCAGGTCAAATGTCACCTACTCACGGATGCATTTCCTAACCCCTCTACAGTTGCTCTTCCTTTTGCATTCCAATACCATTTTTAAACCTATTTCTATTATGACCTCAACTTTTAGTACCTCGTTTACTAATGTTTTTCCCTCATTAGACTGTGAGATCCTTTAGGAAAGACGATACCTCACTCATGCTAGTAGGAGAACCTGCTAGCATGTTCTAGCCCCAAGGCCTTTGCATTTGCAGTTCCCGCCACCTGTCTGCCCTCCCCCTCAGTACCTGCAAAGTGCACTCCCTCAATGTGCACATCTTTGCTCGAGTCTTCTTGGGGGCACCTCCTCCAAACAGCCCATCTCAAGCAGCGGATGCTGCTTATCCGCCCTTACCCCGCCCCCTTTCCGTGGCCGTTCCTATACTGATACATGGTTGACTCCCTGCTTTTGCTCACCATTACATCCCCACGCTGCCCAGAACAGGGCCTGGCACACAACTAGGCTCAGTAAAAATACCTGAATAACGGTTGCGTGTCCAAGGGCTTAGCGCAGTGTCCGAATGAACGAACAGATGAACAAGTGAATGTGTTTCTTCTAGGACCCTCTTGTTCTAACAGTTTGTGACTCTTCCAGTAAAAGGAAAATGGGAAGCAGCATCAGGGATTAGGATGACAAAGTGCTCTCTTGCTCAGGTTTGAAGCTCCATGAAGGGACATTCTGTAATTCAGACTTGGTGTTCTGGAAAGTTCCATTTATCGGCACAGGACCAGCTGCAGCAGAGTAGAGGTCCGTTCACCAAACTGGTGCCATCTCCTCCCTCCTGCAGTGAACCCCCCCCCCCCCAGCTATGTGGTCCTCCGCCACGGGGGCTCACTCTGCCCTCCAGCTGGGATCTCTCAATTGAGTGGTGCAGCCTCACCCTAGAGCCAAGGTCACTGCTACTGGAATCTTCAGGGGACGAGCGCTCTGAGCTGCTCCCCCAGTGGAGGAAGGCAGGTTAGTGGGTCAGACGTAAATGAGCCTCTGGAGGAAGAACAAGACAGACGCCCGAGAGGATGAGCCTCTCTCGATGGACTCTGATGATGCAACAGGAAAAGGACTCGAGGCAGGACCAAAACCAAGACCACGTGATTTTTCTTAATGCTGAAATTGCCATGCACGTCCAGCCATAGGTGAGTCCCATGTTTCTACAGAGGGTGCTGGATGCCAGGCCAGGAGCGGGGCCAGCAGCACCTGGCGAGACGTGGGCCTGAGCGAGCCAGGTGGGAAGCCAGGTGTGCAGTCCTGGCCCCAGAGCCTGGGTCTTCCTCTGCCCCACCTGGCGCCTTAGTGCCTTGCTTTGAAGGCAAATTTGACGTTTATGGTGGCACAGCCCCAAATGCCAGGCTGGAGTGGGGAGGGAAATTTGTTCCCTTTTGCCCACAAATGTTCCCGAGGCCCACTCTGTGCCGGGCATGGAAACACCTGGATGAACAAGACGCAGAGACCCTTCCCAGGTGCCCCCAGCATACCCACGATATGGGTAACGTGTAGAACGAGGCTGACTTACGAGGGTCCAGGAGTGCCGGAGCCGAGCTGGCCTGTCCCCTGTGAGACGGCTGGGAGGTCTGACAGTGCAGGTCTGAGCCAGGCTTAAAGGCTCAAGAGTTCTCCAGGTGGGCGGACAAAGGCGTGTGCCAGGGCAAGGAGGCCCAGAGAGAACCCAGCCAGTGCCACAGAGGCTGAGATGTGAGCACTGAGCATGACTGCAGAAGGATGCCAAAAACGCAACGCCGATTGCAGAGGAAATGGTCAAGGGGAGCAACAGGAGGGGCTGGAACGGGGGGTGGTGACGCCCCCCAACCCTCCCCAGAAAGAGCCCATGCCCCAGGAAAACTCTCAGAATGGATCGATCTAGTCCAGGACTCAGGACTCTATCACTGTTCTATGGAACGATAAAAGCTCCGAGGTTGAAACTAACAAACATATGAGTCACACAGCATCACCTCAGGGACGCAGAGCGGGCCGCAGGCTGACTGCTCTTTTTAAGGAAACCTAAGAGGCCACGGCAGGCTGGACACCGTGGGCTGAAGACAGGAACCGGTGTGAGATTTCAGAAGCCACTCCCTCCACTCCCAGCCCCGCCATAGATCTGCTCCCCCTTCAGTCATCCCTGGGGGGCACAGAGCTGGCAGAGGGGCCACCACCTCAGCTGGCTTATTGCGCATGGAGGTTTGGGACACCGGTCCCTGCACATCTTGGAGTAAATTCCTCCTGGCTGCTTGGGCCCGGCTGGCTGCGGAGTGACTCACGCAGAGTGGGAAAGACCCGCAGGCAGGCGGCAGAGTGAGCCTGCAATTCCACTCTGATGCTCCCGGCCCAGGATGTGAGCCGCAGTCTTTCCCCGAGGCAACGTCCTCCCATCAGGAGAGGAACGGAGAAAGAGAGGCCCAGCCGGTGGGCCAGCACCCAGCACGCAGTGGCTGGACAGGCAGCTCTCGGGAGGCATGGGGCGGGGGCTACTCGCCGGGCTTCAGTCAGGCAGTCAGTCCCCTGTCTCAAGGCTCCAGACTAAGCCTCTGATGCTCCTCTGTAAAGGGGACCGAATGCCAGCTTCGGGAGCTGCAGTCGGGATGGGGACTGTGTACAGAAGGGACCCCCACTGGATGGTAAATGGCCTGAGCCTCCTCCCAGGACCCACTTCTCCAGCCTTTTGGTCTTGGCTGTCTCTGGGCTTCTCTGGGCCTCAGTTTCTTTGGCAGTAAATGGGAATAATGGTCCCAACCTGTTGGTTTCAGTGTAGTTGTGAGGATAAAGGGAAATGAAGGCCGTGAAAGGGCTTTGACAAATTTAAGCATCAGACAAATATACGGAGGTTATATCACAGCTTTTATGATAAAAGAAATGCGTGATGCGCTTGATGAGCTTAATCACAGCATCAGACAGAGCCAGGCTGGGAGGCTGGAGGCTGCAGGCGGTCCTGCACTTTCCAGCCGACCCTCTCCCTTGCATGCCCGACACAGTGGTATTAAACCCTGGGCCACACACCCGGGTGGGCAGAGGGCCTGGAATCCCGGTGGCTCAGTACATCCAGCGGGGGCAGGGCCAGTGAAAATCCAACTCCTGCTCTTCAAAGAGAAAATGAGGGAAAAGGATGGGAGGAACCCAGTCCCTCAACAGTGGCAGAGCCTTGGGCTCACACTGCCCAAGGCAAGTCCGGCTCCAGCCTGAGGCCCCAGGGATCAGCGCGACGCGGACACCACGAACCCCCATCCCGAGGAGGTGAAGGGCTCTCTCCAACAGCAAGGTGTCTCCTGGGGCTTCTAACTGGTTCAGGTCCACTTGAACGGGCACAAGGATCCTGTTTACCACGGGACAGGCTCCCTGAAGGACAGGGAACTTCTCAGATACTGAAGGAGAATGAACCCAGAGCAACCCCTGTGCTCCTGGGAGGCTGGCCGCTCAGATCTGTGCTGGACAGAGCAGCCCTCGGTGGGCCTGTGGCACACCTGTGCACACACACACCATACTGCACATACCACATACACCTCACACACACACACACACACACCCCACACACACACAATACCCATAGACACACCATCCATATACAACACACACACCACAACATACCACGTATCACGCCCTACGCACATCACACACACACCATACCCATCCCACACACAGCACGCCCCTTTGCTCCACACTGGGGTGGTCCCCACCACTGACTGTCTGAAAGCCTCGGTCTGTTCTCTGGCTCCTGGTACTGGGACGGAAATCAGCCTCAGGCTTGGTGGTGGAGCTGGCGGTGGAGCTGGCGGTGCTCTCGGGGTGAAGGCCTTTCCTACACCACAGCGTATGGAATGAGTGGGATTTCACTCCTGGGAATTCAATTATCTCAGAGAAAATAGTACGGGCTGTGCTTATCATTCCTGCACTCGTGCCACCTCTATTCTACACACCTACTAAACTCGCAGATATTTTATGCACCAGCAGGACCTGAAGACGGGACACATGAGCCGTGCTGGAGCCGGGCTCTGCAGGGGCAGAGGGGCGAGTGGGCCTCCAAGCTGCCATCCGGGGAACGTCCACCCAGTGGAGAAGGGTCGGAACAGCATTCCAGGAGAAGTCAGCGTTCGAGGCGGCGTGAGGGTGTGAACACGTGTGGTGTGGCTGGCAGAACAATGCTGGGGAGATGGGCGGGGAGCCCAGGCCGCATCTGCACTTCTAACACTCAGAGGCCCGGGCTTCTGGGGAGACCACCGCCAGCAAGTACCCGTCCAGGCCGCACAGCTGGGCCTGCTACCTCCCCAGGCACCTTCCTGGGCAATGACTGGCCTTGCAGTACAACAGTAGTGAACAGCGTAGAACAGCGTGGAACAATACAGAGCAGTAGACGACACTGAGGAACAAAAGGACAAATGCAGGCTGGGGAGGGGAGAGGCAGCTGGGGAAAGAAGGAAAAAGCACCATCAAATGCTAGGAATTCAGACTAATTACAAATTTGAACTCTGCCCTTTGGGTAAAGTCTGAGTCAAAAAATACCTGAAAAAATGCCTCTGAATTCTTTTTCAGGCAAAGGGTAAGGACTGGAATGTCAGAGAGCTGTGAGGTAGATGACGGGCGTTTGCAGTGAGCAGAAGGAATCAGTTATTAGCACAGCCACCGACGTTCCCCACTCAGGGCAGACTCGGGAGGCCTGGGCGAGCTTGGGTAAGTCACAGGTCTCACGGCTTTACTCTCCTCATCTAAAAAATATGAGTTTGGACAATGTGGCCCCCAGGCACGTCCCACTCTAAAAAACGTCTTGGAGTCTATCCCCAGTGGGGGCCTCCACAGCACCGGAGAAGTTCGCCCACGTGGCTGGAGTGTGTCCCCGGGATCCCTGGGACAAGACCCGGTCCCTTTTTTCCCAGCAGGTGGTAGAAAAGCTAATTTCTGCCAGATTCCTGCCTGAGTGATGACTCAATTCTCAATCCATGGGACCTAAACGAACCCTTTCCAAATTTTGAATTCCTGTGCCCCAAATGAATGAGGTTTGGTTACATTCTATGATGTCTTGGGTAGAAACAGAAGAAATGTCATTATAAACATTAGACTTGAGGTGTTTTCAAGAACCACGTGGTCCCCCTGGGGTTTTGTGCCGGTTGACACAGGGCTCCGACCTCAGGGCAAGGTCCACCCTGCGAGGTGCTGCCCACGGCAGAGCCCCTGGAGGGACGGCTTCCGCCGAACACTGCCTGGCTTCACTTAAGTGCGGTTCAGCACACCAATCCCCATTTTTTGTGTGTGTTTTTTGAAACTTGGAAGAAAACTTCCAGTGAATCATCTCATCTGCTATTTGATTCATGTTTAATGTCTTTGGAGAGAAATAAAAACAGTAAGTCATTCTTGCTAAAAGTGGCATCAGCCTGGCCAAGACACACAAATGGTGAGGTGCCAAGCTGCCCCTTGGTGGGCCCAGGGCTATGGTCTTGAGCTGTCATCAGAGACTGTATTTATAATCAGAGTGAAGACAGCTCATGAATGTTGCCCTTTGCCATTTTTATTCTTTAAATCACAGCACCAGAAGCCATAGATTCTGCAGGGAGAGCTGGGGCCAAAGCACAAACTCACACAGAAAGTGTCGATCAACACAGATTAACTGAGCACCTACTGAGTAGGAACCACTGGGATACACAAAAGTACAAGGTGCCCCCAAAGCTCCTCCAGTCTAGCTGGGAAGGAAGGAAGGCATGGAAGGCGTGAATTCCTCCTTCCTTTTCTACTCCGAGTTAGTTCCTACTCTAGCCTGACTCTGAGACAGCGCGGTGCTGGAGGTGCTGGGGAGGGAGGGAGGCAGCGGAAGGGGGGTGAGGGAAGGGAGGTGGCATTCCAGCCAAGGGCCCAGGGGTCCTTCCTTGACCCTTTTCCCCCAAGACACAGAGCTGAGCTCCAGTTACTCAGGGCACGGCTAGGAATAATCCACAGCCAATTAGCACAGCACCTCTCTCTCTCTCTCTCTCTCTCACACACACACACACACACACACACACACACACACATAGGAATAATCCACAGCCAATTAGCACAGCACCTCTCTCTCTCTCTCTCTCACACACACACACACACACACACACACACACACACACACACGATGGACACGTAATTGGTGAAAGGAGGAAGAAAAGGCCGGCGACAGGGGCGCCCCTGGCAGCAGCCCCAGCTCCTCCGCGGGCCGAGGATTTCAGTGCATCTGTAGCCGCGGAGCGCTGTCCAGCGTGCCCGAGAGCCCGCCTTCCTGGCCCTCCAGGTATCCGAATTGTCCATCAGAGGCCTTCTGACCCAGCTGTTCTGCGACATCAGTGGAAGAGCCAGTTTCCTGGAGACCCTCTGAGGTCCTAGGAACAGCCACCAGAGCTACCGTTTGGTAAGCATATGCCCCAGGGGTATTTCTAATCTAAAAATGTGCACCTGGGGTCTGACAAACCCAAGAAAATTTGAGGGGTCCACAGGAGAGAAAATGTGGAATCTGGGCTGTCTCAGAAATCATGGCCACGGGCCTGGGGCCGTGCCGGGTGCCTTGGGAGGCGAAGCCAGAAGGAAGCAGCCTGGGCTCGACGGGAGAGGTGGGCGACAGAGGGGGAAGAGCCGAGTGGGCTCAGACCTGGCTCAGGGGCCCCGCCGGCGGCCAGCAGGCAGCGAGACCTCGGGGACATCGCTTGATCCTTCGTTTGTTCATTATGAAGCCTCCCTCTCTGTCCCGCCCCTTGGGCGCTGAGCAAAGACTGACCAGCAGGTGCCCTTCCTTTTACCCCTGCCTTTCTTCCCATGCAGAAACCTACCCAGAGCAGAAGCTCAGGGATGCCGAAGACAGCGATTCCCTTGCCTGGGGCTGGCCGTCCTGCAGACAGGCCAGGACGATGGCCCCCACCCCTCCACTGATTGCGCAGTGGATGAGAACGCTGAGCCAAGTGGTACGTACCACAGTGTGTGCGTGTGTGTGCGCACATGTGAGCACGTGTTTGCCCACAATGCTCGTCATGTGGGACCTGCCCCTGCGGTTGAGGGTTGAAGGAGACGCCCACAGGAAGTGATCTTACCAAGTCATCGCTAGTTACTCTAAAAATAACCCTCAACGTACAACCTAGGAAGGATTTCCCTTTCCCGGTGCCCCGCCTCAAAACCACAGCAGTTTCCAATCTGCAGGCCACTTCCGGACGGGCAGGTGGACAGCACCCAGAGGAGAGGTTAGCCCGGGGTCATGTCTCTCCTGGCCCCTGCAGAACACCTGGTCTCCATGTCCCTGTTCATCTACCATCTTACACAGCCATGGTTAAATCTCTATGAACAACAATTATCTTTGAACTGTGTGCAGAGGTCCACCATGCAGTGCGATTTTGGCTGCACTGAGATGCTTCTCCTTGGTGGATTATGGTTGCGAGTGTCCCACTCCTCAGGCATGATCTACAGCCTCCCACCTGTCCGGCTCATCTCCTAGCCCCCCACTTGTTCATCCCCTGCAGCGACACTGATCTCCTTGCCGCTCCTGAACACCTCAGACATGCTGCTGCCACAGGCCCTTTGCATTGGTCCTTCCTCGATATCAAATTGCTCCCTCGCCTCCATCAGGTCTTGGCTCAGGGCACTTCTCAGTGAAGCCTTCTGTAAGTCCTCTGTCCAAAACTGAAGCCCCAACAAACATTCTTATGCCCTTGCCTACTTTATTTTTTCTCTTTATTTTACCGAATCGTCTCTCTCCCCCCAACTAGAATACAGAGTCCCTGGGGCCAGGTTTTATTCTAGTTGGTTCTCCATGGGAAGTCCGGAGCCTGGAAGCTCTAGTGTGTGTGATCAGTACACGTTTGTCGAGGGAACGAATGCATGATTGCTGCAGGGGGGAGGCTGGGACCCGCAGCCACAGCACGCAGGTGCCTCTTCTCCGGTGCCTGGAGCAGGTGGGCCAAGATGGAGGATGCAGGGGACACACTGGCTTGTCCATCACCAAAGGCAGAGGAACAGAGAGAAGGGGTCCTCCCATTTCCCATCACTGACCCAGCACATCCTGATCAAGGATGTTCCTGTGCCAGAGGTGCCATCTGCCCCCCAGAGCTTCTGATCTCTTGGTAGTAAGGGTGGAGGGGTTACTGAATATATGCCGTGTGTGCACTGAAATACCCGGGGTCCCGGGATGGGAAGAGACACCACAGATCAGCTCCTCTGCCCCCTTTGGACCCCTGCGTCTGCTTCAGCTCCTGATGCCTCGCTACTAGCCTCAGCAGGACTCAACCTGGCCAGGCACCACCCTCACCCCATGCACCGGTGCCCATCCGCCAGCCTTCAGCTGGGCATCTGTATGCAGGTGATGTCCAGGCAAGGAGACCCAGACCCAGCTCCAACAGGGCTGGTGAAAGGAGACTGGACTAATGAAAGCAGCACCTTCCACGTGAAGCTGTGTCTGTTTTCTTTGGGGAGAAAAGCCCAGAGACCCACTCACTAATCTGTCTCCTGAGGCAGGGGCCCCCGCCTGGGTCTCTTGTTCCACCCCAGTGAATGCTTTCACTGGGTGAACAGGGAAGATGAGAGAAGGAAGGATGGGGCAGTGGGAGTAACACCCCTCCGTCAGGAAGCCCACACCCCAGTGTCCAAACAAGAGAGGCAGGAAAGCCCCACCCACGGGATGCCGGGAGGAGAGAGTGCTCGGCTGGTGCCGTGGCATCTGTGCCGGCGTGAAAGCAGCTGCACCCGGGGTCTGCGGGGGCCTGTGGGTCTGAGCTGCCAGCTCACATCTGGTGGGAGCCCCCAGATGGAACCGGCAACCTGGCATCTGCCCTCAGACACACCGGTCATCACGCCGGGCACCCAGCATCCTTGGAAATTAAGGTGGTGACACTTCAGCAGGCTTGGGGTCCAGATCTTAGCCTCATAGCCGAGCGCTAAAGGTGATGCCTTCTGGGTGGGAAGATGAGAATTACAAAGCGGCATCCTCTGCTTCTGAGGGCGAGCAAATTCCAGACGTCCCGGTAGGGCTCTGAGGCTGGCTCTCCTGGGCTGGGCATGGCCGGGCATGGCCAGGAAGGGCTGAACCTCCAACAGCTGCTGCCCCAAGCCCTCCCCCTACTTGGGGAACAGAGCCCACATCCCTGGCCTCCGTGGGCGCTCACAGCACTAGGGGCGGGCAGGGCAGGGCTGAGGACTTAGAGTAGTCACTGTAGTAACTACTGGGCACCTGGGCGGGAAGGCAGAGGGGCTAAGGGGCCCCCGAGCCTCCTTCTCACCCCGGCGGCACCGGCCCCAGCACCGCATCAGACACTATTCTTAGCTCTAATCTCGTAACCACCCCAGGGAGGGAGGTGTGATTAACCAGCTTATGGGTGAGACTGGGGGGAGGCTAAGTGGCCTAGAGGGATCCGAGTGCACAGATCCAAGTCAAAGGCCTTTGCCCCACCACCGACTGGTTCCTTCCTTCGGGACAGGACCGAACACTCAGCTCGAGAAGAGCAACACAGCCGAGCGGCTGGCTTCTCAGCACCGCAGCCAGCTGGCTCAGTGCAGCCCGTAGGGCAATAGGGATCACAAGGGAGCAGTACAGAGTGCCTCTGGGCACAGGTGACAGGCACCGACTCTGCCCAGGGTCAGGAAGGCCTGGGAAGGGATGGGATGTGTGAAACAGATACAAGGGGAAAGGTGGTGCAGGCAGAGGGCAAGGTTGAGCAAAGGCCCGGGGGCTGGATGCCACCTTCAGACGGTGCAGGTGCCCTGCTTTCACAGAGCCTCCCTCACACCCAAAGCTCTACGTGAGGCCGGGAGGGTAGCGGATTCAAACAGATGAAGGGCTCACAGGTCATGCTAATTACCTTGCACTTTGCCCCTTGTCTGACAGGAGAGCAGGCGGGGTTCAGCGCTCCAGGTTTGGGGTTCGGACCCGGTTAGGGCCTCGCCATGCAGGAGGACGGGAGGCTGGGGGGCCTCTGGGCGAGGAAGAGATTCCTGTGATCAGTCTGGGGAGACTGGAAGGGCAGCAAAGGGGGGGCGCTGGAGAGAGACGACTGGGAAGAGGGAGGGTGGGTGGGAAAAGGGGGCGTCTGAACCCAAGCTGTCAGAGGTAAACGATGCGGCTGAGGTCCCGGTGTGGCCATGGGAGGGGCTGTGTTGACAGGGTGAGCAGGGAGGGGAGACTCAGCACTGGGACCCTGTGCCTCTGGGAGGATGGGGTCTGCATAGAGGATGACAGGAGATGTGGGGGGAGAGGGAAGAGCTCAGCGGCAAGAGCCTCAGCGACCAGGGGCCCCTTCTTAGCTAGAGGAGGGAGGATTCTATACCCATTTCCCACTTTGTCATCAGGGGTGACAGCTGGAGCCAGCTGCAGGGTGCTGCGTCCTTGCACACCCTGGTTTGGGGATGGAGCAAAGTCAATTCACCTGGGAGAGGGGCACCAAGCATCCTGTGGGACGTGGGCTGGGAGCACCGAGGGCCCCGACCACACTCACCCCTGCCCTGCTCAGGAGTGTCCTCTTCAGAGTCTGCCCCTTGCCCTCAGGGAGGCGCGGGAGAGGAGTGGAGGGTGGTTGCGCCACCCACTCAGGCACTGGGAGGCTGCTGAGCTCCCAGGGCACTCCCCGCCCTCCAAACCCCCCTCCAGGCCACATGGGCCCTCGGGGGCACAGGAGGGAGGCCAGGGAGATCAGGAGAGGCAGGCGGGAGGGGCCCTCCAGGACCCCAGACCGGAGGAGCGGGAGAGGAGAGGGCGTTTGCCCCGCCCACTCGAGCCCAGGAAGCCTGCTGAGCCCCCAGGTGAGGTCCTCTGCCCTCTGAGACAGGGGTTGGGGGCACGCCTGGGCCCCTTCTGTTCCCTGAGCCTAAGCCCCACCCCGCACAGCCCCCAGGGCCTTTTCCAGCCCTGGGGGTCCTAAGCATTGGCCCCGCCCACGCCCCCAAACCTCACCCTTACTTAGGCCCCGCCCTCCACAGCCAAGGCCTTTCCATCCCCCCCCCTTTGTTTACCTTTCCCCCCTCCTCTATTTTACTACCGTGGTACTGATGTACCTTCTGGTTGTTGATTCATCTATACTTTTATTTTTACATTCTTTCTAACATATCTGTTAGTTTCCTAGTCTAATTTTATTTTGTTATTTTTCTCTTTTTTTCTTTTTGCCACCCCATGCAGCTTGCGGGATCTTGATTCGCAAGCCCAGGGTTCGGGGGAAGCTCCTGATGCGGGAGCTCCGAGTCCAAACCACTGGACTAACAGAGAACCTCAGACCCCAGGGAATATTCATTGGACTAAGCTCTCACAGAGTTCCTCATCTCAGCACCAAGACCCAGCTCTACCCAACAGCCTACAAACTCCAGCGTTGGAAGCCTCAGGTCAAACAACCAGTAAAACAGGAACACAATCCCACTCATAAAAAGAAAAAAAAATGAGACAGCAAAAAAAATATGTCACAGATGAAGGAGCAAGGTAAAAACCTACAAGACCAAATAAATGAAGAGGAAATAGGCAATCTACCTGAAAAAGAATTCAGAGTAATGACAGTAAAGATGATCCAGAATCTCGGAAATAGAATGGAAGCACAGATTGATAAAATATAAGAAATGTTTAATAAAGATCTAGAATAACTAAAGAACAAACAAACAGAGATGAACAACACAATAACTGAAATGAAACATACATCAGAAGGAATCAATAACAGAATAACTGAGGCAGAAGAACAGATAAGTGAGCTGGAAGACGAAATGGTGGAAATAACTGCTGAGGAGCAGAATAAAGAAAAAAGAATGAAAAGAATTGAAGACAATCTCAGAGACCTCTGGGACAACACGAAACACACCAACATTCGAGTTATAGGGATCCCAGAGGAAGAAGAGAAAAAGAAAAGTTCTGAGAAAATATTTGAAGAGATTTATAGTGGAAAAATTCCCTAACATGGGAAAGGAAATAGTCACCCAAGTCCAGGAAGCAGAGAGTTCCATACAGGATAAAACCTAGGAAAAACACACCAAGACACATATTAATCAAACTAACAAAAATTAAATTCAAAGAAAAAATATTAAAGCAGCAAGGGAAAAACAAAAAATAACATACAAAGGCATCGCTGTACGGTTATCAGCTGATTTTTCAGTGGAAATTCTGCAGGCCAGAAGGGAGTGGCAGGATATACTTAAAGTGATGAAAGAGAAAAACCTACAACCAAGATTACTCTACCCAGCAAGGATCTCATTCAGATTCAATGGAAAAGTCAAAAGCTTTTCAGACAAACAAAAGCTAAGAGAATTCACATCACCAAACCAGCTTTACAACAAATGCTAAAGAAACTTCTCTAAGTGGGAAACACAACAGAAGAAAAAGACCCACAGAAACAAACCCAAAACAATTAAGAAAATGGTAATAGGAACATACATATTGATAATAACCTTGAATGTAAATGGATTAAATGTCCCAACCAAAAGACACAGACTGGCTGAATGGATACAAAAACAAGACCCATATATATGCTGTCTGCAAGAGACACACTTCAGACCTAGGGACACATACAGCCTGAAAGTGAAGGGATGGAAAAAGATATTCCATGCAAGTGGAAATCAAAAGAAAGCTAGAGTAGCAATACTTGTATCAGATAAAATAGACTTTAAAATAGACTGTTACAAGAGATAAGGAGGGACACTACATAATGATCAAAGGATCAATCCAAGAAGAAGATATAACAATTATAAATGTTTATGCACCCAACATAGGAGTACCCCAATACATAAGGCAAATGTTAACAACCATGAAAGGAGAAATCGACACTGCACTTACACCAAAGGACAGATCATCCAAACAGAAAATAAATAAGGAAACCCAAGCTTTAAATAACACAATAGACCAGATAGATCTAATTGATATTTATAGAACATTCCACCCCAAAGTGGCAGAATACACTTTCTTCTCAAGTGCACATGGAACATTCTCCAGGATAGATCACATCTTGGGTCACAAATCAAGCCTCTGAAAATTTAAGAAAACTGAAATCATATCAAACATCTTTTCTGACCACAATGCTACGAGATTGGAATCAATTACAGGAAAACAACTAAAAAACACAAATACATGGAGGCTAAACAGTGAGCTACTAAATAACCAAGAGATCACTGAAGGAATCAAAGAAGAAATAAAAAAATACATAGAAACAAATGACAATGAAATCATGACGACCCACAACCTATGGGACACAGCAAAAGCAGTTCTAAGAGGGAAGTTTACAGCAATTCAACCTCACCTCAAGAAACAAGAAAAATCTCAAATAAACAATCTAACCCTACAATGAAAACAACCAGAGAAAGAAGAACAGAGAAAACCCAAAGTCAGTAGAAGGAAAGAAATCATAAAGATCAGAGCAGAAATAAATGAAATAGAAATGAAGAAAACAATAGCAAAGATCAATAAAACTGAAAACTGGCTCTTTGAGAAGATAAACAAAACTGATAAACCCTTAGCCAGACTCATCAAGAAAAAAAGGGAGAGGATGCAAATCAATAAAATTAGAAATGAAAAAGGAGAAATCACAACTGACACTGCAGGAATACAAAGGATTATAAGAGACGACTACAAACAACTATATGCCAATAAAATGGACAACCATGAAGAAGTGGACAAATTCTTGGAAAGGTACAATATTCCAAGACTGAACCAGGAAGAATTAGAAAATATAAACAGACCTATCACAAGTAATGAAATTGAGACCATAATTAAAAATCTTCCAACCAACAAAAGTCCAGGACCAGATGGCTTCACAGGTGAATTCTATCAATCATTTAGAGAAGAGCTAACACCTAACCTTCTCAAACGCTTCCAAAAACTTGCAGAGGGAGAAACACTCCCGTATTCATTCTACAAAGCCACCATCACCCTGATACCAAAACCAGAAAAAGATATCACAAAAAAGGAAAATTATAGACCAGTATCACTGATGAACATAGATGCAAAAATCCTGAACAGAATCAAACAGCACATTAAAAGGATCATACACTATGATCAAGTGGGATTTACCCCAGGGATGCAAAGATTCTTCAATATATGCAAATCAATCAATGTGATACACCACATTAACAAATTATGCAAAGATTCTTCAATATATGCAAATCAATCAATGTGATATACCACATTAACAAATTAAGGAACAAAAACCATATGATCATCTCAATAGATGCAGAAAAAGCTTTTGACAAAATTCAACACCCATTTATCATAAAAACTCTCAAGAAAATGGGCATAGAGGGAACCTACCTCAACATAATAAAGGCTATATATGACAAACCCACAGCAAGCATCATACTCAATGGTGAAAAACTGAAAGCATTTCCACTAGGATCAGGAGCAAGACAAGGATGTCCACTCTCACCACTCTTATTCAACATAGTTTTGGAAGTCCTAACCACGGCAACCAGAGAAGAAAAAGAAATAAAAGGAATACAAATTGGAAAAGAAGTAAAACTGTCACTATTTGCCGATGACATGATACTATACATAGAAAATCCTAAAGATGCCACCAGAAAACTACTAGAACTAATCAATGAATTTGGTAAGGCTGCAGGATACCAAATTAGTGCACAGAAATCTCTGGCATTCCTATACACCAATAACGAAAAATCAGAAAGAGAAATTAAGGAAACACTCCCATTTACCACTGCAACAAAAAGAATAAAATACCTAGGAATAAACCTACCTCGGGAGACAAAAGACCTGTATGCAGAAAACTGTAAGACACTATGAAAGAAATTAAAGATGATACAAACAGATGGAGAGATATGCCATGTTCTTGGATTGGAAGAATCAATATTGTGAAAATGACTATACTATACTATACTACCCAAAGCAATCTACAGATTCAATGCAATCCCTATCAAACTACCAATGGCATTCTTCACAGAATTAGAACAAAAAATCTTACAATTCATATGGAAACACAAAAGACCCCAAATAGCCAAAGCAATCTTGAGAAAGAAAAACGGAGCTGGAGGAATCAGGCTCCCCGACTTCAAACTATACCACATAGCTTCAGTAATCAAGACAGTATGGTACTGGCACAAAAACAGAAATATAGATCAGTGGTACAGGATAGAATGCCCAGAGATAAACCCACGCACATATGGTCACCTAATTTACGACAGAGGATGTAAGAACGTACAATGGAGAAAAGACAGCCTCATCAATAAGTGGTGCTGGGAAAACTGGACAGCTACATGTAATAGAATGAAAGTAGAACACTACCTAACACCATACACAAAAATAAACTCCAAATGGATTAAAGACTTAAATGTAAGACCAGACACTATCAAACCTTTAGAAGAAAACAGGAAAAACACTCTTTGACATAAACCACAGCAAGATCTTTTTTGACCCCCCGCTCCTAGAGTAACAGAAATAAAAACAAAAATAACCAAATGGGACTTAATTAAACTTAAAAGCTTTTGCACAGCAAAGGAAACCATAAACAAGACAAAAAGACAACCCTCAGAATGGGAGAAAATATTTGCAAATGAAGCAACAGACAAAGGATTAATCTCCAAAATATACAAATAGCTCATGGAGCTCAATATCAAAAAAACAAACAATCCAGTTAAAAAATGGGCGGAAGACCTAAATAGACATTTCACCAAGGAAGACATACAGATGGCCAAGAGGCACATGAAAAGATGCTCAACATCACTAATCATTAGAGAAATGCAAATCAAAACTATAATGAGGTATCACCTCACGCCGGTCAGAATGGCCATTATCAAAAAATCTACAAACAATAAATGCTGGAAAGGGTGTGGAGAAAAGGGAACCCTCTTGCACTGTTGGTAGGAATGTAAATTGATACAACCACTAGGGAAAACTGTATGGAGGTTCCTTAGAAAACTAAAAATAGAACTACCATACGACCCAGCAATCCCACTACCGGGCACACTGAGAAAACCATAATTCAAAAAGAGACATGCACCACAATGTTCATCGCAGCTCTAGTTACAATAGCCAGGACATGGAAGCAACCTAGATGTCCATCAACAGATGAATGGATAAAGAAGATGTGGCACATATATACAATGGAATATTACTCAGCCATAAAAAGAAACGAAACTGAGTCATTTGTAGTGAGGTGGATGGACCTAGAGTGAAGTAAGTGAGAAAGAAAAACAAATACCGTATGCTAATGCATATATATGGAATCTTAAAAAAAAATGTTACTGATGAACCTCGTTGCAGGGCAGAAATAAAGAGGCAGACATAGAGAACGGACTTGGCGACATGGGGTGGGAGGGCAAAGCTGGGGCAAAGTGAGAGTAGCATCAACCTATACACACTACCGAATGTAAAATAGTTGGCTGGTGGGAAGCAGCAGCATAGCACAGGGGGATCAGCTGGGTGCTTTGTGATGACCCAGAGGGGTGGGACAGGGAGGGTGGGAGGGAGGCTCAAGAGGGAGGGGATACAGGGACATGTGTGTGCATATGGCTGATTTGCTTTGTTGTGCAACAGAAACTAACACGGTATTGTGAAGTAATTATACTCCGGTAAAGATCTATTAAAAATAAATAAATAGGGTTTCCCTGGTGGTGCGGTGGTTGAGAGTCCGCCTGCCGATGCAGGGGACGCGGGTTCGTGCCCCAGTCCGGGAAGATCCCACATGCCGCAGAGCAGCTGGGCCCGTGAGCCATGGCCGCTGAGCCTGTGCGTCCGGAGCCTGTGCTCCGCAACGGGAGAGGCCACAACAGTGAGAGGCCCGCGTACCGGAAAAAAATAAATAAATAAATAAATAAATAAAATAGTTTAAAGAAAAAGTCTGCCCCTTGTATTTCTTTTTTTTTGGCTTTGCTGCATGGCTTGCAGGATCTTAGTTCCCTGACCAGGGATCAAACCCGGGCCCTCAGCAGTGAAAGTGCCAAGTCCTAACCACTGGACCGCCAGGGAATTCCCTGCCCCTTATATTCTGATTTGCTAATTCTCCTCAATGGACGCATCCCACAACCAAAGCACCCAGGCCAAATGACTTACCCACAAAAACCTGGCCAATTTAGGACAAGAGACCTAGATTACCGTAGGACCTGGGTGGTTCTTTTAGTCTCCAGGCCTCAGTTTCATGACCCATCTCATGGGAGTGCTGGGCAGGCTGTCCCCTCAAAGCCTGGTCTTCCCTGTTTGTTCCGCTGAGCTGGGTCAAGTCCGTGCACACCGGCACGTGGTCAGGACCCCATAGAGTGGTAAAGGCCCCTCAGCTCTCCATCCTCACCTGCCCCCAGGCCCGTCTGGTCTCTAGGAACACTTACCCAAGGCCAAGTGGAGGCGGGGAGGGAGCAGGGATCAGAACCTCAGAGGCTGGTTCCACGTCCTGGCCCGGGCTGCTAGACCATGCCCTGAAAGAGAGGACAGACCAGTCATGTGGGGTGGGGACACCCCGGCTCAGAGCAACTGACTTTCTCCCCGGTCGGTTCCATGCAATCTACGCACATTTCCCCGTTATCTTCTCGTAATACAAGGTTCTCTCCCTCCACAGCAGTGATCATGGTTTATATGCACTCACTGGAGCGGTCTTGAGGACAGGAAGAGTAGCTCACCCACCCGGAAAGCCCAGGCCCCCACAGTGTGAGGGCCCCCGGGCCTCCCCTTGCTGCTGCAGACTGAGGGGCTGCAGCTCCCCCGAACTGACTGTGAGCTCCACAAGGGAAGGGAGGCGGCGTCTTTGTTTCTGTGCAGCTGGCCCCTGGCCCAGAGCCTGTATGCAGCAAGCGCTCAATAAATAATCCGTGTTTGACAAACGAGTGCCCCAAAATGCATCACACGGACATTACTGCAGGCAGAGTGCACTTTGCTCAGAGTTGAAATTCGACCCTGCTTCACCAATACAGAGCTTCATATGCCAGTTACATTATTTAAACTCACTGCTAGGATTCCAGACGTGGAGCAGAAAAGCCACACATCTTCCCACCAGAAATTCTCACTGGAGGTCACTTACAGATTTTATACATATACATATACACATATATGTATCTATATGTAACATTTTTAATAGACTTTATTTTTTAGAGCAGTTTTATGTTCATGGCAAAACAGAGCAGAAAGCACAGAGATCCCACAGACCCCCTGTCCCCCAGACACAACTTTCCCCACGTTCAGCATCCCCTCCACACACCGGGATATATGTGTTACAATCGGTGGACCTACAATGATACATATTATCACCCCAAATCCATAGTTCACATGAGAGTTCATTCTTGGTGTTTTACATTCTGTGGGTTTGGACAAATGTTTAATGTCCTGTATCCACCATTATAGTATCATACAGAGCAGTTTCACTACCCTAAAATTCCTCTATGCTCGCCTCGCCTCATATTTTTAAAAGGCGCTTTCACGTCAATGATCTCAGCAAATTCATCTCACGACTCTGTGATCCTTGCTTTGACACTCAGGGAAATCAAGGTCCGGACAGGGTCAAGGGCCCTTCACAAGGTCACCCTTGTGAAAACCAGTAAACCAGAGTCGGTGGCAGAATGTGCTAGAAGCATTGTGTCTGGTGGTCATTTTATCATCCCACCCTCCTAACAGCCCTGGTGGGGAAGGTCCATTCTAACCCCCGGTTTACAGAGGAGCAAACAGACTTGGGGACACTTGCCAAGGTCACACGCGGCTAAGTGGGACGCTCAAAATGCAAATCCCTAAACCCACTTCTGCTCTTTCTAGATGCACTTGTTAGTTACAGGGGCTTATAGGAGGCATGAGAATGCAGGGGGCAGGCACCGCCTCGGGCTGGGGGGGCTTTTGCTTTCCCGGAGCTGAAGCAGGTGGGTCCCAGGGCTGCAGCCCTCCTGGGGGGACCCCGCCCTCCAGCCATACTGCACAATTAATACCTAGGGGCCTCGCCTGGCTGCAGGTCAGTCCGACATCCGGCCACAGAGGCCCCACCATTCCCAGCCTCGTGGGGGCAGCCCTGCGGGAACATCAAGCTCAGGGATGGATGAAAGCATCCCTAGTCCACATGGACACCGTCCTGTCTCACCAGACACACCCCAGCTCTCACGGGGCAAGCTCTGTGCAGTGGGGAGAGCAGAGAGGTGCGCCTGTGCTGAGCGGCCCTGTGATCTCTGCCATCCTTAGTTTCCTCATCTGTGACAAAGCGGAGGGGCTGGATCCCTGGGAGGCTGGGCCAGCTCTGACACCAGGTTTCCTAGCAGGAGGGGCCATCATTCCAGAGGCTTCTGGCTCCCAGGCTGCTTGGGAACACTCCATTAACTCAAATTGCAAATTTCCTCCTGGCTCTATCGCTAAGCCACAGGGGCTCCCCCAGCCACCAGCTTTCCTGTGACAGATAAAGATTACAGTCATTGCTCGAGATGGAATCACGGAGCAGAAGTCATTATGCAGAAATAATTATGTTGAGTTATGTCTGGTTGCTCCTGATTTCTGCCTCACAATTGTCTTACAAATGGTCCTGCCTCTTCCTCTCCGGGACAGCAAACTGCGGGGAGGCCTGGGCGATTCAGACAGACCTCCTGGGCCCAACTGTACTGCTCCCAACTCCTCCTGCTGGGCGGGGCATCAGCATCGTAGGGCAAGGTTCTCTGTGACACCCTTTCCTTTCTCTGGGCACTTGGGACACAGGAGAGGCAGAAGACAAAAGCCCTGGGGTGGGGGCACATTCACTGACTCACCCACATGCCCCACTGCATGGAACCCTCCTTCAAGGCCCGCTTCACCCATCACTTTCTCCTGGGGCCCTGCCCGACCTCTCAGCCCTTTGTTCACGTTAGGCCTAAGGCACCTCCCTCTCCTAGGTCTGGGGTCTCTGAGGAGGGACTCAGGCAGTGACCAGGATTGATTCATTCTTGTACTCCCAGCTCCTAGCACAGAGCAAGGCCTCGGGAGAACAGAGAGGGCTGTGTGGCTGGACTGCTTGGGCTCAAATCCTAGCTCTCCTATTCCCTAGCTGTGTGACCCTGGCCCATTATTTAACTTCTCTCTGCCTCAGTTTCCCAGGATGTAAAATGAAGACGATAATAATCCTACCTAGTTCATCAAGCTCTTATAAAGATTAAATGAGCTAATGTACACACACACAAAATACTTGCTCATAGGAAGAACGCGCTAAATGTCAACAATGACTAAAAGAGCAGAGAGAGGTCTTGAAAACATTCTTGTAAGACTCTAAGCCAACTAGAAAGACACAAACTATTGAAACTGACTCAAGAAGAAATATGTCTGAAATACCTATAACAAAGCAAGAGATTGAATTAATAATTAAAAAATTACTCCCAAAGAAAAGCACAGATGGTTTCACTGCTGAGTTCTGTAAACACTGAAAGAATTAATAACAATTCTTCACAAACTCTTCCAAAAAATAGAAGAGGGGGAAACACTTCCCAACTGGTTCTATGAGGCTAGTACTATCCTGCTACCAAAACCAGACAAAGTCTTCACAAGCGAAGAAAGCTACAGACCAATGTCCTAAAGGGCATGGATGAAAAGAAAAACAAACCAACCCTCAACAAAATACTAGCAGACCAAATCCAGCAACATAAAGGATGAAAAGAATTATACATCACACTAAGTGGGATTTATCTCAGGAATGCAAGGGTGGTTTACCATCTGAAGATCAATTAACGTTGTATATCATACAATAAAATAAAAAGCAAAATCACACGCTCGTCTCAATTGATGCAGAAAAAGCATTTGACAAATCCAACATCCCTTCATGATAAAAACACTCAAACTAGGCATAGAAGGAAACTTTTTCAGTCTGACAAAGGGTAGTTGTGAAAAACTCACAGCCAACATCATACTTAATGGTGAAATGACCAGATGCTTTTTCCCGAAGATCAGGAAGGAGACAAGGATGCCCACTCTTGCCACTTCTATTCAACATTATACTAGAGGTTCTAACCAGGACAACTAGGCAAGAAAAAGAATACAAGCCATCTGAATTGGAAAGAAAAAGTAAAATTATTTCTATTTGCAGATGACATGATCTTATATATAGAAAATCCTAAGGAATCCACCCCCCCCAAAAAAAACCTTAATAGAATTAATAACATAAGTTAAGCAAGGTTGCTGGATACAAGATCAACATACAAAAATTAATTGTATTTCTGTACACCTGCAATGAAAAATCTGAACACGAAATTAAGAAAACAATTCCATTAGCAATAGCATCACATATAGTTGTAAATGTACTAAAAACCATTGTGCTGTACACTTTCTAAGGGTGAATTGTATGGAGCGTGGATTCTACCTCAATAAAGCTGTTTTTAAAAAAACAGAATCCAGGCCATTGTTCTTGTACTTTTTCTCTACCTCAGAGGACAGAACGGCAAAGGCGCAGGGAGACAAACCACAGGGCTTCCCCCAGTGCTACAGCCCGGGGACCGGACGGGGCTCAGAGCTCATCAATGTGGCCGACCTTGAGAACCCGGCAGACTCAAATCCAGGCTGAGCTGCAAAACTGCCTTGAAACACCCCCCTCTCCCCACAGCATGCACTCCAGAAACATGCTGAGTGCCTGCAATGTGTATTAGGTGCAGGGACACTGGCCCAACTTTTGAGGAGCCCACAGCCCAGTGGGGTACCTGCAGGCCTGTGCCAGATGTCAGGGGTGGGCAGCCAAACACAAGCTCTAAGGATGGCTCTGCATTCAAGGAAGTGATCTGGTCCACTGGCGGGGCAGGGAGGGAGGAATCCCTCAGGATACACCCTCGGTCCAGGCTGAAAGAGCTCAGTTCCTGAAACCACACACGCTGCCCCGCAGGGCACTCACTATGAATCGCCACCTAAGAAGCAACAGTTCTAGGGCCATTTCTGGGGCCAGTTCCTCCTCTAGTTGCCCAGGCCTGGAGGGCTCAGTGCCCATCGTCCTTGCTGCCCAGCCCTTGGGAAAGGCAGCTACACAAGCTTTTTCCTGCCAGGGCTCGACTCCTCCTCTCGCCCAGACAGAGGCCTCCTGGGCTGCCCCTGATCTGCCCACTCACACCAGGGTGGATGTGTGCTCAAGAGATGACAAATTATTTTAATATATCCTGAAGTCCAACTTAATTCAGCAGCAAAGTCCTGGTGGGAGAAAAATATAGTGGGTCTGGAGTCAAAGACGGATGGATTTTGGATTATGACTATTTCTGAGGTGACTGTGGTTTTAGGATGACTAATCCCCCCGCGGTCCCCAGGTAGTCAGGGCAGTGGCTCGCAGAATACTTTCACACAGACGTTTGGCACAAGACGGAGGCATTTTCTTCTACTGCTCAATTCAAGAACTGAGTTAGAGGGGCTGCGTGTCCTGCAGATGTCCCTGGGGCCGGGAAAGACCACAGAACATACCATGGAAGCCAAGACGTGCTGGTGAGACTGCACAGGATGCAAGCTTCACAAAGGGGGCAGGACTGGAAAGGACATCAACGCGATAGTGAGCTAAACCCTGAGCCCTGCGTGGCCATGACCAGTACCCAGCACTAGCCCTCTGGTCACCTGGGGCCCTGGCGGCTGGCCAGCTGCATTCCCAACTTCCAGTGGGCACTCACAATGTCTTATTGTAGCTCCTGTGTCCACTACCATTACTTGGGTATTTGAGCTCCTGTCACAAAACAAAAGGAACCTACAATCTCCAACCATTTTGAAGAACTGTCATATTTACTAAAGATGACTACACACACTCCATGAACCAGAAATTCAACTTCTTGATGTATTCCCGACAGAAAGTTGGACCTATGTCCACCGAGAAGGCTCACAGCTGCACGACTTGTAAAAGTCCCTGGTGGAAACTGTTCCTGTGTCTATCCACCATCGATGAATAAGAAACTGTAATGCGTTGGTACAGCGGAGGACCACAGAGCAATCAAAACGAACCTCAGTGACACATGACACATAGATGAAGCTCTAAGCATGACGCTGAGTGAAACGGGAAGGCACAGAAGAGTACATGCTGTGTGAGTCCATTTACAAAATGGACTCATGGTGATTAGCATCAAGCTAGCGGCTGTCCTTGGTGGGGGGCAATGACCAGAAATGGTCATGAGGGGGCTTCTGGGTGCTGGTGACACAGATTTGTTCATTTTGTGAAAACTGACCAAGCTGTCCACTTAATGTACGCAAGTTAAATTTCAGTAAAAAGTTAAAGAAAGGAAGCGAGGCACCCGCTGTCACTCCTGCATCCATCCCAGCCCACCCGGCAGATCTGGGGGCTTCCCGGGAGGCCCACCCAGGCTGAGGACCGGTGGTAACTGTTCTCATAGCCCATGGACATCTCCCAAGACAGGTCCACTTATGAAATGGTGGGAAGAGAGAGCTCTGAAGTCGAGCAGGCTGGGTTCAGGCCCTGACCTCCTCCAGGGGCCCCAGTTTCCCCACATCTGTCCAGGGAGGCTGCTAGAGATGTGAGTTTTCACAAAGTGAGACCCCTGTGGACCCAGCGCCCAGCCTGCACTTCCTGAAATGTCAGCCACCCATTTATTGGACAGAAATTTACTGACGAACTACTGTATATGCCAGGCATCAGGGATACTGAGTCCTGACCAGCACCCCACTTCTCAAAGGGGACTGCAAGGACCAGAGGAGGCGACACATTCACGGAGAAGCCCTTGAAGTTCCTAGCATTTAAGGCTCTACCTCAGGACCGCTGGGCACACTCACACACCGCCCCAGTCTCAGGATCATCACCCACCTGTAGATGGGGAAATGGAGGCTCAGAGACATTAAGCCACTTTCCTGAGGTCACACAGCTGGACAGTGCTATGCCAGCTGAGCCTGCCGGGCCCTGCAGACCACATGACCTGCGCAGTGGAGGCTGCCAGAGACTAAACCTTGCCTTCGAGGAGCGACAGATAAAGGAGCGAGGAAAGCGGCACTAATTAAGCATTGAAGTATAATTAAGCAAGATGTGCAAGGCAGTGCAGAGGGTAGTGAGGTGGGGTCTGTGCAGAGAGACCCCTGGCCAGGCTGCCCGCAGAGCAGTCTCCTCAGGCCAGGCTCCAGATGCCTGCCCCATGCCCTGACTGAAGCCCTGGTGGTCCCCCAGGCCCCAGCACTGAGCGTTTGAGGACTCTGACAATCAAGCCCCAGTCCAGGTACCCCTGGGGCCTCAGGTTGAGGATGTGGAAAATTCCGAGACTCCTTCCCACACAGCCTCCCCCCATTCCCGGGGCGCTGGGAGTCTGTGAGGCCTGCCTGGAATCCGCCTGCTGGGGCTTCTGGCCCTTGAGACTGAGAGCTGAGAGGGCTGGGTCTTGTTCCTACATCTGTCATGCACGGCGCCTGGAGGGCGGTGGAGCGGACCCTCAGTCGGCGTTTAATGAATGAATCAGCAACCAGGCCGCTCCGAGGAAGAGGAGATTCGAGATGAGGCTGCTGAGAACGACACAGCCAGACCATGGAGGGCTTTGAGCACTGGGGTCCAGGTCGCTTTTGGCAATATGGAGCCACGGGGGGCTCTTAGGCAACGGATTAGGAGGAAGATCCGTGTGGCAGCCTGGGCAGGAAGGAAGGACAGCAGTGCCGAGGCTGGTGTCAGGGAGACCATCGGAGGAGTGGGGGTGAGCAACGCGGGCACTGACACTCGTGAATATCAGGGATTTTTAAGGGTGACTGCGATCACGTGTGGCTTTCAGCTGGTCACACACAGAAATGGGAAACAACCCCGCCCCCCAAGACAGAACTCTAGTGCATTGTTGGCATTAATGTCCTAGTTGCCGGTCCACCCTGAAACCCCCAGGCCAGCTTGTGCTCCGGGCTGTGCTTCCCAAAGCAGGTAACCGGGAGGAAGAGCATAACTTCCCCACGAAGAAAGGAAAGCGCCTCGAGAGCATCTGGGCTCCCCTGAAACGCAGCAGCCTGCAAAGCAGCCCGCCAACGGGCCGCCAGGGCCGTGGAGCATTAAAGCAAGTTCTCCTGCGAAGCCACTTATGCAGCCACTTATTCAGCACAGAGCTCGCGCAGCCGATGTGCCGTATCCGTGATGAAGGGATAAGTCATCTGAAAACACAAATAAATTATTCATTCCCCGCAAACGAGCAGCCTCTGGGTTCCCGCGGCAGCTGAAAGGCTCTGCGAATCCTATTAGCAACAGCGCTCAGCCGAGCAGACGCTGGATCCCGCCGCCGCCCGGTGTAGGCGGCTCTAGCCGGGAGCTGCCCACGCTGCGGTCCATTCCGCGACCGCGGGTGAAAGAAGCCAGGCGCCACGTGGAGAATCACAGCCCTGCCGGGCTGGCCCGGGCGGCACGGGGCCCCTGGGCAGAGCATTTACACCGGAGGACCGGGTCCCAAGGAGCTGCCTTCCACACCGAGCCTCCCCAGGCCCCCACTCCGGGGTCTGCATCGTCCTACCACCACCCATCAGGACCCAAGCCTGGGGTCGGCCCGCTTGCTCGAATGCAGAGTCCCAGGCCCTGCCCCAGACACCCTCTGGGGCTCAGCCCGCAGCACCGCATTTCCCACACACGCTGGAGCTGAGGCCACCAGGAGGAAGTGCTGGACTCCCCGAGTCACCCCCGGATCAACTGCAGCTCGGCCGGCCTCGCAGCCCTGGGCAGCCCTAGGTCAGGTTCTGGGCCTCTCAGGGCCCCAGGTGCTCTGGGGGGCTCTTGGGAGGATGACAAGAAAGAACCTTTGCAAAGCAACTGTCACACATGGGTCTCTGCCCTCTCCGTGTCTGTATCTTTGATTCCAGCCTCTCAGCTCACTTCACAGCTGGGAAGGAAAGCCTCGGGGGTTTTGACTGCCAAGGCGGGGCTCCGCGCCACTATTTCCTCCGCCTGGAACACGCCCTCCGTCCCCACGGCCCCTTCCTTGGGGAGGACTCTCACCTCCCCCCAACGCCCCCCTCACTTTGAACGCACTTTGCCGGGGCTGCCGCTCGGCGTCTGTAGCACAGGGGAGGGGCTGTGGACGGGACGCGGCCCGACCGCGGGGCCCACAGGCGGGCACAGAGCCGCGGGTCAGCGTGGCGGTGAAGCGGTGACCGCGTGAGAGGGGCACCCGCGGCCCACAGCGCTCGTTCAGCGGAAAGCTGTCTCTCTGCAGACTTGTCCCGCGTGATGTGAGCGCGCGGGCTCTGTCCCTCCATCCCCGTCCTTGCAACGAGGGGTCTTCTGCAAGAGCGACACTTCTCACCTCTCTCCTTGGCCAGGAGGAAGGAGGGGTCTTATCTGACCTGGCTAAAGAAACGACCTTCCGACCTCATTCCCCCGGCCCCGCTCCCGTCTCCCCGACTGTGCCCCGACAGCGGACGCTGGCAGTGGCTCTGCTGTCTGCCTACGACTGGGAAACATTTTTAAGGGTCAGAGCAAGTAGCAGGAAGCTGATTCTGGCCACAGAGCAAGCTTGCCAGTCCAGAACTACCAGCAAAAATTGTGTGTGTGTGTGTGTGTGTGTGTGTGTGTGTCTGGAGACATTTCTGGTCATTATAACTGGGGGGAGTAAAGACCTAAAGCAGATGAGGGGGTGAGCCAGCTTTGCAGGTGGGGGTGAGCGTCAGGGAGCTATAGTGCCCACAGTTACAGGCAGCAGGAAGGGCTTGAAATAGGAGCTGGGCAGGCAGGGGTGGGTGGGGGGGGGGGGGGGGGGGGGGAATCGGCAGCGGGGGAATCATCTACTGGCACCTGATGGGTAAAGGCAAGGATGCTTCTAACACCCCACAGTGCACAGGTTGCCCCACCACAAACAGTCATGCAGCCCAAGCTGTCCACAGTGCCGAGGGTGAGACCCTGACATAAACGCTGTGCCCTGTTGCTCATCACTTGGGTCCACCTCTCCACTGGTTTCAGAATCTAGTGACCAGGGGTGTGCTGATGGAACCACACCCTCATCCCCAAATGCCAGGTCAAAGGTCCTGCAGGGCGCAGAGCCACTGCTCTGCCCTCATCCACTGCTCTGGAATCGTGGTGACCACAGCCACGTTTTACACTCACCCCACTCGGGGGCAGCGGGCAATGTTTTAGGAAGCCCAGCCCTCGGGGTAGTATGAGCCCCCATGAAGACCTGGGGGCTGCCTCTGTCCTGCACCAGCAGTGACCCAGGCCAACCAAGACGCCCAGGGGTTCCCACATTTGACCCTTCTCACAGGAGTGATGGGCTGGTCTCTGAGATGGAACAGAAGTCTCATTTATGCATCCTTTCACTCATTCAAAACACATTTAATTGAACACCTCCTATGTGCCAGGCACTTTCCCAGGTGTTACCGATGCAACAGGGAACATGCGCAATTCTTGCTTTCAAGGAGCTCACTTAAGTGTCCCAGGAGGTTATGGGGCAAAGTGACAAGTGCCATAAGGATAGTGAGTATAAAATTCGAGGGGGGCCGTGGTGAGATGTACAGCCCTACCTAAGGATCTGGGAAGGCTTCTTGGAGGAGGTGACATCTAAATGGCAACCTAAAGGATGACTAAGAGTTAGCCATGCAGAGAAAGAAGAAATGCAGAGGGGTGGGGTCTAGGGAGAAGCTTTTCCAAGGATTCCCAAGACGCTCCCTCACCCAGGCAGGGGCAGTTGACACACCACAGGGTGGTAGGCGGCTGCAGTCAGGACCCCCAGCTCCCAGGTTAAAGGGACCTGAGAGGATCAGGTGGGGAAGCCTTTGCCAGGAGCCCACAGGCCTGTGTCCAGCAGGGCTGGCCTGGGTGGAACAAGCCCAGGGGCCAGTCATATTGAAGACACAAACAGCAGACACACATCCACCCCCACCCAGCCCACAGCAGTGCCCCTGCGTAAATACTCTCTGGCCCCCCGAGGAGGCAGGCTGACCTCCGCCGGCCTGCCCACCACCTTCTCACCATCCCCAGGGCGCAGGACCCTGGTGTCCCTAGACCAAGCCAGCCTCGTGCACTTCCTGACTGAGAGCTGGATTTTTTTTTTTTTAAATTATAAATTTACCTTGGCAAAGGGAAACGCAGCCCACAGTTTCACAACCAGCTCTGCCTACACCTCTTCGGTGCTGTAGACATTTGTGCAGTTAAAATTGTGCCAAGGTTTTCTGCAGTGATGACAATTCCTCTCTGGACCTCCAGGTAGACCCGGCGCAGGGAGCCCACCCTCCCTTACAAGAGGGCCCCCTGGCTCCCGGAAGCTTCGCCCAGAGGATGCACAGCCGGGCCTGCTCCTGACTCCAGCTCGGAGGCTGCAGTGCAGCCTGCATGGACCAACCGGGAAGAGTCAGGATCCGCGTGTGCGCAGAAGCCTCCCACGTCTTTCCATTTTTTCTCAAACCTGCACGCTCATGAATGAATGAATCTGAACTAAACCAAAGTGCACAGCTTGCCTTTAACCCTGTTAAATTCATCTTATGTTCTGCTCGTCCTTTCAACCTACCAGAGCTTCTGGAATTTCATAGCTCTCCAGTTTTGTACCCTCAGCCAATCTGATACACATGCCACATCTTATAAAGCGGTGGCTGAAAATGCAGATGCGGTCAGCAACCACCATCCCATCACTCAAGGCGTCTGGGGGTCAGGTCATTCGGCTGTCTGTGAGGCCACCTAACCACTGATATTCAGCACCCGTCACCAGAGGCCCAGCTGCACCCTGCTTGAAGGGCTGGGCCCACAGCTGTCCTCTGATAGCCCAGCCCATCAAAAAGCAGGCGGAGTTGCGTGTCCTCACGTATGGCCACCCTCAGACCCGCCTCCCAGAGCCATCGACACCTCACCTTCAAATTAACTCCCTCTGGGAAGCTGGGACTTCAGGTCTCATCTCCAGAATCGCTCATTTGCTCGGGCGGACAATCACAGGCCTGTGGGCTGGAGACCCAAACACGCTTCCAGTGGAGGGAGCAGAGTGGTACGGGGGGCAGGTCACTGGGTCGCATCCAGTGCCAACTCCCCACTCTGTCCTGATGCCCCCGGGAGGGTGCCAGGGGCACAAGGACCACCTTCCATGGAATGAGAAGGCTGGGCTGAACCAGGTCCAAGTCCAAAACTTCGTGACTCTCCATTAAAAGTTCACAAAAACTTTTGCTGTAGTAGCTGTCGATTCATTTTGTTTTGTTTGTGGCCACGCGGCACGGCATGCGGGATCTTAGTTTTCCGACCAGAGATCGAACCTGCGCCCCCTGCGGTGGAAGCGCAGAGTCTCAACCACTGGACGGCCAGGGAAGCCCCTACAAAAACTTTTTAATGACACAGGAAAATGGGCTGAAATGAGAGTAAATGGAAAAGGTGGGACGTGACACGAATGTTACATGACGTCAAGGAAAACATACCGCTATGTCTCTTCACCTCTCTCTAAATAAACACTGACCAGAAGACATGGCCCCAAACGTTAGCTGTGATTATCTCTGAACTGTCGGCCTGAGGATTATATTTGCTTTCTTCTTTTGATCGTTACCCGCCTTTTTTACAATGAGCATTTAACATATATAACCAGAGCAAAAATATTTTGAAGGACATGCTTCTCCACGACAGACGCCCAAAGGACAGCAAGCTCCCCCTGGCCCCGCACCCAGCACCATGCAGCACCCTCCTCTGGGGTCAGGAGGTAAAACTGACAGCTGCAACCACATCTCTCTGGCCCCCGTGGGCCTCGGAAATGTTAACGCTTCATGCAAAGGAGTCCCACACCTCCCTTCAAGGCAGCCTTTTAAAAAAACCAAGCGTGAGACTATACCTTCCTCCATTTTGCCTTGGGCAAGGCAGCTGCAGAGTCCTGACACTGGAACATGCCAGAGAATTCAGACAGCTGAAGGCATCCTCAGGATCCTACTATGTCAGAAATCCCATCGAGGGCCCGAATCCAAACAAGTTACCCCAAAAGGGCCAGTGTCATCCTGTCCTCTAACACCCATGCTGACAGGAGGACACGAGCCTGGAAATTACCACCTTGCCTCAACTAAGGCCTTCAATCCAAAGGGAAGAGGCCTTCCCAGCCCCATACCTCCTGGCTCTGGCAGCCCTCCCTTCTCTGCACCTGCTTCAATGCCCGCCCCCCCACCCCGTGCTGCCTTCCCTGCCCCTCGGCAGCTCGTGCCCCTGGGATGACTCTGAATGTTCATATATGTTTACATGTTTACTTTCCACACTGGGCCGGCAGTTCTCCAGAACAGAACTCCCTAAGAACCTGTGTGTCTCAGTGCCAAACCCAGCACTTGGGTTGAATGGAAGACAGGAGAGAAGGAGAAAGCAGGTGATTCTGTGTTTTGGTGAATAACCTTGGCCCCGGGCACCGCCCGGGGAGTTGCTCATCTGCTGGGGAGACACTCAATGTGAACAGAGAGGGAGGGAAGCTTCCAGGAGGGAGGACCTACGGGTGGGCTTGGAGGCAGACAGGGAGGAGTAGAGGGAACCACGCCCAGGTGGGAGGGGATCCTATGTGGCCAGGCACTCGGGTGCCAGCCAGGTAGTGGGTGAGGCCACTTAACTATCCCAGAGTCCACAGATTGGGAGACAAACTTATCAGCAAGCAGTATGGCAGTGACAGTAAACACACCTGTCCAGGTGACGCACCTCTATATCTAAAGCAATGGAAAAACAGAATAAATCCAGAGCGTCCAGCAACTCTGGACAAACAAGGTACTTTAGTACCTTTAGCACCAAGGGCTTTAGCTGGGGCTCAGTTCAGCCACCTCCCACTCGGCCATTCAGGGTGGACTCGGCCCCCGCTGCCCAGCTTCCCTCACGCCTCTCGGCGGCGCCTTCTAGAAGGACCAAGCACTGAACAGCAGGGTGTTAGTTTAACAAATCGTAGTGCACGCCGAGGAGTGAAATAGTAACAAAGCCTGCAAAGTCCGGCCACACAGGATGATTTTAATAAACAGAGTAACATTTTTCAATAAGTTATGACGTTAGGTCACAACACAGTATGTAAAAAATAGAGTCCCATTATGGTAAACTTGAATGAAACATGCATTTTGTGACATTCACGAGAGTAGGAACTCTAAGATGGTGTGATCCGGGGCGGCCCTGCCCGGTGAGGAGGGTTTATTTCCTCACTCAGACTTTTAAGTTTGCCCCAAATTGCTCTCCACTCTCCCCCACGGGCTCTGGCACTGGCTCGGCCTGGACCACCCTCCTTGGCAGTGGTCCCCATACTCTGCTCATCTATCACCTTCTTAATGAGGTCTGCCATCACGACTTACCTAAAACTGCAAGACCCCCGCCAGCTTGTCTCCACTCTCCAACACCCTGCTCGATCAATGCCTTCCCGTGGCGTGTAGCACCTGACACGTGATACGATTTACTCACCACGTTTATTATTGGTCCCCCCCCAAGAAATGTGCACCTTTTGAGGCAGGAAGCTTGTCATTTTATTTTTCAGGTGGATCCCCAGAGCCTAAAACAGTACCTGGCACATAGCAGGCACTCAATAAACGCCTGCTGAATGAGGAACAAACATGTATAACTTTTGTAACAAGGAAAAAATAACAGAATATTTAAATCCTTTTTCTTCATCTAGGTCAGTCATATTTCTCCTTAATGCTAGACCTGGGTATTTCCATATGCTTTGTTGGCATTAAGAATGGGGTCTTTTTTTTTTTTTTTTTTAAGTCAAGCCCTTTAAGGTATAACTCACATACTGTAAAATTCACTCATTTTAGGTATACGGTTCAGTGGGTTTTACAAATGTGTATGGCTGTATAACCACCGACATAATATTTTCAGCACAAGAATGGGATCTTTGAATATAATATGATAATAAGTGGTCGTGGCTGATATGAATATTTATCATCTCTCCAACTACTCTTCTGATTATTCTACTAATTGATAGGTTTCCAGTTGATTCCTTCATATTTTACCAGATACAGAAGGAGGGCAGAAAGGCAGCCAGCACATGCTCAGTGCCCCGTGTGCATAAGGGGTTGTTGTAGAGACTTTTTTGGGGTTTCAGTTTCTCCTCCAACTCTCAGAGGGAGGCACCGTCCCCACCGTACATGGGGCAGCTAACTCGTCCAAGGTCACCCGGTTGCTAAGAAGACGATCTGGGGCTTAAATCCAGGTCAATTCTGATTTCAGAATTCACGCTCGTCCCAACAAATAACGGTACAGGTAATGTGATCACCACCACCAAGGATGTAGCTGTAATTTGTGTTCTTACTTCTGCGTCTTGTCTGACAGCTTTGTCTAGAGCTTCCTAAATGATATGAAATAGGAGTGGGGGTCATTCCCAGTCTCTCTGCTGCTGTGCTTTACCCGGACGGCTGTGACACACAACTCTGGGCCTAAGAAAAGCCCCCAAGACCCCCTAAGACCAGCCCCAAGATGAGTAACAGGGTGTCCGGGCAGGAGAGCTTTTTTGTCAATACGGTGCTGCCTGGTGAATACTACAGAGAACGAAACGTCGCTAAGTGAAAAAAAACAGGCTTTCAAACAGTAGATGCGGGATGATCCCACATATGAAATCATACCTGTAGGATTACAGATCTGTGCCAGAGCATCCCGGGGTAGGATGTACACCAAAGTGTTGCCTCTGTGCTGGGATTAAGGGTAGGAATTCTCTCCCCTCCCCACACTGCTTTGTTCGTCTATGATTTTCTCATTTTTCTTCTCCAAAGACAGCAAACTAGGGAAGAGACACCAGACACACTCTGGGCTCAGATCCCCCTGCAAAGACCACCCTTGTGCGGCCAGCCCATGGATTCTTCCATTGCACAGACATCAGCCTACCACCCCTCCCCCTCCCATCCCTCCAGTCAGTACTTTAAGGCGTCTATTCTGTGTGGCGAGTAGGCCAACGAAGCCCTGTCCCTTGGGCGTTCCCCCCAACACATCCCGCCAGGCAAGGTAACAGCAGACTGGTCCTCACGGGGGATGATGGGATTAGGACACTATCTCTACGCCACTTGGTGGGGGGGAACGTCTGCCTGCCTGCCTCTTCTCTGTCCCAGCTCAGCTCCCAGGCCTTTCCAAGAGGCCGTCACAGAACCTCTCAGTCAAAAGCACTCTCTCCTTTCCACCCAACACCCCCATCTCCAGACCCCGCTCCTGCCTCACTTGGATCCCGTCACATGTTTCATCTCTGAACTAGATGCACCCATGTCTGTCTCCCTGCACGCTCCTAGGAGCCAGGCCTCACCCGCACCCAGCACGGGCCTGGCAGTCACGGGGCCCTGGGAAGGCCAGCTCAGTTCAAACTGTGCCTCTGGTCTAGAGGGTCAGCCCCTCCGAGGGCAGGACAGGGTCCCATCTCTGCATCCTGTGCTCTATAAGACCTTGAAGAGACAGCAGTACATGAAGAGCAAGGGCACAAATGAACTTATTTACAAAACAGAAGTAGAGTCACAGATGCAGAAAACAAACTTCTGGTTACCAGGGGATAAGGGGGGAGGGATAAATTGGGAGATTGGGATTGACATATACACACTACTATATATAAAATAGATAACTAATAAGGACCTCCTGCAGAGCTCAGGGAACTCTACTCAACACTCTGTAGTGGCCTATATGGGAAAAGAATCTTAAAAAAAAAAAAAGAGTGGATATATGTATATGTATAACTGATTCACTTTGCTGTACACCTGAAACACAACATTGTGAAAAAAAAAATTTTCAAAACAAAAACACGAAGAGAAACAGCACCCCAGGGCAATCTGAGAAGACCACAAGAAGCATCAGATGGGGGGCAACAGGCAACCCTGGAAGTAGGGGCCGATACTGCAATGAAAACGAAGACTAGAAGGGGATACACAGAGGAGAGGGAGGCTGCTTTGGGAAGCCACCATCCGCGATTTCTTTTTTTTTTTTTTTTCTGCCCTGTACTCTGCCAACTAGCTGATAGGTTGTTACATAACTCTTCTAATTAAAGTAAGTGTGTTACGCGGTCCGCTGTCCCCTGGGCTCCGGCGTTCTGCCCCAGTGACCTGGAGGTCGTGGCCCAGTGGCTCAGGGGAAGATCTAGGACACCCAGAAGGAAGGAAAAGAGGCGCAGGACCGTGGGGATGGGCACGGACGGGGGCGGGGTGGGGGGCTGCTAGCTAAGCCAGCCAGGTCACCACGAGCCCCCGGCAGGGAAGCAAGGATGTAGCCTGCTGGATTTTCCTTGAGGCCCAGGGGGAAAACAGACTAAACTGCATCAGAAAGGCAGCCATGCTGGAGCCCAGGTGAGACAGGGTGGGCCCCAGGAGCCCCAGGGCCCTCTGGTTAGGAATGCAAACATCCCAATCTACCGGGGTCGGGGCACCACTGGGCCCCACCAGGGCGCCCAGCTTCCCGAGGGCCTGTGCCTTCCCGGCCCGGGGGCCTTCCCGGCCCGGGGGCCTGTGCCTTCCCGGCCCAGGGGCTGGGCCGGGTGGGAGGAGGGTCTGCTTCCCGAGGCTGCTGGGAGAATCTGAACGAGAAGGTCTCAGACCCGAGGGGGTCAGCTCTGGTCCCCCGCACGAAGGGGCCGCACCCAGAAACAAAGCTGTGACACGTGACTCAGCCTGAGCCCGGGACTCAGAAGCCCGCTGAAGACGGGGGCCACCCTCCAGCCACCCCAGAATCAAGGGACCTTGCATCCTTGCGTTAGGATTCTGAAGCATTAAAAACCTGCCGAATCCAGGGGCTTTTGTGTCTGATATCATCTGTCCTGAGATCTGCTCTGCCACCCAACCTCCGGTTTCTAGGAACATTCTTGTCACTTGTCGCTTTAGATCACTTTAAATTTTAACTTTTCTATTATCAAGTCAAATGGTAACGATGCCACATCGAGGCCTCTGCCCACCTCATGTCTTATGCACAGAGATGCAGCAAAGTCTTCAGGGAGAACGTGCAGGAGGCCCGGTTTCGCCCCTCCCAGGACAAGCCCCGCTGCTCTGGGCCTCAGTCTCCCGCCTGCCTCCCATCCAGTCCGGGAATCTTGCCCACCTGCCTGCCCCGGCCCACAGGCCATTCTCTTTCCTGGAGCATCATCGGCGCTCAGACCTGCTAGTCTCACCGGCCTGGAACATACCTGTGGCTCTGAGCCCCCGAGGTCACACCTGTTCAAGACCGTCCAACCTGTGGGGTAAGGCCAGCATGGGGACAGTGAGGCAGGGGGGCCCTGAGTGCTGATCTGCTCACTCGGGAGGGCGCTGAAGGATGAGAGGTGGGGAGAGGGGTCCAGGAAGCTTCCAGAGCCCACAGGGGGCTGGCCACCTTCTCCAGGATCAGCCTCAGCTTCCGGGCCAGGGAGTGTGGGCCCCCGCTGCCCCAGTGGCAGTGCCCGTGACACTGTGTCACATCTATGCTCCCCTGCCCATCTTCCCACCCAACCGGGGGCTCCCGGGCGTCAAGCTTCACCCAGCGGGTATCCCCCGCATGGAACACAGTGTCTGGAACACAATAGGGGCTTAATAATTGAAGGAGGGTGGGAAGTGGGCGCTCGACACACTCAGGCAGAACCAAACTGTGGCCCAAAGAAGCACCTCTCGGGAGATTCTGCTCCCTCACCTGAGCCGCACAACCCACAGTGCCACCCGGCTCCCTTACGCGGCTCATGCCACAGAAAGGTAACCTTTCAGATCTTTAGCCCCAGCTGAAGAATGATCAGAAACAGAGATGAAGCCAAAGTGAGAGCAGAACCAGCTGGTGAAACCAGACTGACCTCCGTTCACCCAACACCCAACAGTTAAGCAACGTAGCTCTTGGGCTTTTATGTTAGAGAAAGAAGGCCCTCGAGGTCTATTCTGTCATCTTCAAACTCACCAGGCAGAGGAAACGAGGGATGTGAAGCCGCCTTCTGAGGACGAGAGAGCCGTCCAAAGTGCAGCAGACTCAGTCACGGCCCGAGGAGAGGGCGGCCAGGCCCGCGGACCGTAGTCTCCCGGCCACCCACATTGGCTTCCTGAACAGGACCGGGCCGGCCGACCTGGCCCGGAGCCCCCGGGACAGCCAAGTGTGCGGGACCCCGCCCAGCTCAGACGCGATCCAACCCGCCCCGAGGCTAGCACTTCCTCTTCCTGCCAGCATCCATCTAACGATTCCTCGGAGAGACAGTCCGGTTCTGCACACAGAGGCCTAGCTAGAGCTTCCCCAGCTGGGGACAAACTCACAAAACAGGCCAAAATCCTAACCCCAAAGTCCCCTGTGCGTGCGCGCCGTGGACACAATGGGTGCACACGCACACAGGCTGCTTCTCGGCCCTCCGCCCCGTGCCCCACCCCCTCTAGGACCGCTGGGAACTGGGCTGGAAGAAAATTAAGCTGGAGGTGCTGGGATGGGGAAGCAGTGGCTACTGAGGGCAAGGGGAGATTCAAGCGACAAAGAAGAAAAGGGCTCCCAGATTTCCTTAGCTATACCTCCACTGGGGCCCCGCCAAGGACAAGCTTGGGCTGCCCTGGGCAGGATGCCAAACACAATACCTGAGTCCCCACCAGCCCTGGGGCCTAACCCAGTCATTTCTTGAAGGTAAGTGGACCAGGTACGGCCTGCACATAGAGATAAGGGCTGTATACAGAAGGAGAAAGTTGGTTCTTCCTGAATGTTAAGAAGCATATTTCAAGGGGTGGAAAGGGTTCAAAGGACACACTGGGAGTGGCCTAGTGAGGCCAGAGCCTTTCCCTTGTTCAAAATCCTAAGTTGAACTTCTTAAAGTATAACTAATTCTGGTCTGGTTGAACTCACACTGCTTTTTAGCTCATGCGCAGCTTTCCCTGTTGGATCCAAACACAACGTATATTATTTGATTAAGAGGGAATCAAGGGACTTCCCTGGCAGTCCAGTGGTTAAGATTCCACGCGCTCCCACTGCAGGGGGCACAGGTTTGATTCCTCCCGCAAGCCACACAGCGCAGCCAAAACCAAAACCAAAACAACAACAAACAACAAAAGAGGGAATCAAATAGGGGAAAGCTGCCAACGAAGTTGGCTGGCTTAACTGCCACCTCCTCCAGGGATCCCGTCCCAGCGCTCCCACTGCACCCACTGTCATGGGAGCTGTATCAGGGCCACCGTGAGAACACCTCCCTCTGTCCAAAGAGCCCCGGGGGGCAGGAGCGGTCCTGCAGTACTTGGACTTGCACCTCATCAAAAGGAACTGAACCAGAAAGCACCAGGAGGCCCACAGGCACTGCTGGTTAAAACGACTGCAACAAAACATGTTTTATCAACCAGCTCCCTGCCTTGCGGCTGGCCCCATTCTCATTTCTTAGGCAGGGCTCGGTTACATTCCCTCGGGCCTACTCCCGGCCCTGGGCCCGGGGCCCTACATGGCAGATGAAAACGGAGGCCCAGCTATGGGCCTGGATCCTGTGCAGCCTGACCCTACACCCAAGATCAGCCAGCTGACGTCCACACATCAACAGCACGGAGAGAAGGACCAGCTCAGAGCAGAGGGGAAGGAGAGGACGGGAGCTGGCAGCAGGCTGAGGGCTGTCCTTTCTGGATCGGAGACTCTCTCCTCTGAAGTTCCTTAGGAAAACTCACTTCTTCCTGGACACACCAGGGTCTAAATCTGCCTCCTGTCTCACTGCTGGGAGGGCCTCCCCGGCTCCCACCTCTCTGCAGCAGCAGACACCTCTGGACTCACACCCTGGATGGGGGCTGGCCAGGGGCCCAGTTTAGCTCCACGCAGAACCCAGACAGGCGCATGGGGCAAGTGTCTACACTCGCCCGGCCACCAGACTCCCGGCCAGAAGGCAGATGCCCCTGCAGGGCCAAGAAGGGCACCCTGAGACCTCTACAGGGTCTCCTGATACCGTGAGGCTGGAAAACCCCAGGGAGAATTTCCCAAGGGGTGAAGGAAGGAACAGCCCCACGAGGGCTGCCGGGGCCCGTGAGACGTGTGACCCCGAGGAAACAGCCCCAAAGAGGCAAGATGGGGCACAGAAATCAGGCCGCAGGTATTCTGTGACTCTCCAGGGCACAGGGGGACGTCTCCCTCTCCCTGATCCCACAGAGCTGGAGGGACATCCCTCTGCTGTAGCCGCCACCCTGAAGCGGCATCTGTAGCTCGTTGGGTGCTAGGCAAGTTCGGCCACGTGGGCCAGGCGGGGCAGCCGGGCGCCGGGCGGCACGCTGGGCGGGCCTGGGTCGTACCTGGAGGCGGCCTCACGCTTTCCCCAACCCCCAGAAAAGGCCACAGGCCACCACCATCTTGGGAGACGCGCTTTGGGGAAAATGCAGTCCTTGTGGCATTCCCCTGCCGTCTCTCCCCACTCTGGATAGACGATGGCTAAGAAAACGAAGCCAGTTGTGGCAATGACTTCCAACAGATGTAATCAAATTATCTATTCCTGGATTCTGCAAGTACTGAAACGTCGTAATTCAATTCCTGAAGTGTCATTTGGAGCTGCTGGTGCAGGTGACGGGGAAGCTCGGGAATCACGCATCGTTCAGGCCCAAACACACCTCCGTGACCCAGAGCTCCGGTGCCCAGCGCCTGTGCTGGGGGCCGGCCAAGGATGCCACAGGGGTGGGGGGCAGGTGGTGGTGACTGAGAGTCTGGGAGGTGTGCTGCAGAGCAAGGAGGACGTGACACACTGAGCTGGAGGACAGATGCACCCACCGCACCGGGGGAGTCGGAAGGCTCCCGAGGGAGGTCCCCGGCGGTCGGCAAAGCTCCACTGACCGCAGGATTAAATGCCAGGCCGGCACTGGGGACAGAGAGGAGAGGGACCTGCCCTGCCCTCAGGGGCCTCCAGTCCAGTGACTGTGGATGCACACCTGTGGGCACACACACAAGCTGACACCCATGCACACACATGTACTCGCAAAGTCCCAGGGCAGGCAGTAAGGACCACGTGACAAAATGAGGACCCAAGGCAGCGCGGGGGTTCAGGGCAGACCTACCCCCAGCACCAGGCCCACTGTGACAATTCCAAGGTTCCCATGGGGGCTGTGGACTGTGGAATGGGACGAGAGTTTTTCTGGCACTTTGACAAACTTACGCTGAAAAGCCTAAAATATATATATCTAAACCAACATGTGGGATTATAGTGATTATTATGATTATTTCACATATCTACTGGTTTCCTTCTAAAGTTTATGAACTTTCTACAAGAGGGTATTAAAATTTTAGTTTACGGGCTTCCCTGGTGGTGCAGTGGTTGAGAGTCCGCCTGCCGATGCAGGGGACACGGGTTCGTGCCCCGGTCCGGGAAGATCCCACATGCCGTGGAGCGGCTGGGCCCATGAACCATGGCCACTGAGCCTGCGCGCCCGGGGCCTGTGCTCCGCAACGGCAGAGGCCACAACAGTGAGAGGCCCGCGTACCGCAAAAAATAAATAAATAAATAAATAAATTTTTAGTTAAAAAAATGCCAACAAAGTGCCCCCAGGTACAGCGCCACTATCTGCCCACCTCCTCAGATTAAATATCTCATATAAGTGCCAGCATGTGCAGGGACAAAGTTCTCCTCAAGCACCAGGCAGGTGACAAGAAACTGGAGAAACTGGAAATAGCAAGACAGAAACATCTTCCACCCAACGCGACTCGGGGGCCGTGCTCCTGACGGGCTCCTCCCCCAAGAGGCAGGGCCAGAACCACTGCATGTGGCTCCAGGCCCCTCTCTCCTGGTAAAAGCCCCCATCCTCACACTGAGGGTCTAGTGTCTGTCCTGCAGCATTGTCGCCCCGAAAGTCCTGACTCCGTCCCCTGAGTGAGATCCATTGGGGCTCCTGCAGCTCTAGCACCCTTGATCTAACAGCCAAACCACTGGTGCTTTCACCGAGTGCCGAGGGCTCCCTGTGACCATGGCTAGAGGCTCAGAGATGCACAGGCAGAGTGTCTACACCAGCGGGTAGAAACCAGGACAGCACACAGTTCGGTGGACGGGTAGGGCGGGCATCAGAGGCTTCCAGAGGTAATGGTGGAGCCACTGAGGTGGGAGGCTGAGGCTACAGATGGGCCGGGGAGGCGGGAGGCGTCAGACCAGGAGGGACCAGGTGCCGTGAGCTAGGGATGCTGGTTCCCCCGGCGCCAGACAGATGTGCTCTGGGAAAACCAGATCTTTAACTGAATTTGAGATTTTGCTATTTATAGGAATGCAGCAGTGAGCGCCTCTGGTGCACAAAGCATCCCTCCGTGGTTAACATTCCAGTCCGACTGGAGCTCAGTGGGAGGGCCCGCAGGACACGGGTGGTGGAGACTCGCATCCAGCAGGCGAGGCACTTCCTCCGAAAGACGGTGAGAAGAGTGGGTTCCAGAAAGCAGAAGAGCCGGGTCTGGTCCAGACCGACAGCTCGGTGTGCTGCTCACCCTTCATCTTCTCGGAGCCTCGTGAGGTCAGGACAGACAGCCCCTCACTCAGATGAGCGTGTGTGAGCTGCAGGCCTGGCATCTGTTAGTGGCTGTCATGACTGTCCCACCTCAGCAGCTAAGGCAGGCAGAGGCGACTGTGGGGTTGCGACGGGCACATCGTGATGCAGGAGGGGTGAGGGGGAACCATCCCTGACCAGGTGGGAGGCAAGGATGGCTCCTGGTTGCAGCCTCCAGAAACAGCCATCCCTGGGGAAGACCTGCTGTCCCTCCCAGGCCGGAGTCCAATTCCACTCCACCCACTTCCACCTCCGGGCTGGCGGTCCACACGGCAGACACACTACCCACCCGCCTCGCTGCTGGAAGGTGCACTTGTTTCCAAGAACATGTCTAGAGTTGGGGCTCCCGCTCTGGAAAGTACCCTCAACACACACACACACACACACACACACACACACACGCACGCACGCACGCACGCACGCAGGCACGCACGCATGCACGCAGGCACGCACACACGCAGGCACGCACGCAGGCACGCAGGCACGCACGCACGCAGGCACGCAGGCACGCACGCACGCAGGCACGCAGGCACGCACGCACGCAGGCACGCACGCACGCAGGCACGCACGCACGCACGCACGCAGGCACGCACAAGGCAGCACTCATTTTTGTTTGGTATTTTCCAGTAAGCTAATTTGATATATCAATTTTTAAAGCTAAAGCGTAGCTGGGTGAAACTAAGGACCAAACAAAAATTGCCGCAAATGATTGTTGGTAAGTGAAACAAGAATTTTCAGGGTTTCTTTTGCCCCCATGGATACGGTGAACATGGCCAGCAGCTGGTTGTAACCAAGATAAAATGTATTTAATTTTCCCCTTCCCTCCTCTCCTTCAAGCCACAGCACGCAGGCACGCACGCAGGCATGCACGCACGCAGGCACGCACGCACGCAGGCACGCACGCAGGCACGCAGGCACGCAGGCACGCACACACGAGGGCCTGGAGCAGGTGCACGGTGAGAGTGTCCACTGAAATAACGAAGATCTTACTGTCCTAGAACATCATTCCAGAGGAGCAAAAGCAGGGTCAGAGGATCTGGGTTCTAGTCCCAAAGGCCACTCTCCTCCAGGAGGCCCATCACGACCAGGTACCTCCCCTGCGGGGATGTCCCACCACCCAGTGCCTGCACCCCCTCACGCTGCCCCGCTCACCACTTCGCAGGCCCACTGAAGGCCACCACTCCCTGGGCGCTGAATGCCTTCTACACGGCAGGCAATCATGACCTAGAGTGGCGGTGCGCTACCTCCGCCTTACAGAATAAATCCCAAGGCTCAGGAATGGGGAATTGCTGACCCAAGGGCACAGCCACATCTGAACCACATCCTGGCTCCGGGCCAGGGGCGCTCACACCTTGGCTGACCTAAGAGCCACCTAAGGAGCTGGTTTAACATGTGGATTCCTGGCCCCGCCCTGGAGATTCTGATCAGTAGCTCTGGGAGGACCCAGGAGTCTCACCTTCCCCTGCCAGCTCCCCGGTGGTTCTGAGGGAAAGTGGGTCACGCCTTCCAGAAACACAGCGATGGCCCAGAACCTCTTACAGAACTGAAATGCCACACATAAAACTTACGGGAGTGAGTACGTATTGACACGGCTGAGTTTGGGGGCAGCAGAAATGGAGGTGATGGAGGGAGAACCTCCACCCACGCACACTGGAGGGTGCATCTGCTCGCTTCACATTGCCGAGCTCTCTGAGTCAAATGCTCTCCCTCCTTGCCATCGTGTCACGGTGACCTCAGAAAAATGGCTATCCTGCTGCTCTGCTCTTTACTGCATTTGTTTAAAAACAAAAAACAAAAAAACAAAAAAAACCCCTCATCTTCAAGTCCACCTCAAAAAAAAACAGCATGGGCTAGAGAGAACAGTGCTGCAAGGCTGTGTGACTCTGGGAAAACCACTTTCCCTCTCTGGGCTGGAGATTCCCAGCCATATGGGAGTCCCTAAGATCCCTAAGAAGCGTCTCTGCTCAGGAATCACCTGACCTCATCCTTTCTATAATACAGGCCAGGGTTGTCCTAAAGCCACCGTTCAAAGGAGCCCCTTTATGGGGTGCTTCTATCTGACAGAGGACAAGTGTAGGCTGCGTCCCCCTTCAGCCTGGGTGCTGGGGAAAGGCCGGGGCAGGTGCCATGTGGGTTCCCACCCCCGGCATAAACAAGCGTGCATTTTGCACAGCCTCGGGGCCTGCAGCAGCAGAATGGGATCCCGTGTCTGCAGATAAGCACAGGGACTGCTATGTCCCCCCCCCACAGGCTGTCAACTAGCAGAAGCCTACAATAGCATATTGTGAAGGCCTGGGCCTCCTTCCGACTCGGCAGCTCACCTTTCTTTCCAGAAGGAATGAAGGCTCATCTAAATAAGGAAGTAGACAGACGAGCAGAAATGTTCCTTCCCTGTTCTCGCCACACTCCCTGGATGTCTCTCTGCAGAAATAAACCCCCAAGAACGCCTGCCTGACCTGTCAGGGGAGCAGGACCCAGAGGCATTCGAAGTTCTGCCTGCTGTTACACTAGCCTCCCACAGGTACTGTCCCCAGCTGACGTCCAGGTGCCACCCATACACCTGCCCCGGGCTCTTCCCCCCGCCCGAGGCCACACTAGCCTGAGACTGCCACCCTCTTCCAATGCCACCACTCAAGCTCTGACTGCTACTGCCTGCTCGTGCCTGTGCTCCACTCTCCCCCATAATGCTGCATACAGCAAGTGCTCAATATAGACTGGCTGGTTGAGAAACCCATATTCAAGGACAGCAGAGTCAAGTCGAACCAGCACTGAGGCCCTGCTCGACCACGTATTAGCTGCGTGACCTTGGGCGCATCACTTAACCTCTCTGAGTCTCAGTTTCCTCATTATGAAAGAGAGATGAGAGAACTCCAGGTCCTAGTGCTACTGTGAGAATGAAATTAGCTGATGTATATATGAAAGCACTCAGCAAGCTTTCAAGAGCCATGGAAATGTTATTAATGTTATTATCAAAAGACACAGTCACCATAACAGAGCCCAACCTTCTGATGTAAGAGAGTAACATTTACAACATAAGAAGGGCTGTAAGCATAATGTTAAGCATTACTGTTCACAGCTTAGGCAATCAGCTACAAAGTAATTGACGAATCGACCATCTCAAGTCCCTAAATGTGACTGGTTTCCCAAAACCAAATGAGGAGACAAAAGTAAGATCCCGACAGCTGGGGTTGGCCAAGATCCTCTGCTGGGAGTTCTCGCTTCCAATAATTTGAAAGCAAGTAGGGCAACTGAGGGGCTTCCCTGGTGGCGCAGTGGTTGAGAGTCTGCCTGCCGATGCAGGGGACGTGGGTTCGTGCCCTGGTCTGGGAAGATCCCACATGCCGTGGAGCGGCTGGGCCCGTGAGCCGTGGCCGCTGAGCCTGCGCGTCCGGAGCCTGGGTTCCGCAACAGGAGAGGCCACAACAGTGAGAGGCCCGCGTACCGCAAAAAAAAAAAAAAAAAAGTAGGGTAACTGATTCAAATTTCAGAGACAGAGCAAAATGTGAGTTATTTTGTACACTTTCCTCACGAGATAATGGATGGAAAGTGAAACCAGCTTCTCTCTCTGATCCCCCCACCCATCCACCACTGACTGAACTCCCCCATCACCTGGGAGCCTGTGACCATCAGATGCCCTGGGTGGCCGCTCACACCAGGGTTTCCAGGGTACTCTCACCCATCCCGATCTAATATTTATAGAAATAGAGGCCCCAGCCAACAGGCCAGACAATGAGCTCCTTGAGAGCAGGGCCCATGTCTGCCCATCTTGTTCTCACATGGTCCCAGCACCTTGCAGCTGCATAGCACATGCAGGAGACAGGCTGTCGGCTAAGTAATGAAAAGTGTGATGGAAGGAAGAGAGAAAGAGAGAGAGAGAGAGAGAGAAGAGGGAATGGAGGGAGAGGCGAGCTCCATTCTGGACCGTGCACAAGGCTCAGCTCTCATACTAGGAAGATGGCTGTTTTCCTATCACAGGGGATTCATTTTCCAAAGGAAATTTTGATGAGATTTAGTTTTATTTTGTTTTTGCTTTCCATTTTTCAGTCTTTCATCAAACAGGCAGTCAGATAAAGCCTCAGCTCACCCTTCCTGGAAGCCTAAGGATCTTCTCAATTTCCTGGACAAGGCGTCACGTGCCTGGAATCCCCTCCCAGCTCAGCGCACTCTCCCCTGGCAGCTCCTTCCAGGGATGCCTCCCCGACACCCTGTACCCTAGGGGAGTTGGGCCTCCCCCGCTTTAGCCCGTGCCCCCTCCCTCAATGTGCTTGTGGGGTCTGACTGCCCTCGCGAGACTGGGAGCCTTTGCTAGTGACTAGCAGCCCCAGCGCAAGGTCAGACAGGATGCCAGCGGAGGAATGAACGACAAACAAAGAGCAAGTGAGCGAAGGTGCTGTTCAGCCTTGATGCCAAACCAGAGGGCGATGCACAAGGAGGTGGAAAGCAAACTCAGGGTCTCTCAAGCTGGGGGAAGAAAGAGGACCCCGGCCTCCTCTGAAAGGGGTTTTCCGTGTGCATTACTGCATCCCTAAATACGGAAATAAAATCGCCCACCACTGCTGGGAGCGCTGGACTCTGCCGGGGGGCGGGGGCGGGGGGGCACCTCACTCAGGGTGGAGAGGAGCTGGCCCGACGTCAAGCCTTGGTGTCACTAAAGTCAGTCCCGGGAGGAAGGGACCCGGGTGCTGTGGTTGGTCTGGGTTTGGAGAGTGAGGCCACCAACCACCCACCACCCAGCAGACCTGGAAGCCCAGCACGTTCATGGTTCAGAGACGTGGCTTTCTTGCCTCCGAGGCCCAGGTCTAGCTGGGAGGCTCCACCTGCAGGGAGAGCCAGAGAGACAAGGCCCCACTCGCTGTGGCTCAGGGCTCCCTTCGGGGCAGAGGGTGGGAGAAGGGCCTCCGGGCCAACTCTCTGACCTCGGTGCTGCCACGCAGGCCACAAGGATGGGGCAGGAGTGGGGAAGTCTGGTAACAAAGGCGCCTCGTTTCAGCTCCTTAGCTGCTGGCTGGCAGTCTCATGCCTGCGGGGACTACAAAGGAAAACAGATGTGGAGAAACCAGGTAAAAAGCAGGCCCACGGACGCCTGCAAAAGCACTAGGCCGGGGGTGCTCACATCACCTGTGAGGCTCCACTCCAGCCGGAGGGCTGGGGCTGGGGGCACCCTCGCTGGGCAGGCTGCCCCTCTGCCCACCGTATGGCCACTGCTGTGGTCGCCAGGAATTTCTGAAGTAGAAGGAGGCTCTTCAGATGGTTACACTACTGATTTATTCTTGTTTCCCTCCTCAGACTTTCTATTAAAAAGGTAGGGCTTGACCCAGCTATCCTGACAACCCGACATTACACCTGTCCGTTTATCAAGGGGGACCAGAGTCATCGCAAGCAGGGCCATGTCTAGCCAGAAAGGCTCTTCCTTCTGTCGGCAATTCACAAGGGCTCCTGGGCCACATGAAAGGAAGCAGGCTGGGAGGAAGATGATGGGCAGGTGGTCAGAGGTAGCAGCCCGCAGGGGCAGCAGCCCTGGGGGGGTGGGTACACCTGGGGAGGTGTGGCCGCTCTCCACTCAGCCCCCACTGCTCCTTATGATCTCTCATCCTTGGTAAGAAAACGTCCTTTCTGGGCTTCCCTGGTGGCGAAATGGTTAAGAATCTGCCTGCCAATGCAGGGGACACGGGTTCGAGACCTGGTCCAGGAAGATCCCACGTGCCGCGGAGCAGCTAAGACCATGTTCCACAACTGCTGAGCCTGTGCTCTAGAGCCTGCGAGCCACAACTACTGAGCCCATGCGCCACAACTACTGAAGCCCATGTGCCTAGAGCCCATGCTCTGCAACAAGAGAAGCCATCCTAATGAGAAGCCCGCGCACCTCAACAAAGAGTAGCCCCTGCTCGCCGCAACTAGAGGAAGCCCGCGCACGGCGACAAAGATCTAATACAGCCAAAAATAAATAAAATAAAATAAAATAATTTAAAAATAAATAAATAAAGACTATGTGGTTAAAAAAAATCACATTGGTTATAAAAAAAAAAAAAAAAGAAAAGAAAAGAAAACATCCTTTCTGCCCAAAGAAGTTGCTGCGATTTCCTAACAGGATGACAGTCTCCTTACTGTTGCTGTCGAGGATGGGATTGTGCGGGGGAGAGAAACATGATTTCTTGATTTTCTTCTCTAAACTGCAAATGGGGAAAACAACAGGAGTAAATAACATTGTTCTGGAAACACCTCGTGGGGAGGGAAGGTCGTGATGTTTAAAAGAACATTCTGGTTCGATGTTCAACTTAGGGTAATCTAATCATTGATGCAAGTGGCGTTTCTGCTCTTTCAAATACACTCCTTGGGGGAAACGCATCACCGGTGATGGTGGGAAACCAATCAGGATAGAATTCTGCCGGTGCCAAGCCCCACAAGGGCCCGCTCCCTCCCGCATTTCATCTGGGGTCGTTTACCGTGACATGCTGCTGCCTCTCTGCCCACATCAGCGCCACAGAAGGTATGAGACTTGGGCCTTGCATCACACAGCTCATACCATGGATGAAGGAGTAAGATAAGGAAGCGCTGAGAATTAATAAGGAAAATGCTCACATGGGAAAGAAGGAAACCTGAGATGGGGTACACAGGACTCCGGGCTAGGCCAGGGTGTGGGAACTTGGTCACCTGCGTGGCTCTCCCTCCTCCCCAGCCCCGGCCACCCCCCAGCTGTGTGGACCTGTCGTGGACCCAGCCCTCCTCCTCTATCCCACTCGGCCCTCCGGACCTTTTATAAAAGGATGCAGCTGCCTGAATGGACAGTGTGGGCTCGTGGGAGGAACACCTGGCACACAGGTGGAGAGCATGGCCGTCTCAAACTACTTTTTTGTCTGGCCGCGTCGCGTGGTTTGTAGGATCTTAGTTCCCCAGCCAGGGACTGAACCCAGGCCACGGCAATGAAAGCACCAAGTCCGAACCTCTGGACTGCTGGGGAATTTCCTTAAACGGCTTCATAGATGAGGATTTACAGCTAGGATTTGGGGGATGGGTAGCCAGTGAAGGTGTGAGCCCCCAAACACGGTCAGGCCTGAGGAGCTCACGGGGGCCCAGGGCAGGAGCTGGACCTGGGGGAGGCTGGGGGCAGGGCCCAGGACCCCACGGGAGGTGCCTGGAGAATTAAGCTGAGGGCTTCTCAGTACATCGGCCGCTCACTTAGTGCCACCAACGCTGGAATGCTAACTGGGGTGCTCTTTCCTGCCAGGCAAGCCCCGGGTGGTGGGGTGACGGGGGCACGGGCTTGCTGTGAGGCCAGACTGACCTGGGTCCCCATCCTACCCAGTTACTTAGCCTTTCTGAGTGGCTGCAGGACGAAGGGGACAGTGTGTGTGACACCCGCACTGGGGCGCCCAGCACCGAGCAGCCTGTCTCCACCCCCTCCCCCCAGTGTCTGCACCACCTGTCCCACCTCGAGCTTCCCCCTCAGCCTGTCCTTCGAGGTCTAATTCAACGCCACCTCCCAGACCCTCAGGCTAGAACGGGTCTCCGGCCTGGACTTGGGAGCTGTGTGTCCTTAAGCAGGTTACCTATCCTTGCTGGGTATCCATTTACGGATAAGACAGAGACAATAAAAATACCTGGCTCACAGGGTTATTGCTGGATTCAGAAAACAAATGAATTGAATGAGTGAGTGAATAAGCACGGGGGGGGGGGGGGGGGGGGCAGGGCGGGGACGTATCCCCACCAGGCTCCTCCCACGGGGGGCTCTGTCCCTTCACAGGCACGAGGCGATGGGGTGGGGGGCACCAGGCAGCTCAGAAACCATGCTTCCCAAGGAGGCGAAAGAAAGGCCAGGGCATGAGTGAACCCAACGACACAGGCCTCTCCCGCTGGCCCTTCTCTGGACCTGCATCTCCACGTGTCTCTCCCCCGACCTTGTCTCTGCAAGTCTTCCTCTGTGCCTGTCTTTCTCTCCCTATCTCTCCATCTCTGCCCAGCGTGGCTCTGCATCTCTCTCCCAGTCTGTTCCCACTTCCTGTGTCTTTCTCCATCTCCCTGTCTCCCTCCCCCGTGTCTCTCTCCCACCGTGCACATCTCTTTCTTTCTTTCATTCCGCGTGTCCATGTGTGTGTCTCTCTCCATCTCTCCCCTCCTCTTGGTCCCCTTGCCTCCTTCTCTCTGCAGATCTGTATGTGTGCGTGTGTGTGTATGTGTGTCTGTGTCTGTCTGTCTCTCTGCACCCCACCCCCATCATCTCTCTCTCTCCACCTGTCTCTCCTGACGTGTGGAGAGCAGGGCAGGACCTCATCTGTGACCACGGACTCAGGCCTTGCACAGCATGTCTTCAGGCTAGTCTCTTGCCAGATATGAACAAGTACGTTTTGCCAAAAGGCTCACAATTCAGTACCATCCCACTCTGTACAAGTCCTGGGGTAAATTACTGTTACATGACTAATGTTCCCAGGGATAAGAACACACTTTCCAAGACAGAGCCCATTGCCTCAGCCAGGGACCCCCATGTCCAAATAAGAGAAAATAGGTACTCATTTCTGAGACTCTCATAGCAAGGCTTTGTGGGCCCCCTACACAGAGCCAAAAGAAACCTTAATAAGGTCTTTCTTTATCTATCTAGAAAAAAGTGTGTATGTCTACGTGGAGTTTTTTCTTCCAATGCCTTTGTAAAACTACCTTCTCACTCTCCTTGACCCCTGGGCAGTAAGCAGATAAAGGAGGTCAAACAGTTATTGATCTTCCCAGCCATTTCTAGGGTGTCACCAAAAAACCAACACAGACAGTCTCCAGGAAAGGTTGTCAGGACTGAACACCATTGTTGCTCCTCACTTACTGTTTAGCAATCAGTTGATTGTGTGGCTGTCCTGGAAAACTCTTATGCACCCTTCAAAGCCCAATTCAAAAGTCCTCTCTCTTTGCTGCCACTGCTCAGCCCAGGAACATCCCACCCATTGTTCCCAGGGAGCCTTCAGAAGGCTGGGTGCACGTGCCCCCTTTGCCTCCTGACCTTCTGCTAATCCGTGAGCTCCCAGGGCACAAGGTCACCATCTCCCTCATCGTCTCCCAGCAGCTAACACAGGGCCTGGCACCTGGAGGAAGCTCAGTGGACCTGTTAATCAAAGGACCTATGAGGAGGTGACCACAGTTTGCAAAACAAAGGTTGCTCCACAAGTTATCACAGTAGACCCTCCCATGGGGCTGCATATTTAGGATTAGATGCTTTTGGAAAAGCTGGGGCACTTGTACAATAAGCCCCCATCCATATCTTCCACCCCTGGAGCTTCTGGAAGAACCCAGAAAGAAGCAAAAAGGAGTCTTAAGTAGTTAGAACCCTGGTCCCTGCCTTGACAGTGTGGCACAATGGAAAGAACGTGAGATTCAAAGCCAAGAGACCTGGCCTTGAGTTCGCACCTCGGCCTTGGGCTGAGCAATGAGCCTGGGAGCCTGGTTCACGCCTCCGTACAAGGACAAGGGTGCTTGTGGGACGCCTGGGAAGTGAACGTGTAAGGTAGCTGGCCCTGACCCTGACCCTGGCCAGGCGGGCCCTGATTTCAGACCAGAATTTCTGAGAAGAGAGGGGAGGTTCTGTTTAAGTGAGCCGGGGAGCAAAGTGGCCTCTTACCCTGACGGGGAAAACGAAGGCACAGGGCTGGGAGGATTGGGGAGTGGCTCCCAGAGGCCTTTTAGCTGCCTGACAGGTAGGAGGTCCTCAGAAACATTTGTGGAATGAAGGAAAGAGGGAGTGGACATAGGGAACTCACCTAGTTCACTGCGGTAACCTAAACTGGAGAGAAGTCCTAAAGGGAGGGGATATCTGTTTGTGTACGGCTGATTCATTTTGCTGGGCAGTGGAGGCTAACACAACATTGTAAAGCAACCATACTCCAATAACAATTAAGCAAAAAACAAAGGAGTGGAAGTGAGGGGCTGAAGGGCTGTGCACAGGGAAGACGGAGCCGACCTCCGCTGGGCCCGGAGGGGCTGAAAAGGAAGATCTGTGAGTCAGACAAAGACAAATATTATACGATATCACTTATATGGGGAATCTAAAAACAAGGGCTTCCCTGGTGGCGCAGTGGTAGAAAGTCCGCCTGTCGATGCAGGGGACACGGGTTCCTGCCCGGTCCGGGAAGGTCCCACATGCCGCGGAGCGGCTGGGCCCGTGAGCCGTGGCCGCTGAGCCTGCGCATCCGGAGCCTGTGCTCCGCAACGGGAGAGGCCACAGCAGTGAGAGGCCCGCGTACCGCAAAAAAATAAATAAATAAATAAATAATAAAAACTAATACACATGAACTTATTTACAAAACAGAAACAGACTCACAGACATAGAAAACAAACTTAGGGTTACCAAAGGGGAAAGGGGCGGGGGAGGGATAAAGTAGGAATCTGGGATTAACAGATACACACTGCTATATATAAAATAAACAACAAGGTCCTACTGTATAGCACAGGGAACCATATTCAATTTATCTTGGAATAACCTATAATGGAAAACAATCTGAAAATATATATGTATTATGTATATGTATGTATAAAACTGAATCACTTTGCTGTATACCCAAAACTAACACAGTATTGTAAATCAACAACACTTCAATAAAAATAAATAAGGAAATAAAGAATAAAATAAAATAAAATGCCCCTTCTATTATCAAAGAATAATAACAGTAGTTGAGAATGTTTTATGTTCTTATTTGACAAAATTTAAAGTTAGAAACACTATCTTGGCCCTAACTTAAAAAAAAAAAATTTTTTTTTAACCAGTTCATAGAATCCTAAAGCCTGGGAGCCACTGCCCCTTCCTTGGGTCCTAAAAACTGACTTTCCCTCAGGCTTCTCTTGACCCCCAGAGCCTCGCCGCTCCAAGACCCACAGGAAGCACCAGTGTGACGCCCTGACCCCCTGCCAGCGCTGAGGGCAAAGCTGAGGTGGCTGCAGCCTCAGGCGGAGAGTGGCAGAGGCTGGGGGTACAGGGAACCTGCGTCACCGTGGATGTCACCCTGACCTCATCATCCCAGGTCCCACACGCCTGCATAGGCCCTTGCTGCTTCTCAAATCAATCTTCGAGGCCAACAGGGCAGACATACTCCCCATTTGACAGACGAGGAAACTGAGGTGCAGAAAGGCCAAGTGACCTCTCCAGGGTGCCCCAGCAAATGAACGGCAAGTCCTCACTGACTGACCACCAGCCCAGGGCAGTGGGGATTATCTCTGCCCTCATCTTAACCTGGTCAAGCAAACAACCTCCAACCACCCTGTCTCTGCAGAACTAACAAAGCATAATTTTCATAAAAAGTCTTCGTTTTCAGTGACCAATTCAAATCAAAAAGCATTACGTGTCTAACCTGCTCAGAATTTTTTAATGTCAAGAATGGAACCCGCCTACAAGAAAGAGTCTTGCAGTCTTTCTGACCAGCTAGTAAGCTCTTTAAAGGCGGGTTCCATTCTTGACATTAAAAAAATCCCCACGTCTCCTTCCCCACCTCTCCTTGGAGGCCTGTGCTGGACTCCGTGAACTCTCCTGACCCCTTGGCAGGAGACCAGACCAGATCCCAGACGTCCCCAGAGGGCTACAGAGAAAGAGACAAGCCTGGGCCTTGCCCCAGCACACATGACCTGTGCCAGTGGAACCAAGTGATGGGGGATGGAGTCAACTGCTTCCCGGATAATTAATTTAGGTCCAGACAGTCCATTAAGAGAAAAAGAGATTCAAGAGTAGAATGGAAACGTTTTAGCTAATATGTGGGTGGGGATAAAGGTATATTCTACCTTCTAAGAAGGGGCTTAAAGGGATTACGGAGGGGAAAGAGGAGGGTCCCAATATCTCAAAAGGAACAGGATGCAGAAGAACCTCCCTCTGCTAGAAATCTGAGATGGGAAAAGAGGGAGGGGTCAGGCAGGGGTGAGTATGGATAGGCAGCAGTGCTCCTGGTGTTTTGTTTCGTTTTTAAAATAACAGCTTGTTGAGATATAATCTACATACCATACAACTCACAGATTTCAAGCATATAATTGAACAGCTGCACAGAGTTGTGCAACCAACACTGCAATCAGTTTTAGAACATTATAAGAAATCCCTTACCTGTTAGCAGTCACGCCCCATTTCCCCCCAACCTCCCAACCCCAGCCCTAGGCAACCAGGAATCTACTTTCTGTCTCCAAATATTTGCCATCCTGGATATTTCACATAAATGAAATCACACAATATGCGGTCTTGCGTGACTCACTTCATTCACTCAGCAGACTGTTTTCAAACTCCGTCTGTGTTGTAGCATGAGTAGTACTTTACTCCTTTTTATTGCCAAATAATATTCCATTGTATGGACACAACACTTTTGTTTATCAGTTGATGGGCATTTGAGTTCTTCCCACATTTATGTACAAGTTTTTGTGTGTATATAAGTTTTCACTTCTTTGGGGTATATACCTAGGAGCAGAATTGCTGCATCCTACAGCAACTCTCTGTTTAACCTTGTGAGGAACCACCCGACTGTCTTCCCAAGCAGCTGCACCATTTTCATTCCTACCAGCAGTGTATGAGGGGAGCAATTTCTCCAAATCCTTGCCAACACTTGTATTGATCTGACCTTTTGATTCTAGAAATCTTAGTGGGTGTGAAGTGGAATCTCACTGTGGGTTTTTTCTGTTGTTGTTGTTTTTAATTAATTAATTTATTTATTGTTGGCTGGGTCGGGTCTTCGTTGCCGCATGCGGGCTTTCTCTAGTTGCAGTGAGTGGGGGTTACTCTTCGTTGCGGCGTGCAGGCTTCTCATTGCGGTGGCTTCTCTTGTTGCGGAGCATGGGCTCTAGGCGCGGGGCCTTCAGTAGTTGTGGCACACGGGCTTGTGGCTCGCGGACTCCAGAGCGCAGGCTCAGTAGTTGTGGCACACGGGCTTAGTTGCTCCGCGGCATGTGGGATCTTCCTGGACCAGGGCTTGAACCCGCGTCCCCTGCATTGGCAGGCAGATTCTTAACCACTGTACCACCAGGGAAGTCCTCACTGTGGTTTTGATTTGCATTTCCCTGATGACTAATGATGTTGAGCATCTTTTCACACACTTATTAGCCCCTTTCACATCTTCTTTGGAGAAATGTCTAGTCAAAGCCTTTGCCCATTTTTTAATAGGTTTATCTTTTATTATTGAGTTGTAAGAGTTCTTTATATATTCCAGATAAAATTCTAAAATATATATATGATTTGCAAATATTTTGTTTCATTTTGTGAATTTTTTCACTTAATGGTGTCCTTTGAAGCGTAAAAGTTTTTAATTTTGATGAAGTCCAATTTACCTAAAGCTTATTCTTTTGGTATCATGTTTAAGAAATAATTGCCTAGTTCAAGATCAAGAAGGTTTAGACCTATTTTTCTTCTAAGAGTTTTATAGTTTTAGCTCTTACATTTAGCTCTTTGATCCATTTTGAGTTAATATTTATAAACGGGGGGGAGGTAAACGTCCAACTTCATTCTTTTACAAGCAGCTATCCAGTTGTACCAGCACCATTTATTGAAAAGACTATTCTTTCCCT
>NW_006784503.1:3185621-3223535 GCF_000442215.2 Lipotes vexillifer
TTCCCTATTGAATTATCTGCTATCTTGAAAATCAATTGACTGTAAATGTGAGGATTTATTTCTGGACTTTCAATTCTATTCCATTGATCTATATGTCTATCCTTGTGCCAGTACCACACCATCTTGATTACTCTTGCTTTGCAGTAAGTTTTGAAATCAGGAAGTGTAAGCCCTTCTCCTTAGTTCTTCTTTTACAAGACTGCTTTGGCTATTTTGAGTCTCTTAAGTTTCCATATGAATTTTAGAATAGGCTTCTCAATTTCTGCAAAGAGTCCAGCTGGAATTTTCATAGGGGGTTGTGTTGAATTTGCAGATTAAATTAGGACGCAATGCCATCTTAACAATATTAAGTCTTCCAATCCATGAGCATGGGATGTCTTTCCACTTAATTAGGTCTTCACTTTGTTTCAAAATATTTTCTCATTTCCAGAGTGTAAGTCTTGCACTGTTTTTGTTAAGTTTATTCCTAAGCAGCCTATTCCCTTTGATGCTGCTGTAAAAGAAATTATTTTCTTAATTTAACTTTCAGGTTGTTCACTGCAAGTGTATAGAAATGCAATTCATTTTTCTATATTGGTCTTATTTCCCACAACTTTGCTGAACTCACGAATAAGCTCTGATAGCTTTTTAGTGGATTCCTTATACAAAATCATCTCACCTGCAAAGAGTTTTACTTCTTACATCCCAATCTAGATGTCTTTTATTTCTTTTTCTTGTCTAACTGCTGTGGCTAGAACCTCCAATACACTGTCAAATAGAAGTGGACATCCCTGTCTTATTCCTGATCTTAGAGAGAAAGCTTTCAGTCTTTTACCACAAGCAAGATGTTACCTGTTGTGTGTTTAAGTTTAAAAACCTCAGCCTGGAATTGATAACATTATGAGACTTCTCCAAGTTGAGGGGAAAGCACACAAAATGTTCCATATATAAAAATGAGCGTGGGGGGGCTTCCCTGGTGGCGCAGTGGTTGAGAGTCCGCCTGCCGATGCAGGGGACACGGGTTCGTGCCCTGGTCCGGGAAGATCCCACATGCCGTGGAGCGGCTGGGCCCGTGAGCCATGGCCGCTGAGCCTGCACATCCAGAGCCTGTGCTCCACAACGGGAGAGGGGACACAGGTTCACTCCCTGGTCCGGGAAGATCCCACATGCAGCGGAGCAACTAAGCCCGTGTGCCACAACTACTGAGCCTGTGCTCTGGAGCCCGCGAGCCACAACTACTGAGCCCACAAGCCACAACTACCGAGCCCGTGCGCCACAGCTACTGAAGCCTGCATGCCCTAGAGCCCGTGCTCCGCAACAAGAGAAGCCACCGCAATGAGAAGCCCGCGCACCACAATGAAGAGTAGCCCCCGCTCGCCGCAGCTAGAAAGCCCGCGCGCAGCAACGAAGACCAACGCAGACAAAAAATAATAAATTTTTTGTTTTTTTAAAAAAGAGCATAGATAGAAAAAAAGACCAGGAAAAAAAAAAAAAAAACCCAGAGCTTCATTAACTTCGCCCCCTGAGCTGCCCCTGGGTTGTGGGAGGTGCTCAGCTCCCTCTGTGAGGCACAGGGCCTGTCGGACCCTCTCAGGCGGGCTGCACTCTGAGCTCGCCAAGACTCAGCTGTGTCTGTCCTCAAACCTGCTTATTCCAGTTGTACTTATTACATTACTTAATTAAATTTTACATAAATCATTGGAATAGGTGTTAAAAAGGAATTGCTTTTATGAAATAAGAGTTGAATATTTGGGGAAGACTGCTGTTAACTCAGGCACAGACAAAGTAGCTGTATAATATTAGGGATGTATAAAAATCTGCAAGTATTGGGCACTTAGTTCCTACTTCACTTGATAGGAACCAAGAATCACAGAAAATGTATTAAAGGATAGTACAAAAAAGATAATGTGGACACCATCCAGTGGTAATCCAAGAAAGGCCTGGGCCTTAAATCAGATGATGGCAGAATGAACACACATTTTATGTTAAAATGAAATGTTTTACATTAAAATAAAATGCTCAAGGTATGCCCGTATTCTTTTTTTTTTTTTCATTTTTATGATGCCCCTCTTTAATACTCTTTTTAATTAAGCAACTTGTTGCCAGGGCTGATGGTAGCAGAAGAGGGCTTTTTCTAGACACAAATATACAATGGTTACCTGGGCAGGTGTGACAAGGTGTCATTTTTCCTCTCTCCTTTTCATTATCTAGTATTTTCAAGATGTTCTAATGAGTATGTATTGCTTTTATAGTAGAGAAAAATGTGTGATAAATTTTCCTTTTTAAGATTCAGATTCAATTACTTCCAGCTAGCAATGGGGAGAAATTCAGGACTGCCACACTGTCCAGGCCAGCACTGTCCCCGGTGGTGCCAACAAAGTACCCTGGGGCTACACAGGTAAATAAGGAGGAGAAACAGAAAGGGAACAGCATAGAACCAACCAGGACTCCCTGACAGGAGTGTGCTGCTACTTTCACTGAGAGGCAATAAACACTGAAATAGATTCCTTACTTCGGTGGAAACTAAGATAGGCCCCTCCACTAAGCATTTTGGGTCAGCAGTTGGAGAGGCAGGCTAGCTTTTGGAAATGAGACAAGGCTGCCAGATCAAACAGGTTTGAGTAACATCACGCCATGCAAGTCTGGATTTCCTGGGAGAAGGCCAGAATTCAGAGTAATTCTAAAGAAACACAAGGCTTCTGCTTTGATACCAGTTAAGAGGTCCGTCTCACTGTACCTAAACTTCTCCACTGCTGATCTGGCTTCTGCGTCCGCAGCACCATGCTGGGTTTATAGCAGGCATCTAACAATGGAATGAAAGAACGCATGATGCAGCGAAGAGTGGCTTATCAGGACACTGATCCTTCTGCTGCAGACCAGGGCTTCTGAAATGGCAGGGGCCATGGAAACATGCCTTCCATCCTTCTGTTGCACAGCCACTCCTCACATTCTCATAACTACGCTTTCTTTTATTTGAAATACAGTCTGCTAAGCCAGGACCCCGACTGAATCCACAAAGACGTGGAAATGAAGGGACTGGGGAACTGAAAGCAAAGCCGATTCGGCCCGTGCTCTGTGCCAGGCACATAGTGCATCCCAGGGATGTGAGGGAGGCCTCCGGGAATTCCCACCCTCACCCAGAGAGAGGCGATAACCCACGGGTGTTTAAATCCGTAGGGGACCAGGGGCCGGCAGAAGGACCCAGAGTCTCTGAGTTGGACTTGAAGGAAGGGACTGACACCCCCAAATCAGATCCTGGAACCCCAGGGTAGCAAGAGGCACTTCCGAATGAGGAGTGGAAAGTGTGGCCATTTGAAAACTGTTTTCCTCCCCCCACCTCTGCCCCCCGCCCCGTCCCCATTGCCCCCTGACAGGTCACTACACCCGTGACTGGAGCTCAGCCGGAACGACCATTATCAGGCACTGGGAGGCAGAGTTATTACCGAACATGAAACCACCGTGATCCAAGTCGGCCACCAGCTCGGGAGGAAGCTTCCCCTGGATGCGCTGGATCCCGGACCCCGTGATGTTCGGCCATGGCCGGGCCTGGCATCGAGGTGGTGCTCAGAGGGGAAGGCTAGTGGGTCAAAGACCAAACCAGTGACCGTGTGAGCAAGTCCTCCCAAAGATCAGGGCCCACCGCTCAGACCCCAGAGGCCACATGGTCAGACACACTCCCTCTCGTGAGCTTGGCCCGCATGGCAGGCTGAGCTCATGTGACCAGCTTCCACCACCAGCCAGCACCTGGGGCAGGTGTTCCAGAGACGACTTCTGAAAGTGAATTCCAGTCGTACAACACTCGGGCTTGTCTGTGAGCGCCGTGTCCCTTTGAGGATGAGAATGGTTTGCACCACCCCCTTCCCCCTGCCCCCCTTGCCCCAAGCAAGTAAATACAAATCCCTCAGAAACTAGTGTGAGCAGTAGACGGGGTGTCGAGAGGGAGAGAGAAGGGGGAGGGCCAGCATCTGTGTAGGGGGATACGGGGGCTTTAATAGACATGGAAAACAAAAGGGGAGGGAGAGAGAGTGACAGACTGGGTCATGTTCTCATTTTTATACCGTCGTCCTGCAGATACAGAACTTTTAGTTCTGCTTGATGGTGACCATGCTGAACGCTCTCCCGGCACCTAATCAATGTAACTAAACACCTGTCTTGGGTCTGGGGTCCTCAGTTCAGTTGCCCAGTCAATGCGGGGGCGGGGGGGGAGCACGCAACTGATCGTTTACACCACCTGGTTTGCGACTTAAGACACAAACACCCTCAAGAGTATCTGGAGATGTGTTTTGGTTAAATGTCTCTAGAAGACAGAACTGCTTACCTACCCAAAGAGGAAAAAAGCCTCTCGGTGGAGCAGGGTGGCAAACCAGGCAGACAAAGTGAGCACCGCGGGCTCCAAAGGCCGGTCCTAAATGAGGCACGAGGGCTGGGATGGGGTCGAGGACCGGTCAGGTGGGGCATCCCGGGACCAGGATTCCTCTGCCACATCCCAGAGCTTCCCGGCCCGGCCTCTGCGGGGCCGGACCAGCTCCTCGGCAGCACTGCTGGAAAAAAAAACAAAGGAGGCCAGCAGTGCACCTTCACACCCCCATGCCACCAGCACCCCGCCTCCTCTCAGAGAAAGGCACCCATGGAACAGAGCTGGTGCCCCACCAGGGGACCTGTGGGCCCCTGCTCGGACCAAGGCAGGCCCAAAGACCCCAAGGCATCGTGCACACGTGAGCACACACTCACACATACATGCACACATACATGCCCCCTCGGGAGCACACTCAGACGTGCCCAGAGACTCACACTCCATTTATAAACTCAATTACTCCCCCTGGTTTGCGTACATAGACCATCTGTGTGCTCGAGCTACTTAGAAAATCTTCCCCCAAATGGCCAAATGTTCTCAGTGGCTGCCCCTTTGCAGGGAGGGGGTATTACACATTATTAATCTGTTTTCCAGTTTCTTTATATTTTCTGAATATTCTACAGTGAACACGCACGTATCACATTTATATTCAGAAAAAGTTCGAGTATACAATTTTTAAAAGTCTTTCTAAGGCAAGTAGTAAGTAGCATCAAAGTAGGACACACTCAGATATCTCATTTTGATTCACATAACAGCACTGAGCGTCTCCATGTTACAAAGGAACAAACCAAGGATGGGAAAATGGACAGAGCTGCCCAAGGTCACCCAGCTAGTAGATGGTATCTTACTGCTGGGAACAGGCTTCTCTGGTGTTTCCCAAAGACAGCAGAGTGAGCGAGCGAGACAGAGAGACAGAGACAGACAAAGGTAAAGAGAGAAAGAGACAGGGAGAGACAGCACATTGAGAGGGGAGGGTGGAGGGTGGAGGGGACTGTGGCGTGCAAGAAACCCGTCTTACTCATTTGATTATAAAATATTTCTGAGCCACCAGATGGTATAATAGAGGCTGCAGATGCCTGATAGCTTTTCTTCATTGCTCTGCACCAGGCTCCATTTCAGGGCCCTGCAGAGTGATATCCAAGAAGTTATTGTGGACGCCATAAAGACAATAACTGCACAATTTAAGAAACACTGCTCAATGCATCCGAGTAACAGATGTGCCTTCATTCCTGCTTCCCAGATAAACGGGCCTTTGGCTACCCCTAAGGCAACTGGGGGCACTCGGGCAGGGGTGGCCCCTTCGTGGCATGGCCGCCCGCCCAGGGATCTGGGCTCTGTTACATAATTAATCCTTGGCTCAGAGGAGCAGCACAGCCTCCACAGACAGCCCGACGCAGCGGTGATATAGCCCCGGGGAGAGCGCGCGTCAAAGGCCACGGCTAGTCCTCGCCTCCAAGATCAAAGCAGGGTTGATGAGGTCACCGTAGCGCGCACTCAGTCTTCCCACTGGTTTGTTCTGCTTTTCTTGTTTAGTTTTAATAAGGGACCCTGCATCCCTGGTCCTTCAGTAGCTCAAGAACCTAGTTTAAAAGCAACAGGTCAGGGCCCCATGCAGACGGGCTACACAGCCCTCTGCTCCGCGCCGCTCGGTCTGCACTTCAAAGAGCTAGTGCGCTAAGGTTCTCAATAACCCAGGAAAAGCGAGATCCTCCCGGGGAGCGGGCCTGCCCGAAGCTCGCTCCGGAACTGCCTGCCTAGGAAGAGCTCACGGCCGTCTGTCCAGCCTCCAGGCTGAGCCCTCTGTCTTTCTTCTCTGGTCACTCTTTACCCCACAGCCCCACCCCAAACAAGAGGATGGCAGAAGGACTTTGTACGCCATCGGTGGCCCATCTAAACACCCCTCTGCAAGGACGCGCTTTGCGTCTGCCCTTCAAACTCAGTTTTAGTCGGTTCCAGTGGGGTCACTCTGAGCCGCCGTTGGCCACGCGCAATCCAAGGTCTGCAGTCAAAGGCAGCTGCGCCGTACCAGAGGCCCCACCCTACGCCCTTCCTCACCCTGAAAATGCTGCAGACTTCAAGGAGCCTCCAAATTCAGAAACGAAAGGAAGGATGACCCTGAGAACAGGAAGCGCTTACATCAAAGTCTGTGGGCAGATGCTAGGCTGGCTCACCTGCCCGCCCCCCCAGCATGGCCCACCATCCAAACACCCCCTACACACACACACACACACACACACACACACACACACACACACACACACACGAGTCCCGGGGGAGATATGGTGCCATCAGTCCTTCACACCCTAGTGTGAATTACCACCAGGTTGCATTCATCCTGCCCCAGAAGGGAGCCACTACTCAGAGCACGGACCCTCCTAGCAGAGGGGTAGGGGAAGAGGGGACAAGTAATGAGTGAGGTGTGCTTTAAGGGCGTTGCCTTAGGGGAGAGCAGGGGCAGGATGGGCACAGGAGGGGAAGGGGGTGCAAAGAGGAATGGAAAGGACCGAATGTTTCCCTGTCTTAAAACTCTGCCAACCTCAACTTGACTCTAGTTAGAAGGAAACAGTCCTCCTCCCTGGGGTCCCACGCAAGGCCCTAATCAGGAGCTGGCAGCCTCCAAAGCCTGTGTTTCCACCGCGTGGCTCAGCCGCGCCCGGGCTGGTGCGTCGGCCTCCCCGTGAGGGGGACAGGCGACACTGTGGGGAGAGATGCAAATGGCCACTTACATGCCACAGCCTTGGATTCAGGCCCCAGGACAGACAGACGGAGAGAATCCTCAAAGGCCAGGCTGGAACATTCTGGCCAGCCTGGAGGGCAGCCAGCCCACCCCAGGAACAGATTGTGCCTCTCCTTGCCCTGAGACAGAACCAAACTCAACCAGAGAGAGAACTGGAGGCACAGAAAGAGCTTAAACACATCTGGCTCTTTACGGCCCAGATGCCTTAGCACATGCTGCTCCTGATGCCTGGAATGCACTCGCCCCAAATTCTTCCCAAGCCAAAGTCTAGCAACCTTAAAAGCCCAGGCTAGCAAATCACGCCCCGCCTCCCGCCTCTCTCAACCGCTAGGCCCTGCAGGGTCAACCAGTCCCTCCTGGAGCTCTCTGGGCACTCGTCCCCTTGGGCTATATTATTTATGTTCATCCTCCCTATCAGGCTGGAGGCCAGGGACTGCAGCGCTTTATCACGGTATCCCAGGAGCCGGAGCTGCCGGGCCTTGCACTCCAGGCGCCTGCGCAGAGAAGACGGGGTGCCCCTTGGAGCCGAGCAGTGCAGCGACCCCACCCCCAAGCTCATTCAATGACGAGCCACTGATTACTCACCAGCAATAAAAAATCTGCCTTAAATCCTATAAAATCCCTATCTAAATGAAACAGCGCAACTCTGCAAGGAAGGACCCCTGAAACTCCAAACTCCTGGATCTTTTCAAAATATTTGAATTTTCCCCAGGGTAATCAAAAAGGCGTTGCTTTAACACAGTCACATCCTCGCAGAAGCACTGGGCCATACCAGCTTCTGCTCCACGTGTGCTTCTCCCACGTCCCCCGGGCGGTCTTACAACACAGCCTGAGCAGCCCTGGAATCACTTCCCGATTTTGTAAGGGCCAATAGTTCCCCGTTAGGTTTCCGAAGTCTGTGGGCAGCTTCCATGACTCTAAGGGAGAGTTTTGCTTAAAGACCCAGCCCACACCCTGCAGTCACAGCTGAACCTGATAGAGAAGCACCCCTGTAGTTCAGTTTCTGTCACAATTTCCATTTTACATCTAGACCCTTGGGTTCAGCCTCGGCTTTAAGAAACTTTGCCCGGGACAGCCAATTTAAAGCACAGCTCCGCTAAAAACCTCCCTCTAGATGCATTATGTGGAGCATAGGTTAGTGGGCCATCACGTAATTTATTTGGAATTTACTGCACATCCAATACAGTATCTGGAATTTATGACAGATGTTCTGAGGGGAGGCGGGGGGGATGGGATGATTTAGCCCAGAGAAGAGAAGTCTGAGGGTTAATTGAATGAAATCATCTTGATTATAAGAGCTCTTTCTTACCCAGAGGAAAGTCAACAGGACAGGGATGCAGGGACAGGAGAGGGGAGCTCTGGGCACTGAAGCCAGCCAGAGACAGAAACCTGCAGGGCCTGTAGGCAGCAGAGTTTCTTCTCAGAGGCTCTTCAGAGATCAGACTAAGTCCCAAAGGAAACTCCCCTCGTATCCAAAGTGACAGTAGAAAAGCAAAGCTTTGGGAGTGACAAGCTTGGGGCTGGAACCCAGCTCTGCCACTTACAGACCTGGTGGCCCAGCCAGTTCAGCCCCCTGTGAGCCTGCATCCCCGTGGGACAAACAAAGTCACCCCTCCGGGGGCATTCCCACACCCACTTACAGGTGGCCTCGCAAAGTCACCACCTCTACGGTTGTAAGTGACATTCTGAGTTATCCAACATTAAAGGAACATTAATAACTAGAACATTTCTCTGCCAACCCTTAGCAGGATTGTGGTGCAGTTTTTTGTTTTGTTTTTTTTGCGGTATGAGGGCCTCTCACTGTCGTGGCCTCTCCCGTTGCGGAGCACAGGCGCCGGACGCGCAGGCTCAGCGGCCATAGCTCACGGGCCCAGCCGCTCCACGGCATGTGGGATCTTCCCGGACCGGGGCATGAACCCGTGTCCCCTGCATCGGCAGGTGGACTCGCAACCACTGCGCCACCAGGGAAGCCCTGTGGTGCAGTTTTTAGCAACAGGCCCTATAACATAATCGCCCCTATAACATAATCGCCCCTATAACATAATCGCCCCTATAACATAATCGCCCCTATAACATAATCGCCCCTATAACATAATCGCTATGCCTTACGTGGTCAGAGCAGCCTGGAAACCCACAGGAGGAGCTCCAGGAATCAGTAAAGGAAGCATTAACAGCCTTCCTGTTCAGGTGAAGCTGAGGCCACACAGCTGGTTGGAGGGCTACATTTCACACTCAGGTCTGTGTCTTATTTCTGCTCTGGGGGTGGCGAGGTGGGGATGGGGCTAGAAAGCAGGGCAGGCACACATGCCCCGCCCCCCACCATTTGATTCCCAAATTTCTGAGAGGTCACGGTATGAGAAACAAAGAGCTGTCCGTGCCCACAGACTTTACCAGATCAAACATAATCAAGTGAAACAACTTCATCCCAATGTCACGAAGCCCAGATTATCCAAGAATCCCCTGCATCTAGGGGCAGAAGGAAAATGTCTTCCTTCTTTAATCCCCAGCCTTTAATCTCCCACCTGTCAAGTCTGGATCTCTCGGGATAAGGAAAGGGGAGGGTATCAGCCAGGGTTGGGCGACGCAGGAGCCCCAGGCCCTCGACAGCTCTGGCAGTAGGAAGAACTGGTGTCAAGTAACCCCAGGAGGCCCACTGGCCCAGGGGACCTGTTCGCCAGTCTGGTTGCTAAGCCCCAGCATCCAGAAGCCTGTAGCGGGCTGTCTCTGAGTCCTGCCATGTAACCTTGTACGCTTTGCACCACGGTTTCCCTATCTGTAGAACACAGATAATAGCGCCTACCTCACGGTGTTATTGGTCTGTAAACGTTTTATTGTTAAAAAAAGAATTCCAATACGTACAAGACAGAGAGACTAGTGTAATGAATGGTGGGTACCCATCACCCAGCTTCAGATGCCCAACTCGCGGCACATCTTATCCCCTCTGTGCCACCCCCACCGCCCCCCCGGTGCCTCCTGGGAAACATCCCTATCCATCGCTAGCTATCTCAGTAGGCCACTGGGGCAGGCGCCCTGACCTTTAGACACCGGGAGGGGGCACGTAGTAAGAACTCAATAAACATTAGCTTGCACTTCTCCCCATTATTACATCAATGAGCTCACATGATTGCACTGCCACGGCTGACACACTGAGCCGGGCACAGAGAAGGTGGCCAAACAATCACAGCCACCACTCTGTGAGCATCTGCCAGTGCCAAGCGAGACAAACATCACCTTGCTGAGTCTGCCCTTCAACCCTACAAAGTGGGAATTATCCCCACTTTACAGCTGGGGAGACTGAGGCTCAAAAAGATTAAGCCATCTATTTTTTTTAAATCACACAACTAACATCCAGGCCTGTCTGGTTCAAAAGTTCACACTCTGTTCCCTTATGTTGCCTCCCAGTAATTTGTCAAAATATTGTCCATTAATATTTGCTTGGTTTTGCTTTTAAAGTATACAATTCAGTGGTTTCTAGCATATTCATAAGGTTGTACAGCCATCACCACCATCTAGTTCAGCACATTTCCATCGTCCTTTAAAAGAAGCCCCACACTCTGGCAGTCACTTCCTAAGCCTCCTCACTCCTAGTCCTAGCAACCACTAATCTATTTTCTGTCTCTTTAGATTTGCCTATTCTGGCTGTTTCATATAAATAGAGCTGTACAATAACTGGCTTTTTGTGTCTGGCTTCCTTCACTGAGCATAATGTTTTCAAGGTTCACCCATGTTGAAGCATGTGTCAATGCTTCATTCCTTTTTATGACTGAATAATATTCCACTGCGTGGATATATCATGTTCTGTTTATCCATTCATCAGCTGAGGGACCTTTGAGTTGTTTCCACATTCGGGCTATTATGAATAATGCTGCTATGAACATCTGCGTACACGTTTTTGTGTGAACATGTGTTTTCTATCCTCTGGGAATGGAACTGCTATGTCATATGGTAACTCTATGTCTAATTGTTTGAGGAAAGCCAATTTGTTTTTCCAAAGCGCTACACCATCTTATACCCCTACTGGCAATGCTTCTATTTCTCCACATCTTCACCAACACTTGTTATTGTCCAGCTTTTTTATTCTAGCCATCACGGCGGAGGCATCCAGTTATATATATGCATTTATAGTTCGTCCTAAACTTCTGTGAACTCTCACGGGCTCCTCAAGGCAACCACACAAAATAGGCAGAGAAGACTTTTACATCTTACAGATGAGTAAACTGTAGGCTCAGAAGAAATGAATAATCTGACTGAAAGATGATAGAAGGTCACCTCCATCTCAAAGAAATAAGAAGTAGGATTCTGAGCTCAGTTTCTCCTCTGCTCTAGAGACCGGCCAGGCACTGGCAACGCCACGAGGAAGAAGGGCTCCCGCTGTTCACTGTGAGGTTTACGTAGATTTCAGCACCTCAACATCACTGAAACCAGTCCCCTTGGTCTAAAATGCACCACTCCTAAGAAAAAGCCACCCTCCCCAATAAAGAATCATGTCTCTTCAGTTCTGCCCACTAAAAGGATGTATAATGCTCCTTTAACTTTTTCTAAAAATAGTAAATCCCCTCCCCAAATCCCAAGGTGGTCAGTGATACAGATTAAGCCAATGCAGCAGGGGCGGCTCGTCCTCAGACGGCAGGCTCTACAGCGTCACCAGGGACACCACCAGGACCTTCCTCAGCCCGGGTCTGGCCCTTCCCAGTCCCTCCCAGGGGACTGCACACCCAGTCACTGAGCGTGATTGGAAAGGGAGGTGGGGAGGTGGTGGGGAGGAAAAGGCAGGCTGTGGAGGGAAGGGAGCAAGGGGATGGATGGCAAGATTCTACTCACAGCTTCCAAAGGCCATAATGGCAGAGAAAGAGCCCAGGACGGGGCCTCTCCTTATTACCAGCTGTGCAGCCCTGAGCACATTTCTCAACCTCTCTGAGCCTCAGGCAGCTCGTCTGTAAATAGCGATGAAACACCTGTTAACACCAAACCTCCCAAGGCGGCTGTGAGAAGTAAATAAAATATGAAAGCAATTTGACAACTATCAAGCTAGATGAGCTGTTATAGTCATGAGGGGGGAGGGGTGCAGTGACGTATTTCCATGTATTGTTTTCTTCTAAAAATGGGCATCAGGGGACTTCCCTGGTGGTCCAGTGGGTAAGACTCTGCGCTCCCAATGCAGGGGGCCTGGGTTCGATCCCTGGTCGGGGAACTAGATCCCACACACCACAACTAAGAGTTTGCATGCTGCAACGAAGATCCCATGTGCTGCAACTAAGACCCAGTGCAGCCTAAATAAATATGGTATATTTTTTAAATAAATAATTTTTTAAAAATAAAAATGGGGGGCCTCCCTGGTGGCGCAGTGGTTGAGAATCTGCCTGCCAATGCAGGGGACACGGGTTCAAGCCCTGGTCTGGGAAGATCCCACATGCCGCGGAGCAACTAGGCCCGTGAGCCACAACTACTGAGCCTGCGCGTCTGGAGCTTATGCTCCACAACAAGACAGGCTGCGACAGTGAGAGGCCCGCGCACCGCGATGAAGAGTGGCCCCCGCTCGCCGCAACTAGAGAAAGCCCACACACAGAAACGAAGACCTAACACAGCCAAAAATAAATAAATAAATAAATAAATATTTAAAAAATAATAAATAAATAAAAATTAAAATGGGGGCTTCCCTGGTGGCACAGTGGTTGAGAGTCCGCCTGCTGATGCAGGGGACACGGGTTCGTGCCCCAGTCCGGGAGGATCCCACATGCCGCGGAGCGGCTGGGCCCTTGAGCCACGGCCGCTGAGCCTGCGCGTCCGGAGCCTGTGCTCCGCAACAGGAGAGGCCACAGCAGTGAGAGGCGCGCGTACCGCAAAAAAATAAAAATAAAAATAATAATGGTCATCAGGGGCTTCCCTGGTGGCACAGTGGTTGAGAGTCCGCCTGCTGATGCAGGGGACACGGGTTCGTGCCCCATTTCCGGGAAGATCCCACATGCCACGGAGGGGCTGGGCCCGTGAGCCATCGCCGCTGAGCCTGCGCGTCCGGAGCCTGTGCTCCGCAATGGGAGAGGCCGCAACGGGAGAGGCCACAACAATGGAAGGCCTGCGTACGGCCCAAAAAAAACAAAAAACAAACAAACAAACAAAAATGGTCATCAGAACTGATAATTACTTATAATTTCACAGCAGACATGTAGCAACAGATGAAACCTAGTAAACATAATAAATAGCAAAATCTTTATAAATGTGCATATTTCTAACCTAGCAACTCTACTTCTAAGAATCTATCCTCAGGCATAAACACACAAATTGGGGGAGGGAGGTACAGGAATGTTCATTATACCATGTGGTAAATTGTAATGTTCAAAATGCTCACTGCCCCTCCCCCACAGCAAGGGGAGGGGGTACGGTGAGGTGGGCCACCCCACTGACATCAGGCCTGGCCATATGGTTTGCTTTAGCCAGTGAAGTGTGAGGGGAACTGACACGTGGTACACGTCAATTCTCGATTCTGAGCAGAAGCTTAAAGAACCATCGTGTTCCACCATCTTTTCTTCTTTGCCATGAGACCAGCAATGTCTCACATGAGGCTGCCCTGTCCACCTGGGTCCCAGAGAGACGAGGGCATCAAGCAGAGCCATAGCCAACAGGGATAGTCATGTAACTTGAGCAAAAGAAACCTACGATGCTGTAAACCATGGAGATTCGGGGGGGGTCATTTGTTACCAGAACATAACTTAGCTGACTGACACACAGCCCTGTTCCTATTAATACAGAACTGCAAACAACCTAAATGGCCAGCTAAACAAATTCTATCTATCTATCTATCTATCTATCTATCTATCTATCTATCTCCACAATGGAAGGCCAATAAAATGATGTAGACATTGGCATGGAAAAACGTTCTCAATATGTTAACTTTAAAAAAGCAGAATTTTTTAAAAAAGCAGAATATAAAATAACACTACTGACAAAGGATTAGTCTCTGAAATACAAAAATATCTATAAATCAATACGAAAAAGATAATTACCCAAAAAAAAATTGAGCAAAGGAAATGAACACACAATTCACAGCAGAGGAAACCAAAAAGGAAAATAAACATACTGAAGTGTTCAGCCTCGCTAGAACTCAAGAACATACAATTTAAAACAACCGTGTGATACTGTTTTACGCCCATCTGTCATGTTTACAGGTCTTTACAGAACCATCAATCAAAATAAGTGAAAATATGATCTTATTTTTGCTAAAGATATACATTTCTATTACAAGTATATACAGGGCATCTATAAAGTCTGGACACAGAAGACATTCTTTTGATCCCTCACAGGTTGAAGATGTTCTTGACGATGCGGTGTCTACCTGCCAGTGTTTCCAGACCTCACGGACTCCTCTATGTAGACAGGAATAACTCTTGAGGGGTACACGACAGCATGCTAGCAAGAGTTGTGGGGGACTTTTTTCTTTCTTCTTTGCTTTTCTGTGTTTCCCAATCTTACCCAGGAATTTTTGTGTGAAAAAAACAATTTCTTCAAAAATCAAGTCAAGCTCAAAAGCAAAACGGCCACAGGTGAACTCTGGACGTGTCAGCTTCGGGAGCACGAAGGAATTCCAGGGTACAGGGAAGGTCTGGGGCAGAGGAAGGAATACACCTGCCTCCTCGAGAACGCAGACTCTGGAAGCTCGTCCTAGGTGGTGTCCCGCCCCTGGGCATGGCCAGGTGAAGGCACACCTGACGTCAGGATGCTGGGGAGCTGCCTGGGAGGCTGCAGTGGCTCCTAGCCCCGGAGGCAAGGCTTCTTGTTGCCTGTGCTGAGGCCAGGAGGCTACTGAGACCATCGTGCTGGCTCCCCTGATCTCCAAGGCAGAACCCTTCCCCCAGAGGGTTCACAGAGAGTGAAAGAGAGTCAGAAGGAGAAACGCCAAAGCCCCAAGCACAGGCACAAGTGTCTACAAGTAATTATGACCACCTGATTTACGCTCCGCTCTGCTTCCCGAGCCTCAACAGTAAAAACACATTGCTTGTATCAGAGGGGAAAAAATAATCTTTAAAAAGAGAAATGGAGGGCTTCCCGGGTGGCGCAGTGGTTGAGAGTCCGCCTGCCGATGCAGGGGACACGGGTTCGTGCCCCGGTCTGGGAAGATCCCACGTGCCGCGGAGCGGCTGGGCCCGTGAGCCATGGCCGCTGAGCCTGCGCGTCCGGAGCCTGTTGCTCCGCAACGGGAGAGGCCACGACAGTGACAGGCCCGCGTACCGCAAAAAAAAATAAAATAAAAAAGGGACTTGCAGAGAACCACCGGATGGTGGGGATGGGACAGTGGCTGGAGGGAAGGAGGGCAATTCCAGAGAAAATAGAAACCTGTTGGGTACAGGGACTTAAACACACATTAAAAAAAAAGTCAGAGAACATGATGAACTTCATGGTCCTGTAACAGAGTCTTTAGTGGAGTGAGATGGTAGATGCTTAGGAGGCCAGAGGAAATGAGAAGGGAAGGGAGGTGGGCTGGGGACGCAGTGAGAGGACGCGGGCTCTGGTCCAGCACTGCCTCCAAATGGGTGACCTTGGGCAAGTCACTTCCCCCTGGAACCACCCTCTGTCAGCTTCCACAGAAGTAAGAAGGGAGGCAGATGAGATAAGCAAACGAGTGTTTAGGAACCATGTCTCTGGGAGTCCGCAAAACAAGTGATTCTGCTCTCACGTCAGGGAGGAGGGGCCTTCAGCAGCCCCAGGGGTGTGGGACCCACTGCAGTTTGATGCCAGCGGCAGGACAAGGAAAATCCTCAGACTGCAGCCTGTCTCCACGCACCGCGATGCAAATCAACACTCAGAGCTACACGGAGTTCAACAAGGCTAAAAGCCTCAAGGCCCTTCTTTAGAAAGCCTGTTACCACTCATCCGCAGGCTGCCATCTCTCAGGTCTTGTGACGGGATGACAGTGGTGTCCTTGTCTCCCACCCGGTTAGCTGGGAACCCTGCGCCCCAAAGCTGTGTTCAGCCCCCTAAAGTGCAGGCCACATCCGCCAGGTGGCAGGGCGGGGACAGCTGTGGCTCAAGGGTCGGTTATGTGGCCTGGAGCACGGCCATGCAGTGACCGGCGGGGGATGCTGTGGATGCTGAGGGCCAGGACAGATGCTCACACGCAGGGGTCCCACCGGCCACGTCCCAAGCTGCCTTTCCTCTCAGCCATCCTCACCCACCCGGTCTAGGCAGCCACGACAGTTCACAGGAACAGTGGGGACAGGCGCCCTCACCTTAGTGACCTCCAGTGAATGTACCTACAGTTTTTTTTGTTTGTTTGTTTTGTTTTGTTTTTTGTACCTACAGCTTTTGATAGGATATGCTTTACGAGCCAAAGAAGGTGCGCACTGGGGAGGCCTCGGAGATTGCCTAGGTTAGTGTTTTCAAACATTCTGGCTAAGGATTTAAAAATGAAATCTTACCCAGAACCTCGATAAAATGCAGGTGCGGGGTGAGGGGGGTGGCAGGGCAGGCGGGGCGCTCAACAGGGCTCAGGCCCTCCCGTCCACCCTCCTGCACCCCCAGCTGCAGAGCAGGTAACTGCGACGGCTCAGCCCAACCCCCTACCTGGTGCCGCGAGAGCAGGTGTGCACCGGGTTACAGCTCAGCCAGCAGTCGCAGGGCATGACATGACAACAGGCAACACATGACAACAGGCAACATGACAACAGGCAATGTCCCTGGGTTTGGGACACTGCTCGGTGCCCCAAAGGACATGAAGGAGGCCTAGCCCAGTGCTTGAGGACTTGGACAGGAGGAAACGCAGGAGGAGGGTGAAGGGAAGGATCCCCGGACCACAGGTAGGGCACGTGCAAAGCCTAGGAAGCAGGAGAGGCTGCCGGTTCCACAGACAGCAGCCGCTCCTGAAGGCTGGGGCCAGGGGCACCTGGGGAGTGGTGGAGGGGTGGGCAGGCACCCAGGAAGGACAAACTGGACGCCAGGCAGTCCCCAGAGCAGGAACTGCTCTCTGCAGATGACTGGCACATCCCCAAAGTGCAAATCAAGAGGGCGGAGCAGTCGCGTGTGGCTTCTTTTCTGTCACTACTGCAGCTGGGAGACTAGGCAAGACGCATGGATGGACATGGAGGCGACCGGGGAAGTGGGACCGCCTGGTCCACGGGAGGGACGAGGGACAGGCCAAGACAGCGGACTAGAGGGCGTGGACGGGAACGTGCTAGTGAGGCAGAATCCACAGGGCTTCGAGCATTGGTTCTCAAACTGCAGTTCCTGTATTGAAAACGCAAATTCGCAGGCCCGACAGAGCAGCTTCGGACTCCGAAAGGCTGGCGTGTGGCCCACGAATCTGCATCCTCAGGTAGAGGGTCAGGGTCCACGCTTTGAGGAACAGGCGTGGAAAGTGGCTGCTCTGCACATCAGTAAGAGAAGAGGGTCCAGCAAGAACCTAGACCTGGCATATAAGAGGCACTAAAGAAAGAGTCCTTTTCCTTTTCCATAGTTAGCGCTGGCCACCACCTGCTGAGTGTGCTAAGCCCTTAAATGCATCATCCTTGAGACTAATCCCTTACCAACGGTATTAGGTGAACACTATCATTCTCATGTGCTATAGGCTGAGTCATGTCCCCCAAATTCATACGCTGACAACCTCACCCCCAGGACCTCAGAATGTGACTGTATCAGGAGACAGGCTCTTTAAAGAGGTGATGAAATTAGAAAGAGGTCATACGGGTGGACGTAATCCAATCTGACTAGTGTCCTTAGAAGAAGAGGTGATCAGGACGCAGACGCGCACAGAGGGGTGACCACATGAGGACACAGTATGGAGATGGTCGTCCACAAGCCAAGGAGAGAGCCCTCAGATGGAACCAACCCTGCTGACACCCTGATCTCAGACTTCCAGAACTGTGAGGCCATCAATCTCTGTTATTTAAGCCTCCCACTCAGAGGAAACACTGAGAGTGCCGTGGTTAAGAAACTGACCCAGGACTTCCCTGGCGGTCCAGTGGTTAAGACTCCGCACTTCCACCGCAGGGGGGCATGGGTTCGATCCCTGGTCGGGGAACATTTATCACCTTGCCTCCTCAGCAGAAGGATCTACACTGGGACCATCCAGGCCTCACCGAGTCCCATTACAAGGCCCTCATCACACACTCAAAGATCACGGGACCACTTTGAACAGGAAAACACCTCTGGCTCTCCACAGAAACTGCACAAAGTCTTTAGTTTAAAAAGCAAAAGAACCAAGATTTAAATAAGAGGAAATGTTCTGAGGCTGGGTGGGAGACCCTGCGTGGCTCAGCTAATCCTGGAGCCAGACTCTTGGAACCGTCCACCGATCCGTGCAGCCATAGCCTGTGCTCCCATGAAGACCAGGGGGGCAGGGCCTATTGCTGCTGCTTTATCAGAAAAAGCGTGGCAAATCTGAGGCCTAGCTGATGGGGCCAGCATCACCTCAAACACACTTTGTTAGAGGAATCTTCATCTCGGAGGAATTTCATGGTTCCTGCAGCTGGGAACCACGCCAGCCCAGCACCTACCTGGAGGCCAGGAATCTGGGCCTGGGTGGGTAGGGGGTGGGTGGGTAGGGGGGTGGAAGCAGTGGGCCAGGATGGCGGGACAGGGGCTGTGCTTGGGGGGGAAGTGTGAAGTGACACAGGAGAGACGGGTCTCACTGCGTGGCAGGTGTCGCCGGGCCACATCCGTTCTGGAGGCTCTAAGGGAGAATCCGTTTCCTTGCCTTTTCCAGCTTCTACCAGCCACCCACACCTCTTGGCTCCTGGCCCCTTCCCCCATCTGCATAGCCAGCAGCGGCGCTGCACTGCATCACGGCCCATTCTTAAGTCACACTGCCATGGGACTGACTACAGCTGGGAAAGGCTCCTCCCTTTTAAGAGCTCGGCCCTGGTGGCACCGGGTCCACCCTGGTCATCCAGGACACTCTCCCCGTGGCAAGATCCTCCATCGTAACCACATCGCAAAGCCCTTTAGCATGTAAGGTAGCATGTAAGGTAACACATTTTAATCCAGGGATTAAAATGTGCACTCCTTTCAGGGCCATTATCCTGCTGACCACAGGACTGCCAAGGAGCTGGATTCCACAAAGCCGGAGCCAAGGGTTTCTAACTTCTGGGTGCATGAACCCCTCAGGGCAGCTCACAGGCATTCTGAGGCTCACCCCTGATGCCCCTGATGCAGGAGAGGTGGGATGAGGCCAGGAAGCTGCATTTAATAATCTTCCCTGACAACCCCTCACAGGCCAGAACATCTGTAGCAGACAGTATTCAGGTGGGGGAGTAACCCAGATGGTGGTAAACAAATCTTACCGAGCACCTGCTCCGTGCCAGGCACTGCTCCAGGCTGGACTCAGACACCCCTGAGTTCCCATGCAGAGCTGTGACCCCCTCAGAGAAGTTACTTAACCTCTCTGGGCCTCTCAGTGTCCCCTTCTGTGAAATGGGAGCCTCCCCAGCACCCGCCTACTGCAGAGGGTGCCTGAGGAGACAAAGGAGGCCACGCGTGGAGGCAAGTGCGGGTGCCCCTGGGCTGTCCCACCCATCACACCAGGCCAGGCTGCCTCAGAACCACACAAATAAAAGGCTTGAGGACAGAAATGGGCTCAACTGAAGTCTTTTTACACTTACTAAATGCAACAGGCCATTACAAATGAAGCTTCTGCTACATCAGTCAGGAAATGAAAAGTTACGGGTCTGGTGTAACCATAAATCACCGACTTGTGAATACATATATAGTAAGTCGTTAGCGTTAATGCCATCTGCAGAGAACGCTACCTAGAGAACCAAGTCCCGCGCAGTTCGGCTCTGAATAATATCATTCTCTCCAGGAATAAGACAGAGCTCAGGGCCAAAATTAAGTCCTGGCTGAAGGTGAGAGTACTCACACCCAGATGACTCTGGTAACTTGGTTCCTGTCCAGTTCCAAAACAAAAAAATAAATCAGAAAAAAACTACTTGAGCCCCAACATTAGCAAAATAACTAACAAGAATACAATAGCACTTTAATGAACACTAGCTCATAGAATCCTCGTGACAGCCTTCCCCAGTCAGGATAATTTACCTGTGAGGAAACGGAGGCTCAGAGCAGTTAAGGGACTTGCTTGGGGCTCACGGCGCCAAGAAGCAAAGAGCCGGCATCTAACCCATCACTGGCCGTTGCGTGGGCTCGAGAGAAGCTACTGACCCAGTCCCCCCGCCACCGGTGCGCTGCTTTACACATTTTGGGGTAACAGAACGGCTGTGCAAGAAATGCACATTTGGAAATTCTTGTCTCACGTGATCTAGAAGAATACCAAAGTATTTCCCCAACTCTTAGCTGTGGTTGCCAATCCCAGGAGTAGTGGGGAAGGTGAAGCCAGATTCCAGGTGGACGCAAGTGACAGGAGCCCTTCCACAAGCTGCACGGGGCTCTGGAACACAGGGAAGAAGGGCCCCGGCTCACATCCCAGATGGGCTCATCCCCTTGGAGGAGGCTGCAGTGGAGAGGCTCTCGCTCTCTCTGCCTCTAAGATGTGGGGTCCACACGTCGAAGCAGGGGCCAGCCCCATGTGCTCTGGCCACCCTGACATAGAGCTGGCTCCAGCCTGGGGAAGGAGGGCTTCCCAGAGGAGCTGACACCTGCCGTTGAGCCAAAGGGACAGCAAAGACAAACAGCTGGAGGCCGGAAGAGGATGCGTTTGGGGGATGGTGACGGTCCAATGCAGCTGGACCCCAGGGTGGATCTAGGGCGAGAGGCCTCAGTAGCCAGCAGCCCAGGCTGGAAGCCAGGAGCATCTGTCAGAAAGCCCCGGCCAACCTCAAGGTTCATGGGGAGAGGGGAAGGGGGGGCAAGGGCTCTATAAAAGACAGAAGATGTCTACTGACACAACCCCAAGTCCTCCAAAGGGAGAAACCACGTCTCATAAATTTAACAGCACTGCCGCTGAGAAGGCTCCACAGGCTTCAAGCCAGCCTCTCTCACACTCTCCCCTCTGACTCTCACCCTGACAGCAAGCTGGCCAGGCCTTACCTAACCTCACAGGTGGCGACACTGAGGCTCTGGAGGCAGGGAGGCCGTGCATACCAGGCCGCTAACTCCCGGGCCAAGTGTCCCGCCAGCACGACCTGACCCCAACCTCCACCCCCAAAGAGTAGCCGGTCAAGGTTTTGTTTGTTTGGTTGTTTAAATTTATTTATTTATTTATTTCTGTCTGTGTTGGGTCTTCGTTGCTGAGCGTGGGCTTTTCTCCAGTTGCGGCGAGCGGGGGCTACTCTTCGTCGCGGTGGGCGGGCTTCTCATTGCGGTGGCTTCTCCGGTTGCAGAGCACGGGCTCTAGGCGCGCGGGCTTCAGTAGTTGTGGCACATGGGCTCAGTAGTTGTGGCTCACGGGCTCTAGTGCGCAGGCTCAGTAGTTGTGGTGCCCGGGCTTAGTTGCTCCGCAGCATGTGGGATCTTCCCAGACCAGGGCTCGAACCCATGTCCCCTGCACTGGCAGGCAGATTCTTAACCACTGCACCACCAGGGAAGTCCCAGACAAGGTTTTGAAAGCAGGACGAACCACAGGGCTCCCACCATCTGCTTTAAGAGACCAAGGATGCCAGATGGGGATGACGTGCCAGCCTCCTTCAACCCACGTTGAAACCAGCACCCTCCCTTCCCAGTGACGTGCTGGGACCTACTGGGCAGCATTCACTCAGGCCCCATGGCCAGCAGCCTGGGAGGCACGGAGACCCCTGCTGCACTTTGAGACATCCGAAGCAGCCCCAAGATTACATGGCTACGTTAATTCACCCATACACCCCCCAACAGGCCTGGGAGCGAGGCTGTCCAGTGCCCCTGCTGCCTCTGTGCTTATTCTGTCCAGGATGCATTTGGGGAACTCCCAGCAGGCAATGGGTGCGGGCACCGAGGTGGAGTCCAGCCACCGCACGTCCGTGGCAAAAATCCAGTCTCATCCCCTCTGAGTTCTCTGGGTCCTCACCTCACTGTCAGGCGGCTCTGCAGCAGGTTAAACGTCAGTGCAACAACATGTCTCCTGCACAGAGTTTTAAAAAACCCCAACTGCAGATGTAGAGAACGAACGTATGGATACCAAGGGGGAAGGAGGGGGGTGAATTGGGAAATTGGGATTGACTTATGTATACTATTGGTACTATGTATAAATAGATAACTAATGAGAACCTACTGTATAGCACAGGGAACTCTACCCAATGCTCTGGGGTGACCTAAACGAGAAGGACATCCAAAAAAGAGGGGATATATGTATACGTATAGCTGATTCACTTAGCTGTACGGTAGAAACTAACACAACATTGTAAAGCAACTACACTCCAATAAATAAACAAACCCAAGGGGTTTCCCTGGTGGCACAGTGGTTGAGAGTCCGCCTGCCGATGCAGGGGACACGGGTTCGTGCCCCGGTCCGGGAAGATCCCACGTGCCGCGGAGCGGCTGGGCCCGTGAGCCACGGCCGCTGAGCCTGTGTGTCCGGAGCCTGTGCTCTGCAACGGGAGAGGCCGCAACAGTGAGAGGCCGGCGTACTGCCCAAAATAAAAAAAATAATAAACCATCTTTCTTCCCAGTAGACAGAATTCCCCGGAGAACAGAGATCAAACACGTGTGGTCTAGAGACTCTAGCCTGTGTTGGGGAATTGCTGGGGGTGGTGGGTGACTGAGGCAGTTACAGGTGTTGGCCCCCAGGTGAGGTCCCTTCCCTCTCACCTGCACCCATATCCTTACAGGCCCAAAAGTGCCTTCTCCAGGCAGGAGCTTCACCTCACTTATAATGATAATGAAAATAGTAAAAGCTCAAGTAACTGGCACCATGCTAAGTGTTGTACGTGCTTTATCGCAGGTAATGAGAAGTGGCCCACCTTTACTCATTCAACAAATGGTTATCGAGGGCCTACCAGGGATTCTTCTAGGCACAAGGGACACATCAATGGGAAAAAAAAAAAGACCCCCCCCAAAAAAAGAAAAAACCTCCCCTTTGTCCTCATGGGACTCACATACCCTTCCATTGTTGCTGCTTCATATGCCTTGCACTAAAGCACCAAAAGCATTCTAATTATTAATTTGTAAGAGCGATGCAGGAAGTCTATGAATTTCAGTTGATGAATTTCAGCATGCAAAAGGTCCTGCTGTCTTCTCAGAAAAAAAGAGAAGACAACAAGTCTTCTTGTGCTTCCAGCAAGTCAGTGAAGAATTTTTCCAAACACGAAAATTTTAAATTATGAGCTTTCATCTTGCTGTTTTAAGGGTCCCACTATTAAGAACTCATTCACCCTGTTGTCATTAAGGGTGAAACCGAGACGTTTAGTTATGTAAAAGCCAATTAAAATAAATGCAAATACTGCTTCATTGTAATGTTAATTTTGAGAGCTGGATCAATCAAAGGTTGTGGAAATGCCAAAGTTGTTAAGACTTTGGTTGCCATGACGACAGCACTCTGTCTCTCCGGGTCTGGTATTCAGGTTCAGGCTCTGGCAGTGACTGCGCGTCTCTGGGCAGGGTTGGAGCTGGGTTCAGCCAGGCTACCTGTTTCGTGACCTTGGGAAGAAAGTCACCATCTCTCTGCTTCAGTTTCCTCGCTGTAGGGACGGCCCCTCCACAGCTTTGAGTGTAACACAGCCGTTCAGCGCTTCTCAGAAACCACCGCATTAAGTTTTGGGATTTCTTGTTGGCCCTACTGGTTTTCAGCCTCCCTTTTGGGGAAATGTAAAGAACAGAGGCGAGGGAAGGTGAAAACACCGTTTTGCTCCCGCCTCACCTGTCTGACCTTTGGTGAAAATGGAGTTCTTTATCATCGTGGCCAGTGGCCAGTGAATAGCTGGCCTCTTTTTGTTTGTTCTGGTGTGTGTGTGTGTGTGTGTGTGTGTGTGTGTGTGTGTGTGTGTGTGTGTGTGTGTGTGTGGAGGGTGAGGGCAGTTGTTGGGTTGAACTCAGTGCTTTTAACCCATCGCCTGCGATAATCACATTTTCTCAGGGGGTTTTCTCTGGGGCCACCGTTGTTTTCTAGATGAGGACATCGGGACTCAGTGGGTGGCTTGTCCGAGCTCTCAGGCTCCAGGTGGCTGGGCCAGGATTGGTGCAGGCTCCCAGGTGCTGGGATGGGCTGTCCCCATGGAGCCCCAGAGGCCCAGGCTACTCGGCCTTTCCCTGCACCAGTTTCTGCAGAGAGTGGCTCGGAGTGGGTCCCAAAGAGCCTCCCTCGTCAGCATCAGGCTGACCAGGCCTCAGTCCCCAGCTCCAGGCCCAGAGCTGCCATGATGTTTCTTTTGGGGTGTCCTGCAGAGAAGCTTCCTCTGTGCTGCTTGGTTTTAGGACGTCACAAGTCAGAAAAGTGCGCATTAAACATCTGCTCTCCTGGCTGGAGGAGGGCCCAGGAGCCATTGCTCAGGTGCCGCTGGCCTGACTCACTGTCCCTGCCCTGCGGTCCTGCTCTCTGGCTAAATCAGGGCTAATTAGTGCCTTCTTGGGGCTGCACTCCGGGTCCTTGCTGAATGAGATCCGACTGGCCTTTTCCCATTCTCGGGGGGCGGTTGTTGGGAAATGATGAAGCAGTTGGGTTTTTTGGGGTTTTTTTTTGGTTTTTTTGCGGAACGCAGGCCTATCACTGTTGTGGCCTCTCCCGTCGCGGAGTACAGGCTCCGGACGCGCAGGCTCAGCGGCCATGGCTCACAGGCCCAGCCGCTCCGCGGCATGTGGGATCTTCCCGGACCGGGGCACGAACCCGTGTCCCCTGCATCGGCAGGCGGACTCTCAACCACTGCGCCACCAGGGAAGCCCAAAGATGTATTTTTTTAAATGCCATTTCCCCGCCTCCAAGAGGTGCTCTAACACGGACAATACAGTCGGGTGCACAGAAAAAGGGATCAACTGGTATGGAAAGCCCTGCTCGATTCTTGAAGAATGTGTGGGTGCGTGTTGGGGGAGGGGTTGCGGTCAGGGATTCCCAGAAGGAACAGCACATGCAAAGGCCCAGAGGAGTGAATGGGTGATGAGGAACTGTCAGTCAATGGAATTCAAGACATCATGTAGGGGATGAAGGGTTGGTCGAGAGGTCAGGCAGGGTCAAGGGTCACAAGGAGGGCTTTTCAGGCCAGCGTGGACTTTTCAGCATTTGGACTTTGCTCTGCAAGCAAGGATTTGAGAGCGTGGAGCAATGTAACCGACATACTTTAGAGAAGGCTCATGCAGGGCTGGGGCTGGGGCTGTGTGTGGGCGACCAGTCTGGTGGGTGTGGGGAGAGGCGGGGTCAGGAAACCCGCTAGAAACACAATCACGCAAAAAGGTTGTGTGACTGCAGCACAGGAGCAGTGAAGTTGGAGAGACTGGGATGGATCTGGGGGATCTAGATCTTGATGACTAACTTAAGAGACCAGCTTGATAGGATGGAGGGACAGAAAAGCTGAGAAGGGGCTAGAATGTCTCCTGGGCCTGCCTCCATATCTGAGCAGGCAGTGGTCTATCTGGGGGACTTGGGAATAGCAGGTGCTGTTTCTGACACTCCATCAAACAACCTAAAACCCAGCAAACCATGGCTTTGACAAGAAAGGGTTTTCTTTGTGTCCAGGGCTTGGGCAGCGGTTCAAGAATGCCATCAAGAAGCTAGAGTCTCTTTCTGTTCTACCATCCTTAGGATGGATCTCAGCCTCATGATCACAGGATGGCTACCCTATTTCCACAAACTGCATCTGCTTTCCAGGCAAGAGAAGATGGATGGGTCAAAATGTTTCTGTCTTAGGACTCTGGCTTTTTATTCAGGAAGGGAGCAGGGACAGGAGAGCATGCCAGCAGCCTTGAACTGACATCTCACTGGCCAAAACTCACTGGGTTCTCCAGGCTGGAAGGTTGCGCCTTTAGTTGTCCAGCCTCTGAGCAGAGGGGCCCTCACACTTGCTGTTCCCTGTGCCTGCCGTCCTGCCCAGCTTCCACGTGACCAGCTCCCTCATTTTTTCCAGTCTTTGCTCAAATATCACCTTCTAATGAGGCCTTCTCTGACCACTCTATTTAAAATTTCATTTCTCACCCACCCCCCTATCCAATACCTCTGGACCTTCACTAACATTTTTTCCACAGCTTCTTTCTTTTGTCTGCGCCTTGCAGCTTGGAATCTTAGTTCCTCGACCAGGGATCGAATCCAGGTCCTCAGCAGTGAAAGCCTGGAGTCCTAGCCACTGGACCACCAGGGAATTCCCTTTTTTGTCCCCCCACATCTTCTAAGTACAACTGTATTATACTACAAATTGACTAATTTAGTTTACTGCTTGTTGCTCCCAGCTAGAAACATTAGCTCTGAGAGGGCAGGATTTCTGCCGGATATTCTCCTAGAGCAGAATCTGGCACACAGTGGGAGCTATGTGAATGAATGAATGAATGAATGAATGGAGGGCCAGTTCATGAGAGAGCACCTTTCCCTACCTAGGGATTCTTCCCAAGCCCAGTCTCTACTTAAAGGGAGACTACTCAGTACATGGTCCCTGCCCTTAGGAGCCCCTGGCCTGGAGGAAAGATGAGACCCACGTTTGGAGGTGACTGGCCAGGACCAGAGCCTTGCGGATGGCAGGGCCTTGGGAGCCGGAGCAGCAATGCCCCAGGAAGAGCAGGGCACCTGAGCAGTCCCAGAAGGCTTCCTGGAAGAGGCAACCCCTGAGAAGGCTGGGAGTTGTAAGAGTGATTTGGGAGGGTGCCAGGGGCCAGCAGAAGGGTGTAGCAAATGTTCCTCTCCTCAAATGATGGCGCTGAGAATCATAACCCAAACCCAAGGCCGTGATGGGGAGTCCCCAGGACCAGCTCCCTGAGCAAGGAGGTCAGATGTGAAAGAAGTCCCTTAAAAAAATAAAAATTAAAAATAAAGAAAAAAGTCCCTGAGAGTTTCATGGCAAGTCCCCACCCCATCCTGGCCCTCTGTCCCCGACAAAGGTGACCACACAGCTGGCTGTAATCCAGAAGCAGGTTTAAGGGAGCTGCTTGCTCAATCTATGATCTGATCTGAGCCAAGCTGACTGCCCTCATTTCAACAGATGTCTTTAATCTGAGCAGTAAATTCCCAGGCTGCCCAGCACGCAAACAGCCAGTCAGTCCCTGCCTGGCAGACAGAAAGACGGAGCAGATCCGACATTCCAGGAAGATGGAGAAGCAGATACAAATTTCCACATCCTTTGTAAGGCTCAGTCAGTACACTCCCCGGACCTCTTCTGTGGGCTAACATCTTGCAGGAGGAAAATGAAAACCACAGGTTGACTCCAGACCAGAGAAAGGAAAAGGGCAGAAGACTGGGAACTCAAATTCCACAAAGAAAACCAGAAAGACCCTACTGTTTTAGGCAATCGTGTGTCAGGGGCAGCAGGACGTGAATAAGAAGACTGGGGTTGAGGATGATGATGGTGATAATGATGGTGATGGTGACGGTCCTCACGTTCATATAGCACTTTAGAGTTTACAGGAGGTCTAATGGCTATTTGTACAACAATCCTGGGAGCTCCTATAAATCCCATTTCACAGATGAGGAAACAGATGCTCCAGGGCAGTGCCTGGCAGACCCCAGGGACTCGTGTGGAGAAGGTGAAGGTGAGAGGTGTTTGAGCCTCAGGGAGGAAAGCAGGATCGGGACAAAGTGATAGAGGTGACTTTTTTCCTTTAAAAAGAATGGTCTTGGGCTTCCCTGGTGGCGCAGTGGTTGAGCGTCCGCCTGCCGATGAGGGGGACACGGGTTCGTGCCCCGGTCCGGGAGGATCCCAAATGCCGCGGAGCGGCTGGGCCCGTGAGCCGTGGCCGCTGAGCCTGCGCAATGGTCTTGGGGTGGGGGAATGAATTGGGAGACTGGGATTGACATATATATACTACCATGTATAAAATAGATAACTAATGAGAACCTACTCAGTGCTCTGTGGTGACCTAAATGGGAAGGAAATCCAAAAAGGAGGGCATATATGTATACATATAGCTGATTCACTTTGCTTTACAACAGAAACTAACACACAACTGTAAAGCAACTAACACAACACTGTAAAGCAACTATACTCCAAGAAAAATGATTTCAAAAGAAAAAAAAAAAAAGAATGGTCTGTCCCCTATCCATTAGACGGTAAGGATGTCAGGACAGCATCAGGAAGAGACATCTCCAGTGTGCAGTTACCTCCAAACTGGAACCCAACCAGGCAGGATGTCCCTAAGCCCAGGCCACTTGGGGTCTGAAGGTTGTTTTCTTGTTCAGATCGCAGCATCCTCTGCAGCCGCAAGACCAAGCTCTCCGGTCAAATCACAGAGCACACAGAGGCCGGTGTCTGCCACTTTCTCAACGTCGCTGAAAGCCAACACAGCCACCAGCTCTGTTCCACGCCCACGTACAGCCTCTGCGGGCTGTGAAGAGCCCACTCGAGGTCCCCACCAATTAATGAGTTTGTGCAAAACGGGCCGCCCAGCAGAGGGGCCGAAGGAGGCCTTTGCTCATGACCACCGACCCGCAGAAGGGAAGGTAAAGAGTGGATGTGCCTTTGCTGATGAAGTGGCTGGAAAGAAGCACAGGGCGGCGGGAGAGCGAGGCGGGGATGCCCACTGCGGGCCTCCAGCTGCTAATGTTGTGGGCGGGGGAGGCGGTCTGTTTCCACGGGCTTGGAGGATGCTGAAGCCAAACTGGATGAAGGGAGATAGGAAGCTGCCAGGCGTTCAACAAGACGCAGGAAGCACAAAGAGCTTTCTACACAGCTAACCATCAAGGGATTGCCTTTAGAAACTATTAGATGGAGAGGGACCCAAGCATAGGCATGAGTAGGATTTTTTCCATGTATAAAATCATAAGCAGACTGATAAAGCACTGTTCTACACTCTGGAAAATGCCTGTGAATAAGAACAGCTCAAACGAATCAGTTGCTGTGTCATCCCTCCAACAAGGCCTGGGGGGCCTCACCCCACAGGACAGTGAGAGGGGTTCAAGGCCCCCTTGTGTGGCAGTGGCCAGCAGCGTAAGCCAGGGGAGGTCAGCCCAGGGTCCCTCCTTGGCTTCCCACTGTCTTGGGTCACAATCATAATATGAGCTCCACAAGGGCAGGTCCCCCAACACCTTGTTCATCGTTGTATCCCCGGGCCCAGAGCCAGACTTGGCATACAATATAGAATTATTGAACTAATTTGTTGAACTGTACAGGGTAATCATCATTCACACTAAACAGAGCATTCCTGGCTTTATTCAAAGATTTTGTTCCAGTTGTTGTTTGGGGGTAGGTATTCCTTCGATTCATTTTAAGCATTTTGGCAGGAAAGGTAGGGTTATGTGTGTTAAAAATTAAGCAAACAGAACGGAGGGCAAAATTCTGTCAGAAATCCCTGTGTAAGTCAATAAAACAGAGGACCTTTGTTTAGAAAAATTTAATTCACATACACAGTTTCAGAAATATCACAGAAAGTGAGCTTTATTCCTTCTCCAGGACAACTGGGATACCCAGGAAACCAGTGGGACACACCCGGTCTCCATGGTAACCTACCTGTTTCCAGTGACAGGAGAGCTTCCTTCCTGCCTCCATGTGGAATCCCGCAATAAGCGAAGGACTGAGCTTTCAAAAATAACAATTTCTGAACACAGGGGCCATACTAATTTTTTAAAAATATGGTTTCCTCATAGTGAAGATCCTGAAATAATTAACCAGATGTGTATGTAATTTTGCTGACAATTATATATTTTCTTTCACAAGATCATAAATACAGACACTAGACTATAAAGATATGATTTTTTTTTTAAATTCCTAATTCAAGAAACTATGAGCAGGCACTGAGCTAGTAGCAAAGGCAACCTCTGATTTATCACATTTTATAGCAATATTATTTGCCTGGAGAGACAGCCCAGCCCCCAAGCATCCCTCTCCTTCATTCACTCTGAAATTAATGTTTCCTATTAGCCAATTTCTCTTATGGCTGGCTTTGCCTTCATAACTTTCCACTGCTGACTCAATATCCTGGACTCAGACAGATTAAACCTCTGCAAAACGACAGGAATAACAGCCTAAGCGGCCCTGCTCACCAGCCGGTAAATAAAGACAGTCAACCCGACATAAGCCCAAGATCAACACAAGGTCAACCCAAGTCAACCCAACATCAACCCAAGTTCAAGGCAGGAGCAGCACAGGCAGCGGGGTAGGATCACCCTCAGAAGCCCTTCAATTTGCAGGAGCTGAAGACCAGTAGTTCCACTCTGGGGGAGTCAGGAAGGAAGGGTTGGGATGGGATGGGAAACCAAAAAAGTTATTTTCAAAAAGGGAGCTAAAAAACATCATCCTGAGAGACAAACAGTAAGGAGATTATTCCTGGAAGAGGGCCACTGCGCGATCACTCAGTGATGAGAATACAGAAGGAAAAGCCTGGGTAGGTGGTCCGAGGACATCAAACCACCTCGTTAAAAGACCCAATGTCAACACAGCAGGAGCCGCGAAGCCTCCTTACAGGTCAAGAAACAAAGTGAACGCCCAAATTGAAGCAAACAAAACGGAACAAGCACATCCTAGATCATAAACAAACTCTACCCCTGCCATGTTGAAATGGCGAATTTCCTGGAAGACTTGGAACATTTTCTTTTTTATATCCAAGTTAATAGAGTTACTCAGTATTGAATTTAGATGAGATTAACAAATTCTAACAATGTAGCATGATAAATTTCCATTAATTCAAATCATCACAAGTATGGAATTTATGGGTTCCAGCCAGTCTGACTATAAAAAGAAAGTTTGCTAAGCAAATTAAGAGGATAAACAAGGTTATCAGAGGAATGCGTTCTTCGGGTTCCTTTCTAAAACCTTCTTTTTTTTCCTAATTGCAAAACTAATACATTCCCGTGGGGGAAAATTTGGAATGTAGAGCAATATGAAAAAAGCAGAAAAGAGAAACCACTCATGATCCCATCAGACTCCACTGCTCACAGTTCGGTATATTTCCTTCCCATCCATTTTCTCTGAGCTTTTTTTCCCTCCCTATCTAGTTCTACTGCTTGCTTTTCAGCCCCATATTTAAGAGACACGTTTAAATTGCTTATTTTCAACCCCTTTAGCAAATACTTACTAGCTTACTACCAGAAATATGTTCATTTCAAAGAATTCTTAGTAACTCATTAAAAAGACCAATTTGAGGTGAAAGCTGGTCAGGAGTCTGCATCAATACATATACTTTTGTCTGAAAATAATACAATTATTTATCTTCTATAATACTCCCTAATTCTGACTTTTCTCTGGTTCACAATTAGTCAAAACAAGAAGTTCAGTCCACCAGTTTCTTAGATCGTGAGCGGCATGACCTCCCAGAAAAAACAGAAGTGCCCCATTACACCGAGGAGGGCAACATCTACATCCTCCACACTGGCTTTTCTTGCCATATTGTCCTCTTAAAGGAATTGTAAACATGGGACTTCCCTGGTGGCACAGTGGCTAAGACTCCGCGCTTCCAATACAGGGGGCCCGGGTTCGATCCCTGGTCAGGGAACTAGATCCCACGTGCATGCCGCAACTAAGCGTTCACATGCCGCAACTAAGGAGCTGGCGAGCCGCAACTAAGGAGCCCATGTGCTGTAACTAATGAGCCGGTGAGCCGCAACTAAGGATCTCGCCTGCCGCAACTAAGACCCCGTGCAACCAAATAAATAAATAAATAATTTAGCTCAACTGCCAACCTGCTTCCGTGCTCCCACAGCGAATACCCCAATGAAATCACACTCTTCCTTGGTACCAGGAGTCCCTGTCTTCTTAATCTCAGCTTCCTTAAGACATAGCACCATCCCTGGCACAGGAAGTTATAAGAAGGCACTGAATGGACGGATGGGTGGGTGAAACACACAAAGGTCATCTCCCTAAGTTCAGTACCCTCTGCCGTACCCCTTCCTTCTAGTCTGTGCTCCACAAATCTCTTCCTCAATATTGTCGCTCTTCTGAATTGTGATGCCAGCTCTTCAGATGGCAGTTGCATCTGTGTTTCGTAAGAGGTTCATTTTTTTTGTTGCAGTCAGTTTAGCTACGAAAATTCTCTCTATACTTTATGTTGGATGTGCCCTACAACTCAAATTTACGTGTTTTTTTTTTTTGGCCACTCCGCGCGGCACGTGGGATCTTCGTTCCCCAACCAGGGATCAAACCTGCACCCCCTGCAGTGGAGGTGAAGAGTCTTAACCACTGGACCGCCAGGGAAGCCCCTCAAGTTTACAATTTTAAGCATTTTTCCTGGCTCGTAGAGCTGACAGAGAATTTACAGGTTATCGAGCCCTGAGCTGCATTTGACAAATGAGGAAACTGAGGTCTGGGGAGGAAAAGCCGCCCATGCCAAGTGAAACCAGACATTCATAAGAGGACGGCAGTCACTCCACCAGCCCATAAGGTCGTGATGCTTTCCAGGCCACTGTCCTGCAGTTTTCATGAGCGCGTAAAACACTCACCACCAGCGACAGCACAGGAAACAGCATTAGTGCACTGAACCGCACAGTCGCACATTCAGGCCTGCAAAGCAAGCCCCTTAGCTGAGGTGCTAAGTTTTAAATAATTCAATTCACTCACCATCCTACAGTTGAGAGAAGAGGATGGTGGTTTGGCCACACATCTGGACATCCACTGAGTCCCAGGCTCAGTGCCAGGAATGCGGGGCCATGAAGAAGAAATCCACAGGGGTCCCGTATGCAAAGAGGCCCACTGCCCTGGGAGAGGCAGAGAAGCTCAGTCCCCAACCTGCTAGGTCAGGCCCTAGAGAGGTGCATCAGCAAAGGGCCTGGAGAATACGGCCAGTAGCCCAATCTGTCCTCCCTGGGAGGACAAAGGTGACAGTGGCTCCCCCATGGGCCTAAAAGAATGGGTGGTGAATTAGCCAGGGTTCTCCAGATAAACAGACATATGCAAATACAGGATATGTATATATCTTATATCTTGTGTGTATATGTGTACATACACACACACATATATATACACATACACACACACACATACAGTAGTCCCCCCTTATCCGAGGGGGATATGTTCCAAGACCTCCAGTGGATGCCTAAAACCACAGACAGTACTGAACCCTATATTGCTATTTTTTTTCCTGTACATACATACCTATGATAAAGTTTATAAATTAGGCACAGTAAGCGATTAACAATAATAATAATAAACTAGAACAATTATAACAATTTACTGTAATAAAAGTTATGTGAATATGGTCTCTCTCAAGATAGCATACTGTACCATTCTCATCCTTCTTGTGATGACATGAGATGATAAAATGCCTACATGATGAGATAAAGTGAGGTGAATGACGTACGCATTGCGATGTTATGTTAGGCCTCTACTGACCTTCTGATGATACGTCAGAAGGAGGATAATCTACTTTGGGGATCCTGGATCACTTGAGCAATCAAGATGTTGATGGTTGGATGTCAGGAGCAGATGATGTTGATGGTTGGATGTCAGGAGCAGATGATATTGATGGTTGGATGTCAGGAGCACATGATGTTGATGGTTGGATGTCAGGAGCAGATGATGTTGATGGTTGGACGTCGGGAGCAGATGATGTTGATGGTTGGATGTCGGGAGCAGATGATGTTGATGGTTGGATGTCAGGAGCAGATGATGTTGATGGTTGGGGATCCCAGGGGGATGAGGTGGGACAGTGTGATATTTCGTTATGCTACTCAGAACATCACAGAATTTTATTTTATTTTATTTTTTTCTTTTTTTAACATCTTTATTGGAGTATAATTGCTTTACAATGGTGTGTCAGTTGCTGCTGTATAACAAAGCGAATCAGCTATACATATACGTATGTCCCCATATCCCCGCCATCTTGCATCTCCCTCCCACCCTCCCTATCCCACCCCTCTAGGTGGTCACAGAGCACCGAGCTGATCTCCCTGTACCATGCGGCTGCTTCCCACTAGCTAGCTATTTTACATTTGGTAGTGTACATATGTCCATGCCAATCTCTCACTTCGTCCCAGCTTACCCTTCCCCCTCCCCGTGTCCTCAAGCCCATTCTCTACGTCTGCATCTTTATTCCTGCCCTGTCCCTAGGTTCATGAGAACCATTTTTTTGGTTAGATTCTACATATATGTGTTAGCATACGGTATTTGTTTTTCTCTTTCTGACTTACTTCACTCTGTATGACAGACTCTTGGTCCATCCACCTCACTACAGATAACTCAGTTTTGTTTCTCCATATATATGGGTTAGCACATGGTATTTGTTTTTCTCTTGCTGACTTACTTCACTCTGTATGACAGTCTCTAGGTCCATCCACGTCACTACAAATAACTCAATTTCGTTTCTATTTATGGCTGAGTAATACTCCATTGTATATATGTGCCACCTCTTCTTTATCCATTCATCTGTTGACGGGCACTTGGGTTGCTTCCACGTCCTGTCTATTTTAAATAGTGCTGCAATGAACATTGTGCTACATGACTCTTTGAATTATGGTTTTCTCAGGGTATATGCCCAGTAGTGGGATTGCTGGGTCGTATGGTAGTTCTATTTTCAGTTTTTTGAGGAACCTCCATACCGTTCTCCCAACACAAAATTTTAAACTTAGGAATTATTTCTAGAATTTTCCATTTAACATTTTTGGACCACAGTTGAGCACAGGTAATTTAAACCTTGGAAAATGAAACCACCGATAAGGGGGAACTACTGTATATACCTATACAGATAGATTTATTGCAGAAATTGGCTCAATTTGAGGCCAAGAAGTCCTACAATCTGCCAGGTACAAGCTGGAGAACCAAGAAAGCCAGCAGTGTAAGTCCCAGTTTTACATCCAAAGGCCCAAGAACCAGGAACACTGAAGTCCAAGGACAGGAGAAGATGCCTGGCCTAGCTCAAGAGAAAGAGCCAATTTCTCCTTCCTCTACCTTTCTGTTCTACTCAGGCCCTCAGTGGATTAGATGACACCCATCCACAATGGTGAGGGCAATCTTCTTTACTCTGTCTACTGAACCAAATGCTAATTTCTTTCAGAGACACCCTAACAGACATACCTATACAACCCGTACATAATGGTTTACCAGCTACCTGGGCATCCCTTAGCCCTGTCACATAAAATTAAAAAATAAAATTTAATCTGACACATAAAATTAATCATCGCAGGTGAGATTTTTCCAAGAATCTTACAGATTAGTTATTCTCATGAGGCCACTTGCAGAGTGACATTCCATCATCCACCCATTTGGGTCCTCTGTGCCTACCACTATGCTGTTGTAACCCCCATTACCCCCCTAACACTAGGGGGCATCCCCCCAAAGAACAGCTAATTCAGCAGAAATGGGCTATGTGATGCAGTAGCCAAAGTTTGGGAAGCAATGCTGAGACTGAATGATGATGACGGTGGTCGTGATGATGATTATAGCGATGCTACTGATGGCGACGGTGATGATAGTGGCGATGGTGGTACCAGTGATGAGCAATGATGTGGCTGCACTGGAAAGCCAGCAACCGGCCCAGGACAACACCCGGGGGAAGGAGTTACAGTGGACGGAACACGGTGAGACCTTTACACTGCTTGAGGGTCCCTGGCCCTGAGGACCTAGAGTCCCTTACCTGCGCTACACCTCCCCTGCCCCACCCCCATCAACAATGTTGAAAATAATTCCCAAATACACAAGCTTTCACTTTACAGCTAGCTCTGGGAACAATCAGGCAGGCCATATTGTCTTTAGGTAAAAGCACATCACCAGGAACGTAGGCTAATAAAGGCAGTAATCCTTTATCCTGTCTTTAGAGAGAAAGGAGAGAAAAAAAGCCATCCCCAGAGAATAAGAGTGCCAAAGTTCTGGCATGCAGGAAAGTCGGGGCTTAGCGTCTGTCCAAGGCCTGTTTCTGCCTTTACTCACCAGGAAGGAGAAACACACCCAAACGAGCCGCAGCAGCCAGCACGGCCAGGCTCCCACCCCTGGAAGCTGAGCCAGGCCGTCCAGGTTGCATCACAAAGCGTGGCACTGGCACCGCACCACTGAGGGATTTTTAATAAAGCCTCATCCCTGCCCCACGCTCCGGGGAGGGCTGAGAGCGAGAGAGGGGGCGAGGCCGCCACCAATCCTGCCCCTCAGGGGACCCCCCACCGGCTCACTCAGCCACGCCCGTAAATACAGAAAATGGCACGACATTGGAAACGACTGTCTTTAAACCCAGGTGATTGATTTGGAGAGGTTCTCACTTCCCTCCAAAAGTGGATTACAGCGCAGCAGAGAGAAAGGATGGGAGTGACAGCGAAGGGTGGGGAGCTGTCGTCAATTCTGTTTTCTGGAAACGTCTGTTAAATGCACAGGAAGGAAGCAGAGACGTGAGCATTTTGCTGCTGGAGGGAAAAGAGCGCTGTGATCCACACATACGGCTGCTCAGAACCATAACTCTGCCAGTGTTGCCAGGAGTCCCCCTTCAGCCCATTGGCACCCACGCAACCAAACTAATAAACGCTTTCCAAGTGCCCAAGGGGGGAGGGGATTAGGGGGTCTGGGCCTCCTAATGTCTGAGAAATAACCCACAGGTCTCCCTCTATGTGCTGCCCCCGCCCAAGTTCAGGGTCACTGTGGCTGCATCAGGGACCCTGAGCGACGCTTTGCAGGAAATGCGAGCTGGGACAATCCAACACGGCAGCTCCCCGAACTCCAAATCACAACCCTCCCGGCTCCCTTCCAGGACCCTTGGCACACACACATTCACAGGCTCTCATGTCATGTGCCTTGCTGCTACAGTCTGGGTCAAAATATGCCTAATAATCCTGAATTTGAAAAGAAACATTGATTGCTGAGGAAGCCCTGCAGCAGCCTCCATTTCCGCAGACATGTGACCAGCCAGACTCAACTGGGTCCTCTACGTCCAGGTTTCATGAGATTGTCTGATGGGGTCCCAGAACTCCTTTTCTCACATGAGCAAACTCAGAAAGGGTCACTCAGCCAATAAACAAGAGAGCAGAGACTGACTGGAACCCCGGTCTGCCTGACCCCATCCCTGGTCTTTCCCCGGGATATTCTGAAAAATAGGGTCTAACAACCCCAATCCTTCAGGAAGAAACAAGACACTCTCAGTGTCCACGGTGAAAGTTCTCTGCCTCAGTGAGTGGTAGAGACCATTAGTGACCTGGTGGTCTACACACCAGACCCAGATCGATCTATATACACTGGGTATACAATTTCTGTGTCTCAGGCTGCACATTTGTAAAATGGGACCTCCTCCCCTGCTACTTTCCTCAAAGAACAAAACTGACACAAGAGGGACTTCCCTGGTGGCACAGGGGTTAGGAATCCGTCTGCCAGTGCAGGGGACACGGGTTCGAGCCCTGGTCTGGGAAGATCCCACATGCCGCGGAGCAACTAAGCCCGAGTGCCACAACTACTGAGCCTGTGTGGCCTAGTGCCCGTGCTCCAAAACAAGAGAAGCCACTGCAATGACAAGCCCGCACACCGCGACGAAGAGTAGTCCCTGCTCGCCACAACTAAAGAAAACCTGCGTGCAGCAACGAAGACCCAACACAGCCAAAAATAAATAAAATTAATTAATTTTTAAAAAATGACACAGGAAGAGACTTCTGAAACGCACAATGTATGGAGGCGCATGCACCCCCTCCCTCCCCCAGGGCCTTCCTCCACATCTATTGACCAAGAAACTTCTCTGCACGTCCACACACTTAAACTGAGTCACTCCTACCCGGCCTAGTACTGGGGCAAAAGGAAGCTGCGCCCTGTACCACTCATGCCCTCGAAGGGATTTACATTGTCTGGGAGGTGATGGCAGGAAAAGCCACAGAAGGGCATCTCCTTACTACCTAATGGGCCTGGAAGAGAAGGTTTAATTCTTGCTGCTTCCACTATCTACCAATGGCTTTGGGCTACTTATGTTGCCCTGGGCATCCTCCACGTTTTCATTTTAAAAAACGGGTTTCATCCCATTTGCCTCACATGTTCCTGCT
>NW_006784503.1:3223545-3224950 GCF_000442215.2 Lipotes vexillifer
GATAATGTAGCAGGGCCTCACAACACAAGTACACACTCTGTACTTTAAATTCCAACACTTTGCTGGATACTCAGGGGTTCACAAAAGAAACGTGAGGGAGGCAACTTCAGTTAGTCCAGCCAACATGCTCTGGGCATCCCAGGTGCCCGGCGCTGTGCTAGGTGACAGATGAGGGGCCAGTAAAACCTGAGTCTCCTTCAAAGAGCTCCCCGACCCACAGAGAGACAGCACTGGCGACTTCAGCAGCCTGAGGGAGAAGCCAATTCTAACTGGAAGACTCCAGGAAGGCCTCCCAGAGGGGACCCTTGAGCCAAATCTATAAAAGGAACCATAGGAAGAAAAGGCAAATCTAGAGACAGAAAGCCGGAGGGTAGTTGCCCGGGGCCAGGAGTGGGAACAGGGAGTGACAGCTAATGGGCACGAGGGAGCCTTCCGGGGCGAGGGAAACGCTCTAAAACTGGATTGTGGTGACAGCTGCACAACTTTGCAAGTTTACTGAAAAGTATCGAATAATACTTTTTTTTTTTTTTTTTTGGCCACCCCGTGCCACGCCGTGCAGCATGCGGGATCTCAGTTCCCCATCAGAGATAGAACCTTCACCCGCGGCAGTGAAAGCTCAGAGTCCTAACCACTGGACCACCAGGGAATTCCCATCTAACAATATACTTTTTTTTTTTTTTGGCTGCGTTGGGTCTTCACTGCTGCGCACAGGCTTTCTCTAGTTGCGGCGAGCTGGGGCTACTCTTCGTTGCGGTGTGCGGGTTTCTCATTGCAGTGGCTTCTCTTGTTGCGGAGCACGGGCTCTAGGCACGCAGGCTTCAGTAGTTGTGGCGCACTGGCTCAGTAGTCGTGGCTCGCGGGCTCTAGAGCGCAGGCTCAGGAGTTGTGGTGCTCAGGCTTAGTTGCTCCGCGGCATGTGGGATCTTCCCAGACCAGGGCTCGAAGCCGTGTCCCCTGCATCGGCAGGCGGATTCTCAACCACTGCGCCATCAGGGAAGTCCTACTAATACACTTTAAATGGGTACACTCTGTGGTATATAAATTACACTTCAATAAAGCTGTTAATTGAAAAAAAAAGTTTTAAAGATCGAGTAGGAGTTTAGTGGGTCAGGTGTGGCTGGGGGAGACGAAGGACGCTGTGCCCACCTGCCTGGCCTCGTCCTCACTGTCCCACCTCCCTCCAGACACCTCCTCCCGAGGCTTTTCCCCAGGCCAGGGCCCAGGGCGGGCGCTGCCCTCCCAGCACCTGTCAATTCCACCAGCTCACTAGATGTTCTCCCCAAGACCAAGCTCTCAGGGGCAGGGACGAAGCCCGTGGCCAGCTTTCGGAGCCCAGCTTGAAGCAAGACCACAGTAGGTGTTCAGAAGAAGTTAGTGAGAAAGAGACTGAACCGGGGCGGGGGGG
>NW_006784503.1:3225001-3229924 GCF_000442215.2 Lipotes vexillifer
GGAAAGGGACAGGATGAAATGGAAGCCGAGCTCCAGGCTAAGGGATGAGGCTTTGCTGGGCGTTGGGCAGAAGAGGTGTGGGTATGGGGAGGAGGGCGGGGCAGCAGAGGTCTGACCCACTAGATGGGTGGGGAAATGGGGGAAGGGCAGGGCGCGGTGGGCTCTGGGCTCTGCTGTGACATGCAGTAGCACGGAGCACACACACAGCACGGGGTCTGGGCGGTGGGAGAGCTTCCTGTAAGTGCACAGACGTGACAGCAGGTGCCTGACCAAGGGGACACCTCCCTTGCTGAAGGGGACACACAGCAAGGGAAGACTTCGGTTGGGCAACAGGGTATTCAGGCAATCAGGGAAGACTTTCAAGAGGGGAACTGCATACCTCCAAAAGCTTTTTTCCTGTGTCCAGGACCATGGCTGCTTTATCCAAAGAGTCAGAATTTAACAATCAGTATTTCTTAACCAAGGGTCAGAAACCCATCACTAGCTCCTCAAAGAAGACTTCTCGCCTAATGAGGCCGGTGAGGCTGATGCCAGCACCCCTACTCCAGTCTTCTGGCTTCCTGCCAGCCTGAGTTGTACTAAGACTCTAAAGAGAAACAAATGTCCAGGAAACCCAGCTACTGGATTAGCAAGCAGGGGTCTAGGCGTAGGGTACACTAGGCTTATAAAGGAAAAGGAAAAGGGGAAAGAAGACATCTTTGTTGCCCTGGTGCAGGCAGGGGAGGGAGCCTGAGGCCTCTCAGAAAGTGTCTTTAGTTAGTCACGAGTCATGGACGCAGAGATAGCAAGCACTGTCTCTGAAATTCAAATCGACTTGAAAGGACATGGCCGAGGCAAGCCTCTCTTAAGGGATTCACTGAGCTTTTCAGATGATTTTTTTCTTTTTAATTCTTCAGACTTGCACCTTGCTCAGTGCCTAAGAAATGTTCCACCTGTCAAACTGTATTGATTACCTGAAGTTACATTAAACCCACACCAGTAGATTCCAACGAATTTTTTTTTTCTTTTTGGTGGAAAGTGATTTGAAAGAGTTTTTTCCATGGGGCAAGTGGCACCGAGAGGCCCTAAGCTCGCTCTGCTATCTCCATATACAATTACCCTCTGTCATCCCCTGATTAGAAACTCAACCCAGGGGCTTCCCTGGTGGCGCAGTGGTTAAGAGTCCGCCTGCCGATGCAGGGGATACGGGTTTGTGCCCCGGTCCGGGAGGATCCCACATGCCGCGGAGCGGCTGGGCCCGTGAGCCATGGCCGCTGAGCCTGCGCGTCTGGAGCCTGTGCTCTGCAACGGGAGAGGCCACAACAGTGAGAGGCCCGCGTACAGCAAAAAAGCCCGAAAAAAAAAAAAAAAAAAAAAAAAAAAAAAAGAAACTCAACCCAAAGGGAAGAGGACAGGAGCCACATGAGGTGCACAGATGCGCAGACTTGCGTGTGGGCATGAAAACACGAAAGGAACCCAGCGAGACTGGGATAATGGTGAGTCCTAAAGTAGAGCATGATTAAGTCTCCAAGTGCCCTCCTTCCCCAAGCACAATGACATCAAGGGCTGACAAACTAGCAAAACACACATAATCCCCCATCAAGTCTGGGCTGGCAACTCATAAATTGGAAGCATTATCCTGCAACAAACAAGCACGGTTTAGGGCTTGTTGGAATGCTAAATTCTAATACAAACGCAATCCCCAACCTCGATAAAATTTTGGCTGCCAAGAAGCTTGCTATCTGATGCCAAATAAACTCTGGGGCTCCTTATTAGTACCCTGGATTATCAGACCTTGGCACTCCACCACTTCCAAGTGGCAATGCAAGGTCTTAGAGTAAGTCTCGGGGAGGCCTGTGGGAATAAGGGGAATACAGACTACCCTGAGGGATGAACACTCACTATGGTATTTTTTGTTTTTAAAGACTTTTTTTGATGTGGACCATTTTTAAAGTCTTCATTGAATTTGTTGCAATACTGCTTCTGTTTTCTGTTTGGTTTTCTGGCCGCGAGAAAACCGCGGGATCTTAGTTCCCCGACCAGGGATCAAACCCGCACCCCCTGCATTGGAAGGCGAGGCCTTAACCACTGGACCACTGGGGAAGTCCCTCACTATGCTGTTTTATGTGAATGGTGACCTCGGAATTGTGCACACAGAGCCCTGAAAAGAGGGGGGGTGCCAGCCCCAGATGACAGCACGACCTCTTTACCAGATGAAACTCCACAGCAGCTCCAAGTAGAAATGGGTCTTGGTGAGTGCAAGGCCCAGGCTGGGGAGTGTGGGCCAACGGGGGCCCACTCCTTGCCCTTCTGTCGCTTGTATTTCTAATTCTGCACAGCCCTGAGGCCAGAAAGGGACATTAGAACAAATTCTGAAGGAATTCGTCCAAGCTTTTTATTTCCCTAGAGTCTCTCTCTAGAAGGGCTTATTGGAAATGAATGGGTCACGGAATAGAGTTGGGGCAAATATTTGTTCTTCTGGGATTTTGACTTATTCTTGTTTCTCCACAAGAAGATTACCTTCCGGACATCTGATTCCCAAAGCCAGGTCTCCCAAATTATTATCGCACGTTGACATCTATTTTCCAACTTACAAAAATCGGAATGCAAATGGAGCAGGCAAGGCGAGAACCCGGCACCACGACCCCCGGCAAGCAGGAGGCAGAGCCCCTGGCCCTTCCCTCTGGCACATTATCCAATAAAACCTCAAGAGCTCGGTAATTACAGGCCTTTCAAAAGTGAAACAGAAATAGATCTAGGGCCAAAACACTGGTTTCCTTAAGGCAAAGGGCTGGCTTTAACTAAGGGGGAAAAAATCCCAGCTTTTGGTCTGTCTTCTGAGCAGAGAAAGTCAGACTGATTTTTTTTAATATTATTATTGAATTGGATTATGGGGAAGAGAATAGGATTCAGATCAAGAGCCTTCTCTCCTCTAGGATATAAAATCATTTTATGAAACACGAAAAGCAGGTTCCATTCTAAGTATGCTCCTGACACCAAATCAGGATAACAACTTGGCTTATTCGTTCCCCTGAGAAGCAATCACTGTTGAGATCTCAGGGCTTCGGTCCGGGTGGAAGACAAACCAGAGGTTTCTGCTATTGTGTCATAAAAGCCTGAACAAGCTTCCTTGAGAACACCAACCGGGAGCATCTGATACTTGGAAAGGCACCCAGACCCAAACGCAAGCCCCTGCCCACTCCCTGCCAGCGTTTCATTTTAACAACCTCATGTACCATGAGGTCAGCTGCTCCCTTGGCGAAGGGTTTTTTTTTCCCTACCGGGAAGGGTCCTGAGAGAAAGAAACCAGAGATGGAGGGAAGGAATCATTGGCTGTGGCAGAAAGCGGCAGAGCAGCCCTGGCCAGCTCACCCTGCTGGGCCTGAGCAAGCGCTGTGGTGCTGCTGGCAGGACTCCGCCAGAGAGAGAATCATGGTTAGAGCTGTGTGCACATTCACTGCAGTTCAATGAGTAGTAGGTTTGAAACTAAACAATTTAAAAATTAAGGCCTGGGACTAGGATGCAGACCCTCAGACTCCTGCGTAAGGCTGATCAAAGGGAGAGGGGATTGCCGTTGACGGGGGCCGGTACCCAGAGGGTGTTCAATGCCAGGGCCTAAGGCAGGACTCATGCTCCGGCAGTCATGCTCCTCTAGGGGAAATCGATGCTGGCGGGGAGGAAAAGGGGGCAGCCTTCGGCGTGATCAGGCCTGGCCAGGGTGCCCTGGGAGCCCGAGATCCGTCTCTGCGGGGAGCGCCACTTCACACGGGGGCTCTCAGATTGCAGATGTGCACGCCCCGGGGACTAGGCACTTGTTGAACAAAAGGGCTCCTGACTTCCTCAGCCTCCGCCTTCGGCCAGGAGAGGGACCCCCGCTCGGGCGCCGGAGCCTTCGCAGCTGGAGAAGGGCCGGCGCCCCGCGCTGCGGGCTACTGCACCTTCGAGGCGGCGCCGCCCGGGAGCTGCGGCGGGGAGGCGGCGCAGCAGGCAGCCTAAACTTTCTCGAATCTCGGAGCTTCATGGTTAAGTTAGGACGGCGAGTGAGGCACAAAACACGCGCGGGGTGGCGGGAAGGTGTAAGAGTCCCACCCACGATAAAGAAAACAAAAGGATTTTTTAAAAGAGAGACGCTAATGCAATTAACATTAACACCTACTATGTGCCAGGCACTGGGCCGAGAGCTATCTTTACTGGTTCTCATTTTAACAGTCACGACAGACCCCGAGGGAGGAACTGTCCCCACTTGATAAGAAAACCGCGACCCGGGAAGGTGGCGTGTCGGGCCCAGGTCGCAGTGCGAGTCACGGCGATGCCAGGGCTCCTAACTCCGCAGCAGGGCTCTGTACGTCGCCCCTCCGCCCGGGGAAGAGGGAGCAGATGGCCGCCGCGAGGGCCCCCTCCCCTGGCCAGAGCACACGGCGACTCACGTGGGCCGCGCGGACCTGTGCCCGGGCAGGGCTAGCCAGGGCTGCCCCCTAAGCCTGGACTAGCCCCCTCGGATCCCAGCTATCCTCCGGGGCTCTGTACTCCGTCCGCACTGGGCCGGCCGGCCGGGATCCCGGGCTCCGCGCTCGGGGTGGACCGCCCACGCCCACCCTGCCACACGCGCCTCACGCACAGCCGCTCACACACGACACGCTCCCCGCCCCGGTCCCCACCAGGAACTGCGCCCCGACACACAATTCCACAAACGCAGCCCCAAATGTGCACATCCAACTGCACACACGGATCCCCACGAGGACACGCCATTCCAGGGACACACCATCGTACTCAGTCACCCACAACTCCACTGCGCAAAGAAACACAATCACCCCTCAACACACACACGCACACACACACGCTGAGAGCCCGATCGCAGCGCACGCCGGTGCACACGCCCGTACTCCCCGCAGCCCCGCAGCCCGCCCCTTTCCTACCTGCTCCGTCGCAGGACGCGATCCGCCG
>NW_006784503.1:3230094-3298175 GCF_000442215.2 Lipotes vexillifer
GCCCGCCAGTCCGCCGATCCGCCAGTCCGCCGTCTGCAGTCGCCGCGGCCCGCCTGCCAGACCGGGGAAGGAAGGGACGAGAAGGCGGGGCCCGGAGGCGGGGCGCCCGGCCGGGGTGGGAGCTCAAGTTTCCTGCGGACCCGCCCCCGCCTCGACCACGCCCCAATTTAGCCCTGCCCATCAACCCACTCAGGTCACGCCCCCGTCCCTAACCACGCCCCCTTGTGGCCCTGCAGCGCCCGGCCTCCGCTCTACCAACGCCGGCCCCTTGCTCCTCTCTAGCGCACTCTCTGCCCGGCTGAGGCCTTGACCCGGTCTTAGCCCCGCGTGCATCTCGGAGCAGGGGCGGAGCCAAGCACCGGCTCCGCCTCCCGAACCTTTGGCCTCTGGCCTGAGGGTGTGGGAGAGGCCTGGAGGCGGCACGCGGGAGGGGCCGACCCCGAGCCCTCTTCCGGAAGTGCGGCCCGGGTGGCCCAGAAGGGAAAAAGGCTTCAGTCGCCGCAGGCTGCCTGCCAGGTCCCTCTGGTCCCTTTCACCACCCGTCCCGTGAGCAGATGCCACAAGCATTCCCGCGCCTGGTTCAGGGAAGGAGCCCGGGGCCAGGAGAACGGAGGCCTGGGTTCCAGTTCTGGTTGCCTTTGCTGACTCTAGGCCATTTTGACAAATCCCTTGGACTACCTCGGCCTCGGTTTCCCCACCCATAAAATGGACGGGACGAGGAGCTGGCTTCCTCGGGCCCCTCCCTCCTTGACATGCTGTGGGGCGTCAGTCTCTGCCCAGGAAGGGGCTTGGTTGCCATCTTAGTCCCAGGGACTGAGAATCCCTGGGCCTTGGGCAGGTGGACAGGTGTCTCCTGCACTTTCCCGTCTGCCTGCCATGGCACGCGTGAGCAGCTAGCAGACAAACATCAGAGTCTGTGCTTCCCAAGACCCCTTGCCAGCAGCCTCAGAAAATCTGGGTCAGAGACGAGCAAATATGTCCACACCCCCACCACTACCACTCCCTCCACTACCATCACCACCATTACCATCACCACCACCCCCTCCACTACTATCACCACCACCCCCTCCACTACTATCACCACCACCCCCTCCACTACTATCACCACCACCCCCTCCACTACTATCACCACCACCCCCTCCACTACTATCACCACCACCCCCTCCACTACTATCACCACCACCCCCTCCACTACTATCACCACCACCCCCTCCACTACTATCACCACCACCCCCTCCACTACTATCACCACCACCCCCTCCACTACTATCACCACCACCCCCTCCACTACTATCACCACCACCCCCTCCACTACTATCACCACCACCCCCTCCACTACTATCACCACCACCCCCTCCACTACTATCACCACCACCCCCTCCACTACTATCACCACCACCCCCTCCACTACTATCACCACCACCCCCTCCACTACTATCACCACCACCCCCTCCACTACTATCACCACCACCCCCTCCACTACTATCACCACCACCCCCTCCACTACTATCACCACCACCCCCTCCACTACTATCACCACCACCCCCTCCACTACTATCACCACCACCCCCTCCACTACTATCACCACCACCCCCTCCACTACTATCACCACCACCCCCTCCACTACTATCACCACCACCCCCTCCACTACTATCACCACCACCCCCTCCACTACTATCACCACCACCCCCTCCACTACTATCACCACCACCCCCTCCACTACTATCACCACCACCCCCTCCACTACTATCACCACCACCCCCTCCACTACTATCACCACCACCCCCTCCACTACTATCACCACCACCCCCTCCACTACTATCACCACCACCCCCTCCACTACTATCACCACCACCCCCTCCACTACTATCACCACCACCCCCTCCACTACTATCACCACCACCCCCTCCACTACTATCACCACCACCCCCTCCACTACTATCACCACCACCCCCTCCACTACTATCACCACCACCCCCTCCACTACTATCACCACCACCCCCTCCACTACTATCACCACCACCCCCTCCACTACTATCACCACCACCCCCTCCACTACTATCACCACCACCCCCTCCACTACTATCACCACCACCCCCTCCACTACTATCACCACCACCCCCTCCACTACTATCACCACCACCCCCTCCACTACTATCACCACCACCCCCTCCACTACTATCACCACCACCCCCTCCACTACTATCACCACCACCCCCTCCACTACTATCACCACCACCCCCTCCACTACTATCACCACCACCCCCTCCACTACTATCACCACCACCCCCTCCACTACTATCACCACCACCCCCTCCACTACTATCACCACCACCCCCTCCACTACTATCACCACCACCCCCTCCACTACTATCACCACCACCCCCTCCACTACTATCACCACCACCCCCTCCACTACTATCACCACCACCCCCTCCACTACTATCACCACCACCCCCTCCACTACCATCACCACCACCACTACCATCACCACCACCCCCTCCACTACCATCACCACCACCCCTCCACTACCATCACCACCACCACCACCACCACTACCATCACCACCACCACCCCACTACCATCACCACCCACCCCAAACATCCCCAAAGAAATGTAACCACAGAAACAGCCATAAATGTGGAGCTGGGAGATAGTGTTAGGCTGAGACAAACTGTCTTTCTAGCGTCTCCAGGGGAGAACTCAAATCCTCCCTCAAATCCTCCCCCGCAAAAGCACAGTAAGTGAATTCCCACTACACAGGAGGCTGCACAGAGAAATGGTGATGGGCAGCTTTGGGGGGAATTGGCCTGGAGCTGGCAGAAAATGTGGTCTGATCCCAGACCCCTCTCTCTGCAGACAAATGATAGAACTAAACCTGCAGGGAGTTCGTCTCCTGGGGCCCTGCTTCAAGCATTAAATGCTGTAATGACCGTCAGCAGGGGCAGTGCCGGGCTGTGGTGATGTCATCGGGACCCAGCTCTGGCACCCAAGGGCTCTGTCTTTCCTTCTCAGCAGAGACCAGTGGCCAAGGTCATTGCCTAGGCTTCTGGTAGCATATCCACGCAGAGGGTAGGGTTACAGCTGAGGTGCCCTGACTCAGATGCCCAGCCCAGGCCTGTCAGCCTGGGGTAGTGGAGGCAGGTTACGTTCTGCTGTGGCCACACTTACGACCCTACTTCTCACTCAGGGTGCAGTTCAGTGCAGGTCAGGGGGCATGGGGAGGAGTCCGTACAAGCACTCAGGAACCCTAGCCCTTCCAGCTAGAGAGTCCACCACCCTCCTTCAGGGCTTCTGAGGCCTCCACTGGCCCCTCGGCTACCAGCCAGCAATCAGAGAAGAGAGAGCGCCGGCCGGGGGTCTCAGGGGTCCTTAGGAGCCAGCCCTGGAGGAGGCACACAGCACATCCGCCTCATACACTGATCAGAATTAACCACCTGGTCCCACCCGGCCCTCCATCCCTCAGCTCAGATGTACTTTTCCCTTCTCTGAACTTCTAAGGAAGGCATGTTCTCCCTCAGGTGAGATACAACCGAGAATCTTCCTTTCTGTGTCTGCAGCTCCTTCAATACCCCTTAGGAAGCTTCGTGGAGAGCATGCAGTGGTCACTCAATAAGCATATGTGGGGCTTCCCTGGTGGTGCTGTGGTTAAGAATCCGCCTGCTGATGCAGGGGACACGGGTTCGTGCCCTGGTCCGGGAAGATCCCACATGCCACAGAGCAACTAAGCCTGGGAGCCACAGCTACTGAGCCTGTGCTTTAGAGCCCGCGAGCCACAACTACTGAAGCCTGTGCGCCTAGAGCCGGTGCTCTGCAGCAAGAGAAGCCACCGCAATGAGAAGCCCGCGCACCACAACGAAGAGTAGCCCCCGCTCACCACAACTAGAGAAAGCCCACGTGCAGCAACAAAGACCCAATGCAGTCAAAAATAAATAAATTAAATAAATAAATTTTAAAAAATAATAAATAAGCACGTGTGGATTTAATCAACAGAGCAAGAAAGCAGGCAAGTTCAGAGTAGCGTGTTACATTAGTTTCCTGGGGCTTTGGTAACAAAGTACCACAAACTGGGTGGCTTAAACTACAGATATTTATTGCCTCATAGTCTGGAGGCTGAGCGTCCAAGATCAAGGTGTTGGCTGGGTCGGTTCCTTCTGAGGGCTGTGAGGGAGTCTTTTCAGGCCACTCCCCCAGCTTCCGTAGCGTCGGGTATTTCTTGGCTCACAGGTTGCTGTCTTCTCCTTGTATCTTCATGTCAGCTTTCCTCTGTGTGTGTCTGTCTCTGTGTCCAAATTCCCCCTTTTCATAATGACACCAGTCATTGAATTAGAGCCCACCTTCCTGACCCCACTTTAATCAACTGCAAAGACCCTATTTCCAAATAAGGTCACATTCACAGGTACCAGGGGTTAGGACATCAACATCTTTACAGGGGAACAATTCAACACATAACAGGTGTCATACGACTTGTTTTCCATATGATAGCTGTGAAAACTTAACAGGAATGACTCTGATTATTCTTAATAATATCTTTTATGATTTTTTTTTTAATTGAAGTGTAGTTGATTTACAATGCTGTGTTTCAGGTGCACGGGATGGTGATTCAGATATATATACATATTCTTTTTCAGATTCTTTTCCCTTATAGGTTATTACAAAACACTTCCTTTTTTGTTATCCTTTCTAAAATCTCCTTGGAGATAAAGATTACCATCCACGTTCTGCATGAGACAGATATTAAATATTTTCATCTATTTGACTTTTTATGTACAAATTTTGTTTTTAGAGTCTGTCTTCTTTTTATTTATTTAATTTATTGGAGTATAGTTGATTTACAATGTTTCAGGTGTACAGCAAAGTGATTGTTTTATATATATATAAATATATATATCCTTTTTCAGATTCTTTTCCCTTATAGGTTATTACAAAATATTGAGTATAATACCCTGTGCTATAGGTAAGGGTTAGGGTTAGGGTTAGGGTTAGGGTTAGGGAACGGGTACTGTTTAGGGTACAGGTTAGGGTACGACAACGGGTACTTTGTCCCTTTGGTCCTTGTTGGTTTTCTGTTTTATGTATAGTAGTGTGCATATGTTAATCCCAAACTCCTAATCTATCCCTCCCCACCCCCTTTTCCCTTTGGTAACCGTAAGTTTGTTTTCTATGTCTGGGGTATGATGTTGTCTTGGAAGCACTTTTACATATACCACATCTAACATTCTTGAGATTATTTCCCCCCCATTTTACAGACGAGGACACTTCTGCTTGGAGAAATGAGGTGTGTAAGGTTGCATATCAGAATCAGGGACAGCCAGCTTTAAAGCCAGACTCAGTGTCACTGTGCCGGGTCCACACAGGCAACAGAAAAATACTATTTAAAGAAACTATCTGTCCTGCTTTGCTGAACTTGAGTGTGCATCTTACTAGGGAGGTCCTTTCAAATAGATGAAGCTCTAGCTCACAAACCCCTGCTCCGGAATGTTTGAGAAGGTGGAGGCCCGCTTGTTTCCAGGTCCTCTTTTTATTCTGTCACTGTTTCGTTGGTAATTACAGTGTGGCTGCCAGGAATAGAGCGGGTGACGGTGGCCCCTCTGGCTGCCCGCCCTTCTCCTGACCCCAGAAGCTCAACGCAAAGGAAACAGTCAGAGAACTGGCTGGCAGCACCGACAGTAAGAATCACTGGACCTGCCTCTGGTCAGTGGATGCTCAGAGGTGGGGAAATTGAACCATTAGCCCATCTTGCTTATCCCTGAGGTCCACCAGTGTTTGTGGCGGCCCCCAAAGATGATGCTGTGGCCCATGGGTCACCCAGGGAATGTGACTCAGGGGCACGTTCTGATGGATCCCCCTTTCCCCTTCATCCTTGCAAGCTCCGGGGGGGGGTCAAGATAAACCAGGTTTCTGATTTCCTAATTTATAAAATGTGGATATTAATGTCTCCCCTGCACTAAGAGAGGCAAATGTGTGTACAAGGGCCTATGGTATGAGAGAAACTCAGTAAATGATCAGTGCATTACCTTCATCAGCACCAACATCATCGTCACACCAAAGGCGAGCTGACTCAGAACAAAGGTATAAAGAAAATCATCTCAGTGAATCCGTCAGGAGACCTGGGTTCCGGTCCCGGCTCCGACAGGTTTTAGCTGTGTTACTTGGACAAGAACAGCTACCCTCTCTGAGCTGTTTCCTCATGAGTGCTCTGCCTTCAGGTGGCTACAGGGAGAGGCGCATTCAGATGCACCTCGGAATGGGAAATGCCTTTGTCCCCTGTTGCAGTGCAGACCAAGGACCCAGTGTGTTGATCTTACAGCGGTGGCTCCACAAGGATAGGCGGGTGGGTTGCTCTAGAGCCCCCAGGGCAGATGCCTGTTGTTGATTTCCCCAGGGCAGATGCATGTTGTTGATTTGCAGAGCAAGATGGGCCAGGGCGTGTGTCCATGCACAACACAGCTGTGGATAACGTGGTTACCCAGTGCAGGAGAAGGCATCGGGGCAGCAGCCTTCCAGCCTCCGCAAGCCGAAGCCCCCAGCCCAGGGCTCTGCCCGCCAGGCCTGACATCGTTTCCATGTCAGTGAATGAGGTGGGAAGCAGCCCAGAGTCTGTCTGGCTGCATAAGGCTCCCTCGAAAGCACAAAACCCAAAGCCAAACACAAACAGTGGCTTTGACCACTGTTTCAAACCAGTTCATTCGGGAAAAGACTGCTTGCCTTTCCAGCTCTGCTCCTGATGGCTTCTTTTCTGGGAAATAGAGCTCCTGGTGCCTGAGAAATTGGTACATGCCCTGAGCAGGACAATAGGTGTGTGCCTGCAACAGTTCCACAGCTACTGTGCGGTGCAAGGAACAGCCTGCACTCCTGTACCTTCTTCCAGCCAACGGTGTCCAAATTCCAACAGAAAGACAGCACAACCCACATATGCAGGCACAATTTTAAAAGTAAAACCACACAGATGAAATTAATTAATTTTTTTTTTTTTTAATTTATTTTGCGGTACGTGGGCCTCTCACTGCTATGGCCTCTCCCGTTGCGGAGCACAGGCTCCGGACGCGCAGGCTCAGCAGCCATGGCCCACGGCCCCAGCCTCTCCGCGGCACGTGGGATCCTCCCGGACGGGGGCACGAACCCGCATCCCCTGCATTGGCAGGCGGACTCCCAACCACTGCGCCACCAGGGAAGCCCTGAAATTAATTTTAATGATACATTTTATTTAATCCAATCTATAAAAACTATTAGTTCAACATGTAATCAATCTAAAAATTATGAATGAGATATTTTGCATTATTTTTATTTCATACTAAGTCTTTGAAATTCAGTGTATGTTCTGTACTTACAGCACATCTCAGTTCGGATTAGATGCGATTCGAGTGCTTAATAGTCTTTTCGACAAATGGTACTAGAACAACTAGATAGTCACTTGAAAAAGAATGAAGTTGGGCCCCTACCTCACACCATTTACAAAAATTTAACTCAGAATGGATCAAAGACCTAAATGTAAGAGCTAAAACTATAAAAAACTCTTAGAAGGAAATGTAAGCATAACTCTTTTGACTGGGGATCAGGCAATGGTTTCTTAGCTATGACCCCAAAACACAGGCAACCAAAGAAAAAACTGACAAGTTAGACATCAAAATTTAAAACTTTTGTGCTTCACTGGTGAGCCACAACTAAGGAGCCCACCTGCCACAACTAAGACCCGGCGCAACCAAACAAATAAATAAATAAAACTTTTGTGCTTCAAAGTACACTCTCAATAATGTGAAAAGACAACCCGCAAAATGGAACAAGACATTTGCAACTTAAATATCTAAGGAACTTTTATTTAGGATATATAAAGAACACTTACAACTCAACAATAAAAAGACAACCCAATTTAAAAATGGAAAAGGACTTGAATGGACATTTCTCCAAGGAAGATATATGCAGGGCCAATGAGCACACACCAGGAAAAGATGATCAAGGGATTTCCCTGGTGGTCCAGTGACTAAGACCCCACGATCCCAATGCAGGGGGACTGGGTTCGATCCCTGGTGAGGGAACTAGATCCCACATGCTGCAACTAAAAGTCCCACATCCTGCAACTAAGACACAGCACAGCCAAATAAATAAATATTAAAAAAAAAAAACAAAGATGATCAACATCATTAGTCATCAGGGAAATACAAATCAACACCTCGGTGAGATTACTCCACACCCAGTAGGGTTGCTATTGTCAAAAAGATGGACGATAGCAAGTGTTGGTGGGATGGGGAGAAACTGGAATCTCCGTCCACTGCTGGTTGGTGGGGAGCAGATATAAAATGGTGTCATGGCTGTGGCGTCTGGCACCTGTTTAAAAAGTTAAACAGAGAGTTACCACATGACCCAGCAATTTTCCCCTTGGGTATATATGCAAGAGAAATGAAAATATGTGTCTACCCCAAAACTTGTGCATGAATGTTCGTAGCAACACTATTCATAACATCTACAAAGTAGAAATAACCCAAAGTCCGCCTACTGAGGAATGGATAAACAAAATGTGGTCTTGGGGGCTTCCCTGGTGGCGCAGTGCTTGAGAGTCCGCCTGCCGTTGCAGGAGACGCGGGTTCGTGCCCCGTTTCGGGAGGATCCCACATGCCGCGGAGCGGCTGGGCCCGTGAGCCGTGGCCGCTGAGCCTGCGCGTCCGGAGCCTGTGCTCCGCAAATGGGAGAGGCCACAACAGTGAGAGGCCCGCATAACGCAAGAAAAAAAAAAAAAAAAAAAATGTGGTCTTGGGAATTCCCTCGTGGTCCAGTGGTTAGGATTCTTCAGTCTCACTGCTGAGGTCCCGGGTTCAATCCCTGGTCAGTGAACTAAGATCCCACAAGCCGTGCAGTGCAGCACGGCCAAAATAAGGAAAAAAGGAAAATGTGGTCTATCCATAATAGTGGAATATTATTCAGCCCTAAAGAGAGACGAAGCACGGATACATGCTACAGTGTGTTGAACCTTGAAAACATCGTGCTGAGTGAAAGGAGCTACACAAAGTGTCCAGAATAAGCAAATCCATAGAGACTGACAGTAGATTAGTGGCTGCCAGAGTCTGAGACTTGAGGAAAATGGAGGACGAGTGACTGCTAGTGGGTGCGGGGTTTCTTTCTGGAATTAGACAGGGAAGATGGCTGTGCAGCCTTGTGAATATACTTACAACCACTGAATTGTACACTTGAAAAATAAACTTTTAAAAACCAGAGAGGACGATATTTACCCCAAATCATATAGATAATAACATCGAGGTGGGAGCTAGACCCTGCCCTGGACTCCTATGTAAGAGTTTTTCCCTGCAGCTTCACATGACCTGTGGGGCTACATTTTTTTTTTTTTTTTTTTTTTTAGTATTGCAAGAACATGACATTAAAAGAAACTTGAAGGGCAAAATCCTTTTATAAAGTGAAAAAGGAATTGCACAGAAGAAATAATCCGAGTGGCCAATAAGCATGAAAGATGTCCAGCCTCCTCAGCAGCTGAGACAAAATAAAGCAACCACGAGAGAGACAGGGTTACTCCTTACCAACACCAAGCAGTGAAGAGGGTGTGAGCAAGTAAGGGACTCGAGTACATGGAGGGGAAATTGCGACAAACGCTTTGGAGGGCAATTTGGCAACATCTAGTAAAGCAGAAAGGCAAATACCGTTCCGTCCAGCAACTGCCACCCCCTCTGGTTATACACCCCAAGAAAACCTCTGTGCAGAAGCCAGAAGGCCATGTGCAAGAACATCACTGCAACAAAGGAGGAGTGAAAATTGAAAGCAGCCTCAATGTCCAGCATTCAGCAAATGAGTAAGTAAATCACATTATATTCACACGACGGACTCCTATAAACCGCAGTTAAAATCAACTAACTAGATGTATCTGAATTAACGCAGACAGATCTAAAACACAGCACTGAATTTTTTTAAAAGGCAAGGAATGGAAACTGTATGGTATGTTACTGTTTAGGTTTATGTAAAACATACAATACAATGTATATTGGTGTAAATATATACAAATATAGCAAGAGTATCGAAATGGACTGAAAAAGAATGTCACTAATTCATGTTAAGCATTGTTTCTGGAACAGGGCAGTGTGGGAAAAAGACTGGAGTGATGGAAGGGGGCTTCACTGATACCTGACATACATTATTTCTAAAAATATGAAGGGAATCCTCTGGCGGTCCAGTGGTTAGGGCTCTGCACTTCCACTGCAGGGGGGACAGGTTTGATCTTAGTCGGGGAACTAAGATCCCTCAGGCTTCGCAGCATGGCCAAAAAAAAAAAAAAAGAAGCCACGATTTAGGGGAACTCCCTGGCAGTCCAGTGGTTAGGACTCTGCACTTTCACTGCCGAATATGTATATAGAGAGATACATATAGATTTTGCAAAAAAAAAAAGATACGAATTGAAATAACCCATTTGATTTTGGAATAATCATTTAATGTATGTGTCTGCTTTGCATGGGCAAAGAAAAATATGCAGTCTTGAACGATTATTTGCTTTATGTTTTTGTGTCTTATAATTTAAATGATTTTAGATTCTTGAGAAGGGATTATGTTCAGTACACCAGTATACCGACTCACCTAACAACTGGGACGGTACCTGGAACATAGTAGATGTTCAATAAAATATTTTTAAATGAAAAGTGTGCATATATAAATTATGTATATTTGTAAATCTGTTCACAGTTTTGTCTGGAAAGTGGGTTCGAGCAGGGAGTGTAGCCTAAAAGGACAGTTCCTTAATATAATTGATAAATACAGATATGTGTTTCTCAAGTCATTACAAACATTTATTTTGGTTACATATTAAAAACTGTGCCGAAACTTGAGACAATAATAGAGTAAGATATGAAACTGGTTGCTCAAATAGAAAATTAGCTACATGGGAATTTCCTGGCAGTCCAGTGGTTAGGACTCCACGCTGTCACTGCCGAAGGGCCGGGTTCAACCCCTGCTCGGGGAACTAAGGTCCCACAAGCCTAGCGGCAGGGCAAAAAAAAAAAAAAAAGAAGCCACTATGTCCTGACAGCCACTCTGTTGTGGATGCATATGTGTCTGATATTCTCTGTACTTACCTGTATTTTATTTTATTTATTTGTTTGTTTTTTTTTTTTTGCAACGCCTCGTGGCATGCGGGATCTTAGTTGAACCTGTGCCCCCTGCAGTGGAAGCGTGGAGTCTTAACCACTGGAGCGCCAGGGAAGTCCCAGTACTTACCTGTATTTTAAATAGTTCTCATTAAAAAGTAACATGAATAGTATCCCTTGACCCACATTTTATTTGATATTAAGTCTCCAGTTCTGATGTACGGTAAAGTCCGGCTAATCTAAAAGTCAAAGTGCCAGGAACCTCAACATTTTGGAATGCAGCCCTCAAACCAAGGGAAGGGCCCTTGGCGTGGAGGAGACAGTTGTTATGAAGCCCAGGTACCGAATTCTATAGAAGCTTCAGCCTTAGTTGGCAAAATAAAGCAGGATATTAGAAACAATTCTCACAACAGAGGAATGTGAGTAGCTCAGAAGGATGTTAAAATTTCATGTCTTTCGAGCAGGGTCAAAGTCACCGTAAAGCTCAAAATTAAGGAAGGGCCAGGACAGGAGGAGGCACTGCCAAAGTCAGGGTGTGCAAAGACAGCCCCTATGAGGGGAAGCTTAAGAGACAGTGAGAGAAGGCATCTGATGCCACAGCCTCCCCAGTGAGGGGGTGTAGGAGGGGCTGTCCAGAGGGAATCCAGGAGAAGCGCACAGAAGGTCCAGCAGAAGCAGAGCAGACCAGCTTCTTTGACAACTCATGGCCCTGCCCCCAAGATCAGGCCTCTGCTGCTCTGAGAGCTTCAGGGCCCACAGAGCCAGGCATCTGCCCCAAGAGGGATGTAAGATCTTGCCAGGCAAGTGCAAGCCACTCCCACGCCCCTGAGTTGCCCTGAGGATACCACCCGGAACTCGCGGTACCATGGCTGCTGTGATGCACCCCCCAGACTCACCATCAGACCCAAGACATGTACACCTCAGCTGCTGGGAGTGCTGGCTACTAATGGCTCTCGGCTCATCCTTCCCTGGGAACTGCCTTGAGTGAAAAGAGCTGCCTGGCCTAAGGTTCACCAGTCCCCAGGGACAGCCCACATCCAGTAACTGTTAGCTTGGGGACCCAGCTCAGGACGTCTCTGAAGGTCTACCCAGCCTCAGAGCTCCCTGTGAGGATGGCTGAGGCTCTGTTGTAGCTGCCTCATTCTGTGTCTCTTGCTTACTGCAGAGGTGTGTCCCCAAGGGCACTCCCTAATAAACCTACTGCCTGAAAATCTCACCTCCAAATCTGTTTCCCAGGGAACAATCAAAGACACAGGATATCTAACAATAGTCTGAAGTTATAAAAAACATGTCACATACAATGTGTTTAGGAGCCTCTATTTGAGACTGTGTAATATATCGATATTCAATTCTGCATTAGAATCAGCTGCAAATAATAAAGGCCCAAGAAATACTGGCTTCAGCAAAGTAAACATTTAGTTTTTTCTCTTATAAAAGTAGACCAGGGCAAAACTAATCTATAGGACAGAAAGGAGATAGAGTAGGTATATGGAGGAAGGGGGTGGGGATTGACTACAAAAAGGTACAAGGAAACTTTTGGGGGTAACGGGGATATTCTATATCTTGATTGGGATGGTGGTTGCATGGGTATATACATACATCAAACCTCATTGAACTGTACACTTAAAATGGGTGCAATTTATTTTAGGTAAACTATAACTCAATAAAGTTGAGAAACCCAGAGACAGGAAATAGCCCAAAGACAGGAAGTCTGGGATTAAAATTGTCCAGGTGACTGGGACTTGGTCTTCTATTTTTGTGTTTTTCCTCCTTGCATCATCTTTAGTCTCAAAGTCCCCTCATGGCCCAGAATGGCTGCAAAAGCTCCAACACTTACATACTTTTTCTAGGCAGAAGGATGAAAAAAGGGAAAAGAGCCATCTCCCTCCTTTCTAAAGAGAAAGTAAGTGCCACACAACACTTCTGCTCACATCTCACTGGCCAGAACTTTGTTATATAGTTACACCTTCCAATAAGGAAGCTGGAAAATGTGTAGTCCTTAAATGAGATCTTTGCAGCTGCAAATAAATTTGGGATCCTGTTGTTAAGGAACAGGAAGAGAATGACTGTTGGGGCAATTCTCACAATATCTTAGAAAGATTTCCATGAAAAAGTAGTTGAAATAAAAAATACTTTGTATACTTTAAAGGGAGAGCGTCAAGATGGAATATTGACTGGGGGCAGGGGGTGGGGGTCTTAGGGGTTTTCCAGTGAAAGGAAATGTCAAAGAAAAAAAAGAAAGAAAGAAAGAAAGGAAATGTCAGTGACAGCACAGGGAACTCCCTGGTGGTCCAGTGGTTAGGACTCTGCACTCTCACTGCCGAGGGCCCGGGTTCAACCCCTGGTCAGGGAACTAAGATCCCACAAGCCATGTGGTGTGGCAGAAAAAAAGGGAAAAGAAAGAAAAAGTCAGCATACATTCGTATCTACACTGTTCAGACAGGTTTAGGATCTGCAAAGATCTAACCTCCAATGTAAAAGCATTTTATTCTCCTGGTAGGTTCGTGGTTTCCTAGGGCTGTGTTGAGGCTGTGTTGGAGTGAAATGGGCAGGTGTCTGCTAAAGGGTTTCTTTTCAGGGTGATAAACATGTTCTAAAATTGGTCCTGGTGATGGGCTAACCCAGGCTGACTGGGCAGCATCCTGTCCTGACTTGGGGAGAATATGGCTCCTTCTCTGTCCGCTGTCTCTGGAGTTCAGACCAGCTGCCAACAGAACCCCCAGCATTATCCCCAGCCTCTCAGGCGCATGGTCTAGAGCCTCATGGGAGGCTCTAGGGGTACAGGGTCTGAAATAATCCCCCCACCAACGCCCCCGTGTGTCAGTTACAGGTGTAGGGAGGGGAAGGCAGGCCTGGGCCATGCCCTGAGCCTCTGGCAGCTCCAGAGCCTGGGTCTCCGGACACGCACTGCGCCTCCCCCTCCCAGAGCAGAAGCTCTCAGCATCACTGTCTTCAGGTGGAGGGTGGCCAGGACATCAGCGAGAAAAGGAAGCTGAAAGCGCTTTGCAGACAGTAAAGCACCTGGCTTTGTTGTTTCTCTTGCAGGGTTGAGGCTGCAGTGGTGCTGGGCATTGCTTTGCGAGGAGGGGATTTGCTGGATTGCTTCAGGGGCTCTTCTCACCTCCTCCACCGTCCCGGGAGGCTGTCCAGATTTGCCAGAAAAGACCGTCAGCTCAGAGGGAGCAGAGCACTGAGCTCACCGGCCCTCTGCAGCCCCGGCCGAGGGCAGAGGCAAGCAAGGGCCAGGCCTGCCTGTGTGGAAGTCAGGTGAGGCCCTGACAGGCCTGCTCTCCGGAAGGGACTCCCCGTCAGAGATGTGCATTTGGGTAAGAATATACAGGGTGGGGACCTTCCCCACAGGGTTTGTGCCCAAGACCTCCATCTTCTGAGCTCAGTGAAGACATGAGACACTGAGCCCTTCAAGCCGTCCTCACCACTGGCTGCTCCTGAGGCAGGACCCCTCGGCCAGCCGGGCCAGTCTTCCCTGCCCAAGAGCCCACCCAGCACCTGAGCAAAGTGGAGACTGCTGAGGAATCAGTGCCCACAACAAGCCAGCAGGCCCCTAACAGCAGAAGCCGGCCTCCCCTCTCCCTGGCCTCCCCGATCGGCCAGCCTGCACGGGCCACCCTGGGATCCCTCCTGCCTCCCCGCAGGCAGCTCTGCCCACGCCAGCCCCGCGGCGAAGGCCCTTGTCACCTTCTCCACTTATTTTACTCACAGGCTCGTCTCACAGCTCAACGTGGCCTCCCTGAGCGCCCTCCGGCCCTGTACTGCTCCCTCCCAGCACTGTGGCGGGGCTTCACGATGATGGGTTACCTGCCGGCACGGCCCAATCTGCGAGCACGCTGAGGGGCATGGGGCAGCCCCAGCCCAGTAAACACGCAGTGACAAGCGAGGGTTGGGGTCTCGCCAGGCCCTGCAGGGGCCGGTGGGTTGGCTTGTCCACAGCTGGCCAGGCCATGTGAACCCAGGCTGCTGGGAACCCTGGGGAGCAAAGGGCCAAGCGGTCACCACAGCCCGGGCAGCCACCTTCCTCCTGCCCACACCAGCCAGGGGCCAGAGTGACTCAGCACTGGAGGCAGGCTTCCAGCTGAGAGCGCCACCGCTTCTGCCGGCTGGGCAGCCAGCAGGGAGCTTGGTGCCTGCCAGCGCCTGGGGCTGGTGTTTCTGAGGTGCCATCCCCGGACCAGAGGTCAGACCCTGGGACTTGGGCTTCTGATAATCCATTTGCAGTTGTGTAGCCTTGGGCATGTCGCACAACCTCTCTGAGCCTGGGTTTCTTCATCTCTGAGAAGCAGGGATTGGAACTCAGCATTCCTCCCTCCGAACCTGATTCAAGAATTAAATAAGTGACCCTGTGCTTTGTGACCACCTAGAGGGGTGGGATAAGGAGGGTGGGAGAGAGACACAAGAGGGAGGAGATATGGAGATATATGTATATGTATGGCTGATTCACTTTGTTGTAAAGCAGAAACTAACACACCATTGTAAAGCAATTATACTCCAATAAAGATGTTTTTTAAATGTAGTATTCACGATTAATGATGAAAAGGAAAAAAAAATATAAAGCAATACCACTTGTCAAAATAAATAAATAAATAAAATTTTAAAAAAATAAAGTGACCCTGAAAGTTCCGCCCCTTGTCTGCAGGCCCCGCCCTTTCTTACCTCTCTGGGCTGTTCCTGCTCTTAGCTGTGCAGACACCTCCTCCCAGCTCAATGGCCCCACGGGGGGTCTGGTCCTGCAGCTTCTCTCTCCGTGTTGGCAGTCGAGGCACACTGGCGGCTCTCTGTGTGCTCCCCACTTTCTGCCCTGTGAGGTCCTCGCGGGGTTCCCCGGGGACAGCCCAGAGAGGTGCTCGGCGAGTTTTCCTTCTTGCAAGAGAAGCACAGCGGTGACGACGGAAAAACAATGGACCACAGGTCCCCGCTTGAAGCTCAGACACAAACACACATTTCTGCCCATGCTGTGTGCCCCGAGGCAGCTCCCTCACTCCTTGGGACACCAGTCTCAAGCCTCAGAAGGCAGGCTGTCTGTCTGGGCTTCACCGCAGGCTGTCAAGCGGAGTGAATGGGTCCGCCCGTGGGAAGTGCTCCGTATGACAGAAGCTTCCAGATGTTAGCGCAGCTGGGATGGGACAGGTCATGAAGGTCACACGTGATGTGCTTCCCTGCAGACGTCTTGGGGTACAATCTGCTGTGCATGGTGGTCATTTTCCAAAAATCAGGACACCCAGACTGACGGTGGGGAAGGATGCTCATCCAGGAGGACCTGGGTCCCAGGGCTGCCGCGGGCGTGTCTGCCAGGAGTGCAGGCTGGGAGGGAGGCTGCACAGCCCCCCATGGAGCCTGGGGAGGCATCATCCACAGGGTGCCAGGTCCCCTCAGAGCTGCGCCTGTTTTCAGCTGGATGCTTAGTGTCAGTTAACATATGCCAGAGGACACGGTGTGTCTTTGCGCTCAACCTGGCACCTGCACCAGCCTCTGACAGAGAAATGTCACAGGCCTCAGGTCCCCACACCCTAATGGCAGAGGGCCTGGAGAATTGGGTGGGGAGTCTCCACTCAGCCCCCTGTGTCTCAGAGCTCCAGAGGTATGGGAGCCCTGGGGCTTCCTGAAGGAGCTGCCTCGGGGCATCTTCGATCTCCAAGCTCTCCCTTTTCCCTGGAGTGCTGAACCACGCCCCCTTCTGCCACCCCGCTTCTGTGCCTCAACCCCTGGATGATGGACGGGTGCCTGGGGACCCTTACCCCCTTCTCTGCAGGGCCAGCTGCCACCCTTGCCCTGGAGTCACTGGGGCCCTGAGCACCCTTCTAGCCAGCACTACCTCTGCTCTGTGACTTGGGTCTTTTGCTCAGACTCCCCCACAAGGAGTGCTGAGGGCAGGAACCATCTCATTTCCCGCTGCATCCCAGGCTTATTTTGGGGCCCCAGACAACAAATGTCTGCGTGACGTGAGACAGGAAATAAACGTACAGCTTGGTTTGAAATGGAAACTACAATTTTTTTCCTCTTAGTTTTCTTTGTTGCTTAAAAAGGATCCAGCATTAAACACACCTCCCAGGAGAAAAATGCAAATATTTTCCTTTACATCCAGGAAGTATATGGAAGTTAAGCTAGCCTGGCCTCTGCAGAAAGGATCTAACATGAAAGAAAAAGAGAGAGCACTTTGCAGGTGGAAGAAAAAAGAGGGTGAGGGTGAAAGAGGTGAAAGAGGAGAGAAGGGGTGCCATGTCCCCAGCTTCTCAGGCTGGGAGCTGGTCCTACCAGGGAGGTTCCATTTTGGAGGGGTGAGAAGGGATGAACAGCTGCTTGGGAGGGGCTGTGAGTGGGCCTTGAGAAAGGCCACTTGGGGGGTAAAACTGGGGGTGGGGGGTCCAACAGGTGGCCATGGAGTGAACCCTCATTGAACAAACCCCTCCCCACAGGCTGGTACTTACAGAAGCCTCCCTGTGATGCCCAGGATACCAGCAGCCAAAGAGGGGGCCTGGGGGCAAGCAGGGCTGGGTCGATGATGGGAAGCCTCTGAGCTGGGTGGTGCTTGGTGACACCCTCTAATAACGGAATCAATGGGGAAAGGGTGGATTCCCCGGCAGTCCAGAGGTTAGGACTCTGAGCTTTCACTGCCGAGGCCCGTGTTCAATCCCTGGTTGGGGAACTAAGATGCTGTAAGCAACACAGCGTGGCCAAAAAAAAAAAAAAAAAGGGGGGGCAAGGGGGGGGCAGAGAGTTGGACATGCAAGCCCTTGGGAGGCAGCCCAAGGCTCTGTTTGCTTCAAGGTCATGGCCATGACACCCCATCTTCCCCTACCTTTCCCAGCTCCTCTGCCAGACCCATCTGGGCCCCGAGGACCTCCCCCACCGGGTGTGAGGTTGAGAACCCACAGAGAGAGGGGGCCATGAGCCCTCACTGCCCTCACTGTACATGGATAGCTCCCTCCTCCCCTGCTGCTCCATCCCTGCGGGAGGCTGCGGCCCCTGACTCACTCATCCCCTCCTGGGGATGCTTACACTGTGGGCTTTGGGGCCAGGCACCCAGTCAGCGGCTGTGCAGGAAGCAAAGGTGAATTCGACTTGTTGCTCATAGTTTTGGGCACAAACCTGGCCTGTTAGTCTGCTCTAACTGCATCTAGGAAAAGCTCCTGTGTTCTTTCTACCCACAGAATATTCTGAACTGCACATATATTGGTTTTCCCATCAAGTAACTGTACAACCCCAGCTGGGTGCCCTACAACTCAATTCTGACACTATCCTCCTGAAGAGAGGGACAGGTCCCGCAGGGTGAGGGCCCAGTCTAACGAGACTACTCCCCACCCTCTACAGATGCCAATCGCAAGTCCAGTTTGTCATCTGTGCTTCTGGGCCAACTGGCTGTAGATTGGAGGTTCCCATGACCCCTCCTCAGCTTTGATTAATTTGCTAGAGTGGCTCACAGAACTCAGGAAAACAGTTTCCTTACTAGATTACCAGTTCATTAGCAAAGGATATAACTCCGCAGCAGCCAGGGCAAGCTGGGCATCGGGGAGGAGCTTCCCTGCCCCTTCCAGAGGTGCCACCCTCTGGAAGTTCCACTATGAAGCTCTCCAAACCCTGGACTTTGAAGACTTTTATGGAGCTTCATGATTGATTAAATCATTGGCCATTGGTGATTGAACTCACTCTCCAGCCCCGCCCCCCTCAGGTCTCCCCTGGGGGCTTTCCAAAGTCACTTCATTAACATAAACTCAGCGGTGGAAAGGGGCTTGTTATGAATAACAAAAGATACCTTTATCTCTCCCACGTTTAGGAAATTCCAAGGGTTTTAGGAGCTCTGTGGCAGGAAGTGGGAGGCGGGTCTCAAGATATATTTCTTTTTTTTTTTTTTTTAGTTATTCCTTCTTTTTTTTTTTTTTTTAGTTATTCCTTCTTTTTTTTTTTTTTTTAGTTATTCCTTCTTTTTTTTTTTTTTTTAGTTATTCCTTCTTTTTTTTTTTTTTTTAGTTATTCCTTCTTTTTTTTTTTTTTTTAGTTATTCCTTCTTTTTTTTTTTTTTTAACATCTTTATTGGGGTATAATTGCTTTACAATGGTGTGTTAGTTAGTTTCTGATTTATTAAAAATCACAAAATCACAAGTTGCCATAACAAAATACCACAGACTGGGTGACTTAAACGACAGACATTAATTTCTCACAGTTCTGGGGGCTCGAAGTCTGAGATCAGGGTGCTGGGAGATTTGGTTTTCGTGAGGAAGCTCTCCCTAAAGCTTCCCAAGGGACCAGAGCATGCACCCTGGGTCAGGGGAGCTCCCTGTTGACTGATCTGCACCAATGGGAGGTGAGGGGGTTTGCAGATGCATCGCCTTCCTTTGTCTCTGGGCTCTGCCCGGCACCTGGGGAGCCACTGCTGTCTCCTTACTGCCCCTTGGGGAAGAACGGTCCTCTCATTTCTGGTGTTTCCTCACCCTCACAGCCCTGGGCTTTCACTTCCCAAATAAAGAGGCAGTTCTTCAATCTTTGCCCCATGCCCTGACTTCTAGAGCCTGCGGCTAAGGCACGTGCTGCCCCTGTTCCTGCATCCAAAGGCAGGAGGGAATCCGGAGGTGATGGTGATTCTGAGCTGTGTGTGTGAGGCACAGAAAGTGCCCAGGAGACTTTCCCGGCAGGAGGGCAGACGTGAGGGGGTCGCTGTCACTCCCACCCTGGATGGCCGACCTCTAAACTTTCCTGACAGAACAACCACACCCCGTGGTCAGTGTCAGAAGTAGTCAGCTCAGGCTGCTATCACAAAATACCATGGCATGGGTGCCTTACACCACAGACATCTGCTTCTCACACTTCTGGAGGCTGGGAAGTCCAAGATCGTTATGTCAGCAGGTTTGGCTCTTGGTGAGAGCCCTCTTCCCGGCTTGCAGATGGCCACCTTCTCCCTGTGTCCTCACATGGTGGAGGGAGAGAGGGTGGGAGAGGAGAAGGGAGAGGAAGAGGACTTGGGTCTCTCTTCCTCTTCTTATAAGGGCACTAATTCCCTTCTTGAGGGCTCCACCCTCATGACCTAATCAACTCCCAACCTCTTCCCCCCCACCCCCCAGACACCATCACAGTGGAGACTGAGGCTTCAACATATGAAGTTCAGGGGACCAGGCATTCAGTCCATAACAAGCTCACAGCAAACCCAATGTATAAGCACCCTCTACTATCCCCAATCTGAAAATAAAACGATAACAACAAATCCTTTCTAGAATTCCATGCTCCTCTCTATTTACTGCCCTCCTCTTTCCTTTCTGTTTCAGATGTGTTGTAATTTGAAAGGACTCATGGTCTCCACCCATGCACTCATGCATCTCCATTTCCTTTTGCTGCTGGTTCAAGGTGGCATTGACCTCCACCTGAGGCCTCATGCCCAAACGTGGCCGTCATCTGTGATCCATCCCTCTCTCTTACCTCCTCTATCCAGTCCACCACCAAGTCCCCATGGTCTGGCTTCCAGAATATTCCTTGCATCTGTCTGCCTCTCTCCATCCCCATGACCACTGCCAGCATCTCACAGTTGGCCTTCAGGAAGAGCTTCTCTCAGGACTTCCCCAGCAGTCCAGCAGTTAAAAGACTCTGCACTTCCAATGCAGGAAGAGCCTCTCTCTGGTTCTGGTGTCCACTCCACCCCGTGGAACAGATCGGCTCCCAGATCATGAATAGATCACATTGCTCCGCTGGGTAAAATCCCTCACAGCCTCTCATTTCTCTTAGGAACACGGCCCACGAGGTGTTGCCTAAATGCCCACTGTGACCTCAGCAACCTCATCTCCCCACTCTGACAAAGCAGAGGCCTCATCGCCGTCTTCCTGTTCCTCCAATGCCCCACGCTCAGCCTCAGGCTGTCCACGTGCACCGTGGTCTCTGCTGAAACGCTCTGGCCCCGAGGCCCCTCCTTGTCTGGCCCCTGCCCCTTCTTCAGGTCCCAACTTAGAAGCCGCTTGTCAAGCAGCCTCTGCCAGAACCTCCTGCCAGTAGCTGAGTCCCCCCACTTTGACATGTCAATAGCACCCCATGCAAGTGTGATCAATTAACCAGGTGTGTGATTATCTGATTAACATCCACCTGGTGTGAACTTCTAGAACAATGCCGCCACACCGGTGTTTGCTGAAGCATGAAGACTTGAAAGCATTCTTAAATATGGGGCCATTGAGGGTCCGGAGAGGGGAAGCAGTCAGACTGAGGTCCCACAGCCGGTGCCTAGCAGAGCAGGGACTGGGACCCAGGTCTCCCGGCTCCAAGGCAGCCACTCTTGGTTGGGTCCTCGAGCCGTGAAAGCAGAGAGAGAGAGAGGAGAGGGCGGATGGGGGATCAAAAGGACTCTGTCCCTGATGGGAGGTAAAGGGAGCCGGGGAGAGAAGAGGCGAGAAACCCAGGCTCCTGGCTCAGGTGTGGGCAGGTGGCACCAGTTGCAAGGAGAGGGCACTGGAGTGGGAGGGCTGGGGAAGGGAGAGAAGGTCGTGGTGAGCTGTGGTGGCATCCACAAGATGGCTGCAGGTGGCTGGATGTGCAAGAATGGGGCCCAGGTGAGGGGCGATTCCCAGTGACAGTCAGGAGGGGGTGGCTGAGCCTGATGAGGACGAGTACCAGGGAAGGTGCAAGAGGCAAAGCAGAGATGGGGCCTCGGGCCTGTGAACCCAGCAACCGCTGCCCACCCCCCCACCCGGGCCTCTTCTCAAGCTCTTTTCAGTTCGTGAAAACTTAAGGGAAGAAACGCAATTCTCTTCAAGCCAACAGCTGAGCCGGAGGGTGGACAGGCCGCAGCACCAACGGGCAACAGCCCTCTGGGAATACTCTTATTTCTGGTGTGGTCCACCTGTGCTATGAGTTTACCCATTTTAGCCATTTTAGGACCAGAACCCAGATTATGTCAAAGAACTTATTATGAGACCCCCATTTTTTTAAATTAAAGCTATCTAATCAGATATTTAAAATATAACAAATGTTTTAATGTTTGATTGACAGTCAACCTTCGAGGTCATTGCACAAAGGGCCATCCACTTGTATATATCGAATCCCATAGAAACACTCTCTCTCCAAGCTTTCTGGATCAGTGTTGTTTTAGTTAATCAAAAAGTGGGCTCGGGGGCTTCCCTGGTGGTGCAGTGGTTGAGAGTCCGCCTGCCGATGCAGGGGACGCAGGTTCGTGCCCCGGTCCGGGAAGATCCCACATGCCGCGGAGCGGCTGGGCCCGTGAGCCATGGCCGCTGAGCCTGCGCATCCGGAGCCTGTGCTCCGCAACGGGAGAGGCCACAGCAGTGAGAGGTCCGCGTACAGCAAAAAAAAAAAAGTTAGTAGTAATGAATATCTGCTATTTTTTTCTTCCTAGAATCTACCCTATTCAACTGGCAACAGTATCTGAAATTTTCCTGGGGGAAATGAATCCTTTATAAATCAGCAGCGTGGTTACTGTGGGACATGACCCTGCCCAGGTTCGATGCATCACACTTTCCCCGCCCAGAGAGGCTGGTTCCGAGGTTGGTGCCTGAACCGGATCAGGCCAATTAGTCAATGTACTGGAACCCTTCAGAAAGAGAAGCTATTTGTCTCAGAGTTACTGCCGGTAGGATTTAAACTTAGAGCTGCTGAATGCCACTTTTATTACCACGTGTGGAGAGTCTGTATGAAAGTGAACCCTAGAGGGAAGGGAGCTAGACCGAGGGATGGAAGGAAGCGGAATCCTGACAGCATCATCTGAGTCTTGGAATCTAGCCATGCTTGGGCTTTTCAGTTATGTGTATCAGTCAGTACTAATCCTTTTTCTTGATACGTTATTAGTTCTTGATTATTTTCATTATTATGTATTATGTCTTAAGTCTTAATAAATACAAGTAGCTCTTCAGCCTAAAAAAAAAAATTCAAACATATCGTAACATTTTTAACTTAAATCATATAGAAGTACATTCATCAGTCAACTGTGATGACGGGGCAAAGCCTCCTCTGAGCCTGGGTCACGTGGTTGGAGCACGAGTGGCTCTTCTCACACCGGCGGCCCCCACACCGCACTACTCATGACTCCTACTTCCTGCTTCTTTAAAATCTGAAAAACACTGAAAAGCATTTGTGAAACAACCTGAGTGCAGGCTCCGTTTAGACTGTTCTTTTTTCTGTGTTTCTTTTCCCTGTGTGTGCTGGTTATCTACTGCTATGTAAAAAATCCCTTCAGTACTTAGTGCCTGAAAGCAATGAGAATCGTTCATTCTGTCTCAGTGTCTGTGACCAGCAACTCAGGAGCAACTGGATTATTCACATGTTGACTGGAAAAAAAACAAGAAAAAACCCTGAAAGTTTCGACTTATGTGTTATTTGGGGAACTTACTAAGGACCATAGCCCGGGAGACAGCCTCTCAGAGAATTCTGAAGGACGGTGCCAAAGAGATAAGGAAGGAGCCAGGGCATATAAGAGATTTTTATAGTAAAAAAAAGAAAAAAAAAAGCAATCAAAAGATTACTGCTAATTGCAAAAAAACCAGACATCTCGAGTTAATGATTATAGTGCTTTTCTATGTATGGGCAGATGCAAGAGTCAGGGCTCACTGAAATTATTCCTTTCATATGCATCTTAACTATCTAGGGCCAGTATCCTATTTTTCTCCATCCCGAATTCCCACCAGCGTGCACCGTCGGCTGATGGCTTGATGGAAGGTAATGTTCTTTTTATTTTTAATTAATTAATTTATTTTTGGCTGCGTTGGGTCCTCGTTTCTGTGCGCGGGCTTTCTCTGGTTGCGGCGAACTGGGGCTACTCTTCGTTGCGGTGTGTGCGCTTCTCATTGTCATGGCTTCTCTTGTTGCGGAGCACAGGCTCTAGGCGCGTGGGCTTCAGTATTTGTGGCACGCAGGCTCAGTAGTTGTGGCACACAGGCTTAGTTGCTCCATGGCATGTAGGATCTTCCCAGACCAGGGCTCGAACCTGTGTCCCCTGCATTGGCAGGCTGATTCTTAACCACTGCGCCACCAGGGAAGTCCCAAGGTAACGTTCTTTGTTAACTGAAATGGCAGGCAACGTGTTTTTCATCCACACAGGTCTGCTCAAGTTCTCTCATGGGGCTGCTGCCAGATGGCGGCCAGGGCTGCCCTCACGAGAAGGTTCGGGGTGCTACAGGGTCCACGTCCGTATCTGCTCCCTCACGGGGCTGGTGCCGGCCAGCGGTAGGAGGCCTCAGCTCCTCTCTGTGTGGGCCTCTCCAAGAGGCTTGCGTGTCCTTATGGTGTGATGGCTTCCTCCAGAGCAACTGACCCAAGGGAACCAGGCAGAATCTGCAGTACCTTCTGTGACCTCACCTCAGAAGGCACTGAGTGTCACACCGTAGTCTCTCGGCCTCATGCAGCAGTCTTGATTCAGTGTGGGAGAAGCTTACAGAAGGTGTGAACACCAAGGAGGCCCTCCTGGAGACTGGCTATGGCATCAAGCTTAATTCAACAGCAATCTATTTAAAGCAACTCACCTAGAATTAATCTCTTTCAAAGCATTTAATTTAGCATTCAGAGAAACAACTCTTTAAATCCACATTTTATGTATGTTTAATAACAAGCATAACTGACATAAGTGGATTTGGGGATGTAACAGACTGACAGGGGGACAGGTACAAGCGACCATAGCAGCCTGATGATGCAGGCACACCAGGGAGGCGCTGCAGTCAAGAACTGGCAGCACCAGTGGGCATCACCTGGAGCTGCAGAGCATCAGTTAAATCGAACCTGTGTGCATTGGCAGGCTGATTCTTAACCACTGCGCCACCAGGGAAGTCCCAAGGTAACGTTCTTTGTTAACTGAAATGGCAGGCAACGTGTTTTTCATCCACACAGGTCTGCTCAAGTTCTCTCATGGGGCTGCTGCCAGATGGCGGCCAGGGCTGCCCTCACGAGAAGGTTCGGGGTGCTACAGGGTCCACGTCCGTATCTGCTCCCTCACGGGGCTGGTGCCGGCCAGCGGTAGGAGGCCTCAGCTCCTCTCTGTGTGGGCCTCTCCAAGAGGCTTGCGTGTCCTTATGGTGTGATGGCTTCCTCCAGAGCAACTGACCCAAGGGAACCAGGCAGAATCTGCAGTACCTTCTGTGACCTCACCTCAGAAGGCACTGAGTGTCACACCGTAGTCTCTCGGCCTCATGCAGCAGTCTTGATTCAGTGTGGGAGAAGCTTACAGAAGGTGTGAACACCAAGGAGGCCCTCCTGGAGACTGGCTATGGCATCAAGCTTAATTCAACAGCAATCTATTTAAAGCAACTCACCTAGAATTAATCTCTTTCAAAGCATTTAATTTAGCATTCAGAGAAACAACTCTTTAAATCCACATTTTATGTATGTTTAATAACAAGCATAACTGACATAAGTGGATTTGGGGATGTAACAGACTGACAGGGGGACAGGTACAAGCGACCATAGCAGCCTGATGATGCAGGCACACCAGGGAGGCGCTGCAGTCAAGAACTGGCAGCACCAGTGGGCATCACCTGGAGCTGCAGAGCATCAGTTAAATGGAGCCTAATGTACTGTCAGGTGCCCCCGGAACCTTCGAGAGGGTTGAAAAGTCTGTGTGTCCAGGCCCACTCTCCATTTCTTCCATGAACCTAGGAGCTGTAGAAAGTGTGTATTTGGTTTAAGAAAAGCTTAGTTCCCTCCAATAAGCATTCCCTGAATACCTAGACATCCAGGCATCGATGGTGAGATGAATTCCTCTCCAGGGAAGTCACCATCCAGAGCAGGAGATGTCAAGGTATAGAAAGCATTTCAACGTGGTACTCGCTGGCATGGAGGGAATCGGGGAGGCGGGAGAGCATAGGGGGTATATTAGTCTCCTGGGGCTGCCATGGCAAATTGTGGTGGAGCCTAATCAACAGAAATGGAGGCCAGAGGTCTGAGATGAAGGTGTCAGTGGGGGTGCATTCTCCTGAGTGGCCCCCTTTGGCTTGTAGTTGGCCGTGTTCTCCCTGTGTCCTCGTGGGGTTGTCCCTCTGTCTGAGTTCTCTGTGACCTCATCTTCTCTTCTTATAAGGACACCAGTCATGTTGGATTGGGGCCCATTCACACAACCTCATTTCACCCTAATTACCTCTTTCAGGCCCTTTCTCCAAATACAGTCATGTTCTGAGTTACTGGGGGTTAGGACTTGACAGTATGAATTTGGAAGGGACACCTACCTCCCTACCAGGGAGGGAAGGGCATCCACTCCAAACTGGGAGCCTCAAATGGGCTTTGAGAGCAGGCACTGCCTCAGCTGTGTCCTGACAGATGAGTAGGGGTTTTCCTGGCAAAGAAGGGGGTGGGCTGGGGACATGAGCTCTGTGTGGACAGTAGGAGGGTAGGGGGGCCAGAGCCATTCAGTGGGGAGTGTGGGGTTGAGCAGGAGAAGCCCTCTTTATTTTATTTTATTTTTTTATATTTTTTTGGGCCGCACCCCGTGGCACACAGAACTTCCCCAACCAGGGATCGAACCCACAGCCCCTGCAGTGGAAGCGTGGAGTCTTAACCACTGGACTGCCAGGGAAGTCCGTTTTTGTTGTTGTTGTTGTTGTTTTTAAGCCCTCCTTATTTTAGACTGGGTCCCTGGGCCCCCTGCCCCCAGCCCTACCTTCTCCTTCTCAGGGCTCAGCTCTGGGGAAAGAGGGCTGAGGGTCCCCCACTCAGAGCCCAGCCTGAACCAGTGTTACCACTGTTGCCTGGAGGGAGTCTCTGGTGTGTAATGTGGCCTTGAGAGTGGAAAGTTAAATCAGCTGGAAAGAGTAAAAGGAAGTTGGAAAAAAAATTTTAACTCAACCACAGGCATGATAAAGAGATGGTGAGGTCACTAAGGCTTTTGGAAAATATGAATCGGCCAGACAGTCTGAAGGAAAAAGAGAAAAGCAGGGCCAGGCAAGTCCCTCCCCTGCCTGTGTGTGCAGCCCAGGGGGCGCGTGTGGTCTGGCCCTGCGGGACGCTGTCTTCCTTGGAAAGAACTTTCCCCATCTGGCTGTGGTCTCCTCGGGCCAGCTTTGCTGCGGTTGGGCGTTTGACTCCAATTCCTGGGAAGGAGAAGGCAGCTCATACTTCTGACCTAAGTCTCACAACGGAAGGAAGTGCTCCCAGGAAGCAGAGGGAGTGTAGGGACACACACACACACACACACACACACACACACACACACACGCTTCCCACTCAGCCTGGGATACCAGGTTTGCAATATCTGGTTTAGGGTGTCTTGGGCAGGGCTGGCCCGAAAAGGCTCCTGGCTGGCCTGAGGAAAGGGAGTGGTACCAGGTGGAGCCAGGCAGCCTTGAGGGCTTGGTCCCTGGGCACCTTCCTCAGGCAGAAGCCCTTAGAAACCTGGGTGAGGTCCCCCCGTGGGAGGCTTCAGACCCCACAGCAGACTCCAGCCCTCTCATTTCACAGCTGGTGGACTGAGGCCCTGGAAGAAGAAAGGATGTGCCCAAGGTCACTCAGTCGCTCAGCCACAGCACCTTCCATCCTCGGCCTTCCGTGCCCGTGTGTCCAGCCCCGCGTTCCCAAGGACCCTGGGGGTACAGAGTGGCTGGCACGGGCTGGGCCCAACCACCCCAGGAGCTGACAGGGTGGGGTCATTCTCGCTGCCAGACCTGACCCAGTTCCACCTGCTTGGGAACAGGACTGAGGACCATCAGGGAGGAACACCTCTGGCCTGCCTTCCGCCCTCACTCCCTCTCCACCTTTCAAAGTCAGAAAACCTGGCCCATCTGACTTATGCCGGAGCTGGGGGCCAGAAAGAGGCCGGCACCTGGGCGCTTCCCGCAATAGGTGTGAGCGTGCGTGTGCATAAGAAACCACTCCCTGCCTGCCAGTGACACAGCTTCTGTAGTTTTGGCTTCTTGTTGGTGACACGCCCCTGATGCCCAGGGAGCAGCGTGAACGGTGATGAAGCTGGTATTTGCAGTGCTTACAGCTTCGAAGCCACGCTCCCCTCCCCACGTTTGACCTCCTCTCGGGTCCTGCTGCCTCTGGAGCGGGCTGGATTTCCCTTTCCCCCCGGCAGGGAGGGGAGATGGGAGTCCAGAGGAACCATGTGATTTGCCCAGAGCCACGTGGGCCTGGCGCTGCAGAGTCTGCCATGAGCCCTGTCTCCTGCTCCAAGTTCAGCGCTGTCTGCAGCGTCCCCACGTGACACCTCAGTAGCTTCCATGCTCGGCAGGGCTGGCTGTAGACCAGCATTCTCAAACTTTGTGGTCTCAGGACCCCTGATACTCTGTGTATGGGGGTTATATTTATCAATATATTGTAATTGAAATTAAAACTTCCAAATTTCAGAGACATTTTTATTAATTAACTTAAAAATAATAAGTCCTTTACATCATAACATTTTACACAAAAAAAACCCCTATATTTTCTAAAATAAAGCAAATTTAGTGAGAAGAGTGGCAGGCATTCTTTTACATTGTTTGCAAATATCTTTAACGTCTGGCTTGATCGAGGATTTACATACCTGCTTCTGCATTTATTGTAATAGTGCCCACATCTGGAAAACTCCACTATACCTTCAGGAGCGAACTAGAACAATGAAAGCAAATAATGTCTTACTATTATTATGGAAATAGTTTTGATCTGCAGATCCTTTGAAAAGGTCTTCGGGAACCCCTGGGGTGCCCTTGGATCACACTTTGAGAACCACTGCACTGCACACTCTGAGGTACGGTTTGCCTCATGCGTCATCTTCATTCACTACATCTCCTTGATTCTAAGCTGCCCCCCAACCCCCAGCCACACACACACGATAATATGTGTGAAATTCTAATGAATCTTGTCATTGCATCTGGTCTAGCCCCTCCCCTCATGCTCTTTTGCAGTTGCAGGTACATCTTTTAGCAGGTGGCCTCTTTGAATCAGGGGCATGTATTATAATAATCATTGGCGGGAGACTCTGCAGACTGCTCTCAGCACAAGGGCTGGCACACTTAGCTGGCACGTAAACGGAGCCCAGGCTGGGGTGCAGGCACTGCGGCAGAGGTGGAGGTGGAGTCCTGACCCGGTCAGCGTGCACACCGGCAGCAGGAGCCATCCAGCCCCAGCCTAGCTTCACCGCCTCCCCAGGACGCCTCTGCCCCCACCGCCCCTCCAGGGTGTGTGTTCTGTCCGGGGACAAAGCTGCTGCACTAAGTGTCTAGGAGTCTGCCTTCCCACCTGGCTGGGGGTATCTGGAGGGAGGCGGAGTATCTTTTCCATCCTTAGAGCTCAGGTCCTGGCACCGAGCCTCCTCTCAGACGTAGGAGAAAGGAGGCTGCCAGGTTCCGCCCCGACAGCTAGGAAAACTTTAGTTCCCACAGACCCATTCCCGGGAGCAGATGGAGGGCAGAGGCAGGAGAGGGATTGGTTCACGCAGGGCAGCTGTTAAATGGCAAAGCCAGGGTGTAACCCGACACAGAGGGGAGCTCTCTTCTGGCAGCTCCTCCAGCCTCTAAAGATAAGCTGATGGTGCCAGCAGGCAGGGAGCCTCGCTCCACACAGAGGTGCTGTTTGGAAATCCTGCTGAGTTTAGGCAAGTCAGGAAGGTGATGGCTCCAGGGACGTGCAGGGGTGTCCTCCACCAGGCGAGTGCCCTGGCGTCGCGCTGAACGGGCCCCTCCCTGCCCTGGATGCAGCCCCGCCTTCTCAGAGTCACTGGGGAGTTCTTTTCATGCGTGTGGTCTCCCGGGCCCCAGCTCAGTGCCCAACACAGCGCTTGGCACCTAATAAAGGTTTGTGGAACTGAATATTTCAAATGCACCAGGAGACGTGTATTGAAAGGATCTGCAAGGTGACTTAGCTGCCAGGCGACTGTTTCATCTGGACCAGGAATAGCGGCAAGGGCGCTGACACACGTGGGGTTTTCTATCCTGGGTTTTCTTCAAATGGAGCCCACTGGGTACTTGTAGCCGAGGCAGCTAGAATGTTCAGGGATTCTTGGCAAATCTGAGCTGAATTCTTCCTCCAGAGGAGGTGACCGAGTAAGGAAGGCCCTGAAAGCCCAGAGGGCCGAGTCCTGGGCAAGGCCGGCACCTCTAGTGTGTGTATGTGCAGGGGGTGGGGGGATTAGGGGCAACCCCGGCTCTTCTGAGCCTGTCAGGCTTTTGTGTGGCCCAGGACCCCACAAGCATCCGTGTCTTAATCCCTGAAACCTACAAATGTTATCTTCTATGAAGAAACGGTTCTGTGTAGGTCACCCCTCCGCTTAAAGATCTGCCATGGCTCCCCACTGTCCCCAGAATAAAGGTCACATTCTCTGGACTTGAAATCTCAGACTACTGTACAAAGTCTGTCCTCTGTTCAGAGCCTCCTGAGAGGTCTTCCCCACGTTTGTCATCTCTGCTCTTTGTACCACTAATGGCCTCAACTCTCGCCAATGCATCCACGTAGACACATGCTGAGATGTCCCTAAGGCCACCCAGACCATCCCTCCACACATTTCCTCCCCCTTCAGTCTTCCCTGCCTGGGTTCCCCCAAGCCCCAAACCTGGTGTGGGACAGGCCAAACACCAAGTCTCTTCTTCCTGGACACACAGTTTGGACTGTGTTTCCCAGGCTCCCTTGCAGCTAGGTGTGGGCATGCAATGGAGATGGAGCCCGGGGAACTTGGGTGGAAGTGATCTATGGATCTTCTAGTCCTGGTCCACAAAACCCTCCCCCTCCTCTTCCTCCCTTTTCTTCTAGTGGGTAGAGGGCAGGGCAACCCCCAGGGTGACCTTGGGGAGCCACATGTCACACAGGGTGGCTCTACAAGAGGGAAGAAGCCTGGATCCCTAAGTCTCTGCTTGCAGCTAGCTGCCTAGGACACCCAGATTGAAGCCCTGCTTGAGCGGGAAATAAGCTTTGCTGTGCTGAGCTGCTGAGATGTGTGAGCTGACTTTCCTTATCTGGGCACCTGGCTTCCTCCTGGACTCTCCCGCTGCCTCATCTCTGATCAGAGAGAAACCAATCCTTATCCTTTTAAAGTGCTAGGTGTCTCCTGATTTACTCTCTCTGTGTCCCCTTTTTACTAGTTCCAGCCTCAGTGACTCCGTCCCCAATGGTCTCCAGTTTTGACACAAGAGCCCCCACTCCCACTTTTCCCCATGTTGCTATCAGTGCCACCTGCCCATCTGCTGGGGGGAATCACGTCACGCCCCTCCTTAAAGCCCATGAGGGATTTCCATTGCCTTTGGGACAAACTCCAGACCCCTCCCCCTGGCCTGTGGCCCCTCTGAGATCTGCGGGCTGCCTGCCTCTCCTGTCTGTCTCCTGCCTCATTGCCTCACCACACCCCCAACCCTGGGCTGCGGGCACTCACCTCCCTGAGCAGAGGTCTGCCTCACGCTTGCGGACAGCTGGTTCCCTCTGCCTGAAATGCCCCTCCGCCCACACCTGAGGCTCAGTTTGTGTGCCTCGCTCCAGAAAGGCCTTTCCTGGCCACTCCAGGCTGCATTGTCTCCTCTGAGCTCCACAGCCCATGTTCACGCCCCTTGGTGGCCTTTGTCCCACGGGAGCCATTAGTTGCCTTCCTGTCTGTAGAGGGTGTTTGTGGGGTCTTGTCTGCCCAGCACCCTTTTCCAGCTGGGGAGGTGCCCATTTTCCTGATATTCCATGTAGTCCTGGGGTGCGTCTGTCAGAGTGTCTGAGCCTCTCCCTGGCCCTGGGATGGGTTTGTCACCCAGACCTGACCCATCACAGTGGGATGGCTGTGTCCACATGGTCAGTGCATGATTGGCCCCAACCCTACCCCTCCTACATTCATGCTTTTGCCATATGACTTTGTGGTTTCTCCCATCACATGAATCCTTTGGGTTTGGCCATGTGTCTTAGTCTGTTCGTGCTGCTGTAACAGAGATACTGTAGACCAGTGGCTTATAGACAACAGAAATTTATTTCTCACAGCTCTGTAACCTCACATGGAGGAACGGATCTCTCTGGGCACTAACCCCATTCATGAGGGCTCCACCTTCATGACCTAAGCACCTCCCAAAGACCCCACCTCCTACTACCATCACCCTGAAGGTTAGAACTGGTGGTGGTGGCCAGGGTTACTTTCTTCCTGCTCACCTTTCCCCTCCATTAGGATGGAGACCTCTACCTTGTCCAGAAAGACCCACGGTCCCAGTTTGCGTGGGACTGTCCCAGTTTGAGCATTAAAAGTCTTGAGTCCTGCAGAATCCCTCAGTCCCGGGCAAACCAGGATGGTTGGTTGCTTTGGTCAGCCCGTGACACATACATATATCGATATAGTAGACATTCAACAAATACTTATTGCGTGAATAAATAAGTGCCATTTAGTTAAATTTAATACCATCTGATTTAACAGACTCAGACAGATACATAACAATGTGGCTGCAGTTGCAGTTTGCAAAACTCCTTTCTGTTAACAGTCATGACCTGATCTCCTGTTCCTGCAAGGCGGTTGCGGGGATGGAGAGGCAGGTATCCCTCATAAGGAAACCAAGGCCACTGATGCTTATTTCCCAGCTCAGAGAAGCTAAAAGTCAAAGCGGTTCCCCGAGGCCAGCATGGTGGTGGCGGCCCCAGGAGGAGGGTGAGGCCTCGATGGAAGTGTGAATCTCCCAGTCCAGGCTCTTCCTCTCTTCCTGTGCAGTTGCCTCTCCCAGGGCTTGCTCAGACCTCTGGTGTCCTTTTTCACACGAAGGTACATGTTAGTTACATTTCGTCCTCACGTTTCTTGAAAGCGTTTTGACAGAGCGTGAGGTGGGAGTGGGTGCCAGAGAAAACGGCAGCCCTGCACGCTGGAGGGGAGCCGGGGGGGAGTTCAAAGTGCCGAGGGAGGTGGCGGGAACTCGCATCTCATGAGTGTGAACATGACTTGTTCCCAGCTGCGTGCGCTCGTGCGCCAGGAATGTAAGTTCTGTTCTGTTTTGTTTTGTTTTTTCTTAAGTTCTGGTTTTGATGCCAAGAGAGCTCCAAGTACAGCCCGGCCAATTGAGCTTTCAGCAGAGACTAAACTGCTTTCTCTCCCTACAAACTATGAACTCACTCACTGTGATGATGAAACCGTAGGGGCAGCAACTGCAGTAATCCCGTTGGACGGAGTCGCCCTCGTTTCCAGAAGAGCAGACAAAACCTCCCTGACCACAGATCAGTCCTTCCTGGTTTGCAGAGAAATCAGCCCCAGGTAGCAAGCGGGTCGCCATCTTCCTAGACACAGAGGAAAGTAAGATCCATCTTTGTACTCTGGGGGGAATATTCTGGATATCCCCCGCAGGCTGTGACGTTCTGTGAGTCCATTACACCAGCGTGCACCCGACACAAGCTTCTAAGAAGCTATTATTGGCTGGGTGTCTGGGGGCCCTGGCTCAGCACAGAAACATCGTGAGGGACTCTGGGAAGCAGTGGGAAGACCCAGAGGGGGTGAGAACAGGGTGGCCACTGAAAGGGTCTGCAGCAGAATTCTGCCCTCCCTTCTGTGCCCCTCCCCGACTGCCTCCTTCAGGCCTTGGGTAGCCAGGCTCATTTCACCGTCCTTCCCTCTCTGTTGTCACTCCATGATGTCCCCATGCAGTGTGCATCCGGTAAGGCTACAGTTGTATTGTGTGTCACTGGCCATATCTTTTCACTGTTGTGCTTTTTTTTTTTTTTTTTTAAGTGTGGCTCTTGGACCAGTAGCATCAGCATCACTTAGGAACTCAGAGAAATGCAAATTTTCTCTGTTGTGTTTTTTTTTTTTTTTTTTTGGCTTGGGCCACACCTGATAAGATGTGCTTGCTGATGGGAGGGTGCAAGGCAGGACCCAGCAAACAAGGACATGAGAAGTGGAAGGTGGCAGAAGTGTTGGCGAGGACCATGGGGTGGGGAGCGTGGGGAGGGATGGAGGAGATGATGCGGGTGGTGGCGATAATGCTCAGGGCTCAGGGAGTTCCAGCTCAGCGAGCAGAGGGAGTCAAACAGGTCTGCCCTTGGTTTTGCGGATCTGGGCCTGTGATGACGTGTCCATTGCAGACTCTAGCACATTTATGTACCCCAGCTACAGAATCAGTCACTGCCCAACCCACAGCCTGGCTCAGTCCATCCCTTGTCAAATGCTACATGTGATCATAAAACATCTTCTAGGAAGAACGTGTTTCCACTTGGGGCCTTTGGAATGACAGCGTGAGGGGAGCCTAGCTTCAGAGCCTGGGCGGTTAGGGGTGTGGGCGCGGAAGAGAGTGAGCGCCAGGCGTGCAAAGCCCACCCTGGGAGACACCGCAGATCAGACCACCTTCCTGCCATTCATTTCCTGGTAATGGTCCATTCAGAAGGCTGGCGGGTCCCCAAGGACTCCTCACCTTGGAACCCACTGTGTGTTCACCCCTTGGAGAGCCACGTTTGGGGAGAACGGGCTGAACGTTGAGCTGCCACAAAGCACATCTCTGTGATAGGGCTCCGGAGGCGCTGCCCGGCAAGCTGTCGGCAGAGCTCAGAGTGCTGGCCCATGACGCGGGTCGCCATGGCAACCTTGCCCCACACCTGGGAGCTGCCCTGTGGTCCCAGCCATGGCATGGAATGCTGGGGCAAACACTGCATGGGCGAGGACAGCAGATCCCCTAGGATGGGGTACCCGTCTGAGGAGCGGGAAGAGCCACCTCTGCGTCTTCACCAGGCCCCAGCCCCAGCCCAGCTGCCTTGAGAGCCATGTGCCTCTCCTGGAACCCAGAGGCTGATGGGGGAGTCTGCTCTACCAAGGTAGGGCCAGCTTTATAGAGGGAATGTGGGCTCTGGTCCTGTGACGGGGGTGCTGACAGGTGCTTCTGAACTCCTGCGTGTAACTACGATGTGGCCTCCTGCTGGGGGGCTGTGGCCAGCTCTGTCACTAATTCCCAAGAAACGTACTCACCTGGCTAGGGTGAAGGTTACTTCTTTTTCCTTAGAAGCAAAACAAGGTAGCACCATATGCAGAAGAATTTATCCTTTCTGGTGACATCTCTGACTCATCCCCCTGCTCCCTGCACACCCCAACAGGGCCTGGGTGCCCTGGAACACCCGCTCCTCCCGGCACTTACCTGGCAGAGCCCACACAGCTGTGGGCCTCTCCCACCCCGTCAGCCTCCACGCATCCCGACACAATCCATCCTCCCGCGAGCACCTGGTCCAGAGGACCTTGAAGGGGGCCAGACTGAGAGTCAGACAGCCCCAGGCTACATCCTGCTTCCTAGCGTGGTCACCAGAAGAGATTCCTTAGTTTCCTCAGCCTCAGTTTTCTCATCCATGAAGTGGGTTAACAGTAACGAGGCCTTGGTGCCAGGTGCACAGTGGGTGATGGTCAGCTGAGCAGGGATCTCGGTTCTGAAGCCATGACAAGAGGAAAGGGCCAGTTCCCTCAGCCACCCCACCTCCACCTGCCTTCCCTGAGCCTCTGTTTCCCTGTCAGCAGACGAAGGTTACACGCCAGCGTCTGTGTCCAGGGTGACCAGGGGACCACAAGAGACGATTTGCAGAACCCTGAGCCAGCCATCACTCGGGAGGGGCTACCATGTGTCAGAGAACGGCATTATCTGCCCAAGCACCCCCCTCATATATCTCTCAGAACTCAGCTAATGTTCCCAGCCCACATCTGCTCAGGCTTCAGGGAAGAGGAGACTCAGGGGGTCCGCTCCAAAGAGCCCCCGAACCCCTGACCTGGGAGTCCTTCCAGGCAGTGGCCTCTGTGCTGCCACCTCCATTTCTCCTGCCGCCCAGGGTGGGGAGACATCCGAGAGAGTAGAAGTGGCTGCAGGATCGGCCTCAGGGACGGGGGGGACACAGGGCAGATACCCCGTATGACCCGGCTGTCTCCTGCTGGGGGGGCCGTGATGAAAAAGAGGGTGTCAAGGACAGAGGTCGGGAGCAAGGGCACAGAACCTGCAGCGCCCAGGGGGAGTCCCTGGCTTCTCCCACCAGCACAGAACCTCACTCCCCCGCCAGGGCGCCGCAGGACTACATGGGCACACAGGCAAAACTCCCACCCGCAGGTGCACACCACACACGTACACACCACACGCACAGCACACAACACACCGCATCGTGCACACACACACATGTCACACACCGCACACACACACACACCATACACGTACACACCACACACACATCACACAACACACCACATCGTGCACACACACGCACCACACACTGCACACACACACACACACACACCACACACACCACACAACACACCGCATCGTGCACACACACACATCACACACCACACACCGCGCACACACACACTATACACGTACACACCACACACATCACACCACATCGTGCACACACACACACCACACACTGCACACACACACACTATACACGTACACAGCACACACACAGCACACAACACGCCGCGTCGTGCACACACGCACACAGCACACAACACGCCGCGTCATGCACACGCACACACACACACAGCACACAACACGCCGCGTCGTGCACACGCACACACAGCACACAACACGCCGCGTCGTGCACACGCGCACACAGCACACAACACGCCGCGTCGTGCACACGCGCACACAGCACACAACACGCCGCGTCGTGCACACGCGCACACAGCACACAACACGCCGTGTCGTGCACACGCGCACACAGCACACAACACGCCGCGTCATGCACACGCACACACACACACAGCACACAACACGCCGCGTCGTGCACACGCACACACAGCACACAACACGCCGCGTCGTGCACACGCGCACACAGCACACAACACGCCGCGTCGTGCACACGCGCACACAGCACACAACACGCCGCGTCGTGCACACGCGCACACAGCACACAACACGCCGCGTCGTGCACACGCGCACACAGCACACAACACGCCGCGTCGTGCACACGCGCACACAGCACACAACACGCCGCGTCGTGCACACACGCACACAGCACACAGCACGCCGCGTCGTGCACGCGCACACAGCACACAGCACGCCGCGTCGTGCACGCGCACAGCTCAGCACACAGCGCCCTCTGCCGGAGAATCTTTCAAGAAAAACCGGACAGTTCCCCACTCCTCCCAGGTCTGGCCGGCGCCGCGGCCCAGCTGGTGTTGGGGCTGTTGGCAGGTGGCTGGTGGATGCCCGGCTCCCCGCGGCCCAGCTGTAACTCATCCATTGCAGTTGGCAGCGGCCCTGCCCCCTGAGGGAGAGGAAAGCCATCCTGGAGGCCGGCTGCAGAGTCGGCAGGGCCGGGACAGGGGGGTGCGGGTGTCCAGAGGCCACTCTGAGCCCACGCCCCACCCTGCCGGGACAGCGGCCCCCTGCCCGGGGAGGCTCCAGCCAAGTGCTCATCAGGCCTCAGGGGCTCTGCTAAGGCCCGGCTGAGCTGGGAAGGGGCCCAGAAAGCAGAGGTTTTCCTAGGGGTTCAAAATGCAGGCTGGCACCAGGGAGGGAGGAAGCAGGCTCCCTTCAGGCCGCGGTGGCCACCGGAGGGCAGGTGGGGGTGTCAGGACCGCCTCTTCCCGGGACTTGCGGTGCAGATGCCGGGCGCTCCCCGCAGCCCCCTCTTTCCTTGTTCTAGACGCCACCTTCTCAGGAGGGCTTCCCCGACCGACCCCACCTGACACACCCAACTGCTCCCTCACCCCACCCTGTCCATCGCCTCGTAGCTACAGTCACAGCATGTCATCACTTGTGTGTGCCATCGGGCAGAGCGCTTAGAGCCTACCAAGCCCTCAGTGGACATGTGTGGGAGCGGGAGAAGGAATGGGGGGAAGGGTGAGAAAACGAAGGAAGAAGAAAGCCACCTGTCCAGCCCCTTCCCGCGTCTGGAAGCTGCTGGGGCTCCTCAACCAGCATCTGGTCACAAGTGTGGGAGAAACGGCGCTAGTCCTTCTGGAGCCCGAGGCTGCTGTCGGTGGGGACAGGGCCCAGCCCTTGGAGCGGTAATGGAGGTGCCCCTCCCCCTTTCCTTGGCACGGGGACAGTGACACCTCTCACTCAGAGCAAGCAGCTTTCAGACAACCCTTTCTTCCCACTGCCAACAGGCACTGCCCCAAGTCCCTGACCTTTACTGGCTTCTGGAGCTCAGCGAGGAGGGAGGGCAGGCAGCTCCCTGGCAGCGCTGAACCCTCATCTGGCCACCTGTAAAGGGTGCACAGGCTGAACAGGCAAGGCACGTCCTGTCGCTCCTTTGCTTGAAACCCTCTGGCGGCTCCCATCTTGCTCAGACCAAACTCCCTGCCGTGGCCAACACGGCCTGTCAGGCTCGGCCCCTGCTTGGACTTCACCCCTAACACCCGCCCCCTGCTCGCGTGGCTCCAGGCTCTCTGTGCCTCGAACTCTCCCAGCACGGCCTCCTCAGGGCCTTTGCACATGCTGCTCCTTCTGCGGCAGTGCCTCTCCCGGATGTGCTCACCTCCGGCCTGTCTCTACTCAGAGGACCTCCTTCCACCCCACATAGGTTAGCAACAAAGCCCACCCCACCCCCCTTGGCCTGCTTTATTTTCTACTTAGCCCTTTTATCACCTGACATTATATTGTTATTTGTTTATGTACTTTCTGTCCCCTCCCTCAAATGTGAGTGCTAAGGAGGCAGGGTTTATGTCTGCTTCGCTCACTGTGGAATCCCTATCTCCCACTAGAACTGTCCTGGCCTGTAATAGGCGCCCAATCAATATCTATTCATAGAACAAAGAGCAGAAACTGTCTACTCAGCAGAATACGTGGCATATCCAAGGTGATCAATAGATGCCCTGACTGGGACCTGCACGTACGGTTGCCAGATATAGCAAATAAACACAGAATCCAGCATCACTTGGGACACATACAAAAAAATTATTTGGTGTTTATCTGAAATTCAGATTGGACTGGGTGTCCTCTATTTTATCTCGCCACCCAACCTGCGTAGCCCCCTGCTCTGACCCTGTCTCCTTGCCTTTCTCTCCCTGTGGCCAGTGACCCACGGTGCCTGTGACCCAGCGCCGAGAGGCTCTGAATTTCCCCACCGGGACAACCGCACATGAAGAGCAGCGTCCGCAGAGGAGGTGCTGGGAATCGCGGTGTCGGGCCTGCTCTCTGGGGCCTCATGCCCAGTGGGCTTATGTCCTGCAGCCAGCCCCGCAGCTGTCGCCAGCATTGTCACCCTGCTTGGAATGTGGGATGCCAGATGCTCCGTTAGAGCCTTCGAGATCAGAGTGTGATGAGGCTACTGGTAGGAAAATCTTGGAAGTTGACCTGGAAGCGACCCCTCAGCCCTCCTCCCTGGGGAGCAGAACGTGGTGGCCACCCTGGAAACCTCGCAAGGCCTTTTAGGGGACTGTCCCCACATTACGCTCCCTCCCTGCCCTCGCCATCGCCAGGGGCTGAGGTCTCCACGTCATCAAGGGTGATGTTCTCCACTCAGCATGGACAGCAGACCTCTTCTCCCTCCACGAGTCCCCCACCCCCCACCCTGGGCTGTTTCTCTGTGACCGGGACCACCCCGTGGGCCTCAGGGCTCTGGCACCCTCCCCCAGGCCTCTGCAGCCAGCCGGGACTGCGCAAGAAGGCTCAGAAGACCTGACTCAAAGCCCACTTGCACCGGACTCACCTTTAAGCCAGTTAAGCCTGCAGAGTCCTGGGCCCACGCAGACTTCCTGAATCTGCATCCCTGGGGCTGGGGCCCAGAATGCCCCAGGGCCTGTCACGCACACTAGAGTCGGAGAACCTCCAAGCAGGGGAATAGTAGCCAAAGGTAACACATGGATAAGGTGCCCAAGGCCAAGGCCACTTCCTCTAAGAAGCCCTCCAGGGCCCTCCCTGGAGAGACCTCCCTCCTGGTTACCAGAGCCCTCAGGGCCTGTCCTCCCACTACTCTGCCTTGAGTCTGGCTCATTGCTGAGCTTGTCTTTCTCCACTAGACTGTGATCCCTGGCAGGGGTCTGTCTGGCTTCTGCCTCTCCTTGGCACCAGCGTGGAGTCCGATAGTTGGCTTGTGGGATCAACAAATGGGCCAAGCAACTCAGCAGCCTGTCGGTCACTCTCCCCAGGTCCCAGGTGGGAGAGCAGCTTTGGGCACCCAGGAGTGGCCAAGCTCAAGTGTATTCAGCGCTATGGGAACAGCAGGACCAGTACGTCCCGTATCTTCTTGGAGCCAAGCGAGCAAAGCCCGGCCTTGGAGCTCAGCCCAGCTTCCATCAGCCTGTCCAAGCCTGGCGGGGCTGTCCTAGGCCCATGGGACACCTCTCACCAGGGCTCTGCCCCAAATCAGGGTTAGGAAAGCCCTTCTGTCCCCAGAGGGCGGGTGAGGACGTGTTCTCTCCAGCAGCTGAGTGCAGCCCTCTTGTGCCAGCACATAGGGAGGGCAACGCCCCAGAGACCTGCGGAGAAATAGCCGGAACCCCTCCAACCAGTCCTGAAATGGCTACACCTAGGCTTTTATTACGTCTCCTTGTTTGTTCTATGAAATGGTTCTCCCCTTTAGCGTTCATTTTTGTATTTGAATTTGTATTAGGAAATATTTCAAATAGAGACCAGTACAGTGAACTGACTTTATCATGAAACTCAGTGTTGTTTTGTTACTTTCAGTGAAAATCACCCCAATACAGCTCCAGATCGTACAGCCCAGAGGGGGAAAGAGAGCTCCCCTCCATCTTCCCCGCCTTTTCTCTTCTCTCCGCCACCTCCCTGCCCCTCCCCCAGAGCCCCGGAGCCAGGCTTTCTGGTGGGTCTCGGCCCACGGGGTTTGGGGTCCTAGGCGGGTGCTCGGGGCCCACAGGAGTCCTCTCCACTTGTCTCCTGGTCTCTCCCATGTGTAGTTCCCGGGAGCAGGGCCCCAGCCGCAGGAGGAGGACATCACACAAGGCTCAGAGCCTGCGCCAGACCTGGGGAGTCTGCCTGGAGACTCCTGGGCTTGTTCCCCAGCGGCAGCATTTAAGGAGTGTTCGGTGGGCTCGTGTCCCAGCTAAGGAAGCCGAGGCCCAGCCCCGAGGCCTGACGCCCAGCCCTCTCCCCCGCCAGGCGAACTGCTCACCAAGGCCGGGCCCACGTGGGCTCCTGAAGCGGGGCCAACTCAGGGGAGGTTTTGCGGACAAAGCAGGAGGTAAAAGACCGAGGCTGGGGCCTCAGCTGGAGGGGTGAGGCCGTCTGGGCTCAGATCCAGAGGCGGCAGTCGTGTGCGGAGGGCAGGGAGGGAGTTCCAGGGCGCAGCTCGAAGCTCGGGAAGAGGGAGGACCGCTGAGCCCAGCGCTAGCCTGACCTCCAGTCGGGATGCTGTCTGAGAAATGGGGCTGCTAACTGGGCTGTTGTGAGGACTGTAGGATACTCAAGCCAAAGCCCAGCCCGGTACAGCATGTAGTAAGTGCTTAATGAGAGGCGCTCGCACGGACGTGGTGGCCGTGTGTCTGAGAGCCCCGCGCATCCCTCGGCCTCCCCCCCGCCCCCCCCCGACATTGCCCACTCCACGCCCTCCCACCCCTCCCACATGCTCGGGCCTCCCCTGGAGGGTCCAGCCCGGTTTTTCTCTCTCCTCATCTGCAAACATGGCTCTCACATCACTGCGCGCTGGTCAATATTAATAAGGAAAGTAACAACCGAGGTTTATGAGGCACCTCATATGCCAAGCTATGTGATAAGCACTCTGTAACCATGAGGAACTGAGGGGGCGACCCCTCCATGCCCCACGCAGCCCCTCTCCTTCAGCGGGTAGTGAGGGGTGGCCCGGCCCCGGAGGTCCTTCCTACTGGTGGGCTTCTTGGAGGGTCGGTTGGGCCCACACTGTTGTCGCGGCTCGGGTACTGCCCTGTGTGTGGCCTTGGACACGTCACCGCCCTGTGTGGGCAGTTTTCCTGTCTGTAGGACGAGGGATGTGGTGGAACAGGTGCTCCTTGGGGCCCCTCCAGGCACACACCCTCCTATCCTGCGGCTAAAATAATGACAGTCGCACAAGGGCTTCCCTTGCCTATCGGAGCCTCGTTTTCACCACCTCCATTAAGACATGTACATATTTTTAACATCCTCCAATGCCCTCGATTTGCTTTCTCATTTTCATCCTCATTTCTATTGCCCCCTGGGACTTGGGACCTAATTTTAGTGAAGGTCAAATGCAGTTTCTCAGGCTGCCCCTCTGGACACCCACCTCTGCAAAGCAGGCCTTCCTGCTGCCTGGCTCTGCGGCAGGGGCATCTGGGCTCGGCCGGGCGGGGGCTGGGTGCTCTCTGCCTGGGAAGCTCACTGCCACGCGGAGGCCTGGCTGGCGAATGCTGGCCTCAGCGTCCTTCAAAAGGCTCAGAGCTGCACGAGGCCCGAGTGGTCTCTGCTTCAACCTTATCCCCTGCGGCGGGGGACCCAAGGCTCAGGGAGCGGCTTGTATAACCAGGCCAGGATTCAGCTAAAAATCCATCCCACAATTCAGCACCAAGGAGAGAGAAAAGCTCATGGGGTCACTCCCTGTACGCAAATGACAGCGATCAATGGCAACGCGTCAGATCTGTCGCTGGTAATGCTGCACTTGAATCTGAGTCTCTCAGATACCCAAGGTCGAGTCAGAGGTGCCCTTGGTTGCCCTTGTGGCTGACAAGATCCCTGTGCCCCAAGAAGAGGCCACCTGAGTGGATGCGAAGACGCTTGCGGGGGTGGAGGGTTAAGGGGCTGGCCGTGGGGGAGGGTTTTGAGGGCACTGGTTGCATCAAGTGGCCAGTTGGGCTTAAATGCGGATTTGCTCGCCCACCATCTACGCTCCCCCCGGTGCCCCTGTGAGCCCCGCCCCTGGCTCCAAAGCACCCCAGCTCCAGGCTCACAGGTCCCTGGGCTTTCCCCACCCTCCTCCCAGCCCTGTTCTGGCATCTTTAGTGGCTGCGGGCCAGAGCCCCTTTCTTCTGCCCTCGCGGCCTCTGCCACCTTCCCTCTGCTTGGCCAGGAGTGTGGTTCATACCCGACATGAGCACGAGTAGGCAATGTTTGCAGATAATGATTGATCTCCAAGGCCAGGGCTCTGGAAGGTAAAAACTGCAGGCCTCTGACTGGGGCTTGTAATTACCAGGGACATTAAAGAGGGAGGAAGCAGCCATTCCCAGGAGACACCCTGAGCTCAGGGCCCCGTCCTTGAGGCCTGTCGCCCCCTCACCCCGTGCTGGGTGTGTAGGGGTCTTCCCGGGGTCTGTAAGGGCAGGACATTCCCAGGCACAGCCTTGAAGAGAGCGCTCAGAGCCCTAGGGGACCAGAGGGCAGGGTGGAGGGGCCCAGATGCCCCCGAAGGGACTGGCCTCCACAGGCGCCATCGTGCGCCGCCCCAGCCGGCTGTCATCGGTCACTGCCTCCTGGGAGGTGGGGAGGGCCTGGCGCTGAGGACAGCTCGTTTACTGCTCCCTCCACACCTGGACCAGGGCGGGAGGGCAGCTGCTCCGGGGTAGCTAAGGGGCCAGGGACACACAGCAGCCTGCGGGCTCAGAGGGAGGCCTGGGGCCCGCACAGCTTCAGCTCGGGCCAGGGCAGCTCCTCGCCTGGGAGGCCGGAGGCCCCCTGCTCTCTTTCTAGGCTCCAGCCCCGCCCTCCCGGGTCCCCAGGTGCTTGCTCAGTTCATTGTTCCTGCCAAACCTCTGCTCAGCCCTCTGAGCAGACACAGATTTTTTTAATGTGTGTGCATGTGAGTAGATGTGTGTAGATACGTGGACATGTGTGTAGGTGTGAGCACACGGGTGAACGTGGTGCCCATGGGTAAGCGTGTGTGTGCATGTGTGCCTGTATGCATAGGTGTGCGCATGTGTGTAGGTGTGTGTGCACATGTGTAGACGTGTGTGATAGCAATAGTTGCCCTCTCCAGCTCCGTTTGGCCAGCCCTCACCCCTTCCGGCTGCACACGTAGGCCTGGACTTCCCAGGGTGGTGACACGACCACCTTGTTTGCTGCAAGGACACCGAGGCTCAGGGAAGTTAGGGAAACGTGCCGCAGGCCCCTGGCCTCTCCTGGCCGCGAGGTGTAGGTTAGGGGCACGTGGGTGAGGGTGGGTGTGCGTGTGCACTGTTCTCAGCCAGGCCCAGCGCTGCCTGGGTCCCTACAGGGCTGTGAAACCTGCCTGTGTGTGAGTCAAGGGCACCCAAGGGGGCTATTCCTCAAGGGTGAGCTTTCTGTCTCTGTTAGCTACTCCCCCCCAAGAAAGGCCATCCTCAGGGAAGGGCACGCTGCCACCTCTGACCCCTCCTTCCTGCAGGCCCCCAACAGCTTGGGGGGTGAGTCTAGGCATGTGGGTGCCTGCCCGGCCCCCAGCATCGAGCCCGGCCCACCTCTGATTTTCCCTCCGTGTCGGGGTCCCCTTGCCTCCCCAGCAGGGGCAGGGCACCCAGTAGGTGGTCAGGGATTCGCATGGAAGGAAACAGAAGGAGGCTCCGAAGGGCTCCCCCCGCCAGCCGGGCCCGGGGCTTCTCATCACGCCCGGGCACCTGCAGAAAGGGCTGAGAGAGCCCCGCTCCCAGGGGATCCCTCACATGGACTCACACACGTGGCGGGAGGGGAGCGCAGTGGAGAATTCTCCCTGTGACTTTTCCTCCCCATCACCTCCTCCCGGCGCTCTGGCCACGTCTCACAGCTCAGCCGCCTGATTGCTCAGCGCCTGTGAAAGCTTCTTAGATCTTCTGGGGCCTCCCCTTTGCCACTGCTTCCCTTCCGTCTGAAGGAGAATGAGGTTGGTGTGGAAAATGCAGCCTGAGCACCTTGGGGTGCTGGGGTGGGGAGAAGCGCTGGAGGCACCGCCTCTCCCTTCCCCCCCTGCTCCACCCCCCAGCGTGGCCCAGGAGGTCACACCCTGCTTTCCGGGGTTGACTGGACACCCTGCACAGGGCGAGGCCAAGGAGGAAGGGGGCTCTATGGGGCTTTATGGGAACAGACCAGAGATGTCTCATCAGGCAGCTCCACTGTCCAGCAAACTGTGCCCCAGTGGAGGGCTGTAGAAAGCCCTGGTCCCAAGGCCTGGATGAGGCTGCCACAGGAGCTGGGGCTCCGTCCTGCCTCACCTTGCACCAGGCCTCCCACTGGTCCAGAGCACCAGGCCGTTTGACCTTCCTCTGCAAGGCAGGTGATGGAAGAGGCTGGCACAGCAGCCCTGAGGAAGTCCGGGCACTCAGGCCTCTCTCGGGCTCAGGGCCGATGAGGGAGCCTTGGGAAAACCAAGGCCAACAATGCAGTCCAGGCTGGGAGGGTGCCAGGGCGGACACGGCCATTAACTCAACACCCACCAGAGCCCATCTCCATTACTGACCCAGCCACAGACATACACGTCCAAGATGGCAAAACTTCTCGATGGCTCTGCCACCAAGTCTGGGAGACCCCAGGCAAGTAATCACCCACCTGAGCCTCAGTTCTCTCACCAGCAGAGAGGGGGGTGGAATTAGATGACCTCAAACATCTGAGATGCCACAGCTCTCATCCACTCTGTGTTCACACAGAGATGGGAGAGAGGAGCTCTCATTTCCGGGGAGGTGCAGTGGGCTTGGCTCCCACATGTGGTTTCGTTGCTTCGCCCGGTGTTCATGTACAGCTATACCTCCTGGCAGCACAGGTGAAGAATAGCCAATGAATGAGGCAGTGTGTGGCCAGGCTTTGTCCACCTGCCGTGCTGTCCAGGGGGATAGAGAGCTTTGCCACTGGTGTTGTTTAGAGTCCTCCTTCTAAGGACTGGCCTCCTGCCTCTCCCAGAACATTGAGAGATGCTACAGCTGCAGGAACTGGAGCCATTAGGATCTAGAGACCACCTTGACCTCTGTGTGCCCTTCCCATAGAGGGGCCCAGAGAAGGAGGTACCTTCCCGGAGGTCAGGGGCAAGGTATGTGAGAGCCGAGTCTCAGACAGGATGGTTTCCTCCATCCCGATATCCCGCCAAGGGCCCTTGAACTTGTTCTGAGAACCAGGGGCAGCCTTGAGAGGAGCCCAGCCAAGGGGGCGGGCAGCAGAGCAGCCCCTGTGTACACAGAGGAAAAGCAGGCATAAAAACATCAAGGTCGGGACTTCCCCCGTGGCCCAGTGGTTAAGAATCCGCCTGCCAGTGCAGGGGACACGGGTTCGAGCCCTGGTCCGGGAAGATCCCACATGCCGTGGAGCAACTAAGCCCGTGCGCCACAACTACTGAGCCCACGTGCCACAACGACTGAAGCCCATGCACCTAGATCCTATGCTTCACACAAGACAAGCCACCGCAATGAGAAGCCCGAGCACCGCAAGGAAGAGTAGCCCCCGCTGGCCGCAACTAGAGAAAAGCCCGCACTCAGCAACGAAGACACAATGCAGCCAAAAATAAATAAATAAATAAATTTATATTAAAAAAAAAAAAATCAGGGCTTCCCTGGTGGCGCAGTGGTTGACAGTCCACCTGCCGATGCAGGGGCCACGTGTTCGTGCCCCGGTCCGGGAAGATCCCACGTGCCACGGAGCGGCTGGGCCCGTGAGCCATGGCCGCTGGGCCTGCACGTCCGGAGCCTGTGCTCCGCAGCGGGAGAGGCCACAACAGTGAGAGGCCCGTGTATCGAAAAAGAAAAAAAGAAAAAAAAATCAGGGTCAAGTGCTTGGCACAGGCTGATGGAGGAGGGATGCAGCCCCAGCTCTGCCCAACACCAGATGGGTGACCTTGGGCAAGGAAACACTCTTGCTTGTAACATGGGAGGAGACCAAAATCTTTAAACAGTACAACCGCATAAAGCCTGGCACAGGGCCTGGCACACAGACAGAGTGCAGTAAACACTTCTGTTGTGTCAATCAGGGAGTGTGCCCGGGGCGTAAGAGGGCAGCCAGCCGGTTCCCGAACATTCACTGTAGTCAGCTCTTCCTCCAAAAGGCAGTGAGGGAGGGTGAGTTCTGGGTGGGGTCACAGGGCTGACCATTCCTCGTGCTGCTGTGGACGCCTGGCAGCACTTTATGCCGGGGAAGCTGCAGCCCACACGTCCCAGCACCTCCCAGCCTGGTGTCCGGTGCGCAGGGATGGCTGCAGGAAGGCACGCGGAGGCCCGGGTGTTTTCAGTGTTCTGTGTACAACGCCCACGCCCATTACCTGACGCTGCAGCCTTTAGGAACAGAGAAAGGCGGAAGAGGACGGGCTGGACCTACTTTTACATCACGCAAGGTCTCAGCGCCCTCGCCGTTCCTTTCCTTCTGGAGGCAGGAGATATGACATCTTCTGCAATTCAGCTGCACAGGCCCTGGCGGGCTGGCAGCATTATCTACAAAGAGAATTGTCTATGTATTTGGGGAATAGAACTAAAAAGCACATGATTTGATAAATGTCACCCACCGGAGGCATTTTCAGAAATGTATGCAGCCGCAGCAGCTTTCCAACCACAAACGATGTTGGAGAAAGCCGGCGTCCTGCTGCCTTGTCAATAATGGCTTGTACTTTTCCAGGACACTCCTGGGGATCTGTCCCAGAGCCACGTGTGACTCACCTGCACCCACGTCAGCCCATCATCTGAGCTCAGCCAGGGGCCAAGCCATCCACAGGACTCTTCCTGTTTGTGAACCTTGTTCTCTGTGGATTTGGGACCAACCACTTTCCACAACAGACAGAGTCTTGGGTTCCATTACACCCCCAACAGGCTTGGGCTGCAACCTGAGGGGCTACCCCCGTCCTTTCCCCAGCACCCCCTGGACCTAGAACATCTGTCTGGTGGTCCATCAGTGCTACGGGACCGTGAGTGAGTTGGACATGACTGCAAAGGAGGAAGGAGTGTGGTACCTGGTGATGTCTGGCTGACTTGGCTGGGGCTCCTAGAGCTTGGCATCTGGATGAAGACGGGTCCCCCGGGGTGAGGGATTGGCGGGGAGTGAGGACGTATCCCTCCAATGGTGAGGGATGGGGGTGGCACAGATGGGTCCCTAGTGGTGAGGGATGAGGGCAGGTCAGGACCAGATGGACCATGTTGATATCTTTAGACAGAGCTGTCCCTGGAGAATGCCCAGTGGGGGGCATTTGCTGAGGTGCCTGCCCGTGGGCTCTGGGGTAGCTGCGGGAAGCAGGCGGGGGGAGGGGTGGGGAGAGGAGGAAGGGGTAGAGGGCAGGGCGGTGGTAGGAGCCGCGCACATCCAGTACTGGAAGAGGCCAGACTGAGAGCGGCCCAGCTGAAGGAGAGCCAGGGGCAGCTGCCCACCTGGGAAGAGAACCCCTCTTCCCCTTTCCCAACCCCCCAATTCTACAGGGTGGCTGTGATCCCCCGTTTAGGCTGAACCCTTTCAAATCAGCTGGGATGCAGTAGAAACTGTCATGACCCTCGTTTCACACCATGAAATTTAGAATCCAACGGGTGAGCCTGCTCTTTTTTTTTTTTTTTTTTTAATTTATTTAATTTATTTATTTTTGGCTGCATTGGGTCTTCGTTGCTGCGCACGGGCTTTCTCTAGTTGCGGTGAGCAGGGACCACTCCTCGCTGCGGTGCGCAGGCCTCTCCTTGCGGTGGCTTCTCTTGTTGCAGAGCACGGGCTCTAGGCGCACGGGCTTCAGTAGCTGTGGCTCGCGAGCTCTAGAGCGCAGGCTCAGTAGTTGTGGCGCACGGGCTTAGTTGCTCCGTGGCATGTGGGATCTTCCCGGATCAGGGCTCGAACCCGAGTCTCCTGCATTGGCAGGCAGATTCTTAACCACTGCACCACCAGGGAAGACCCAAAGAGGGTGCTCTTAATTGTTGTCCTGGGTGACAGACATACACCAGAACGTCCAAGACAGCAGATATGTGTCTGCCCTGTTCTAGAAGACCTGGTCTAGCACTGACATGGCAATGTCCGGCTGTGTGTCCCTGAGCACAGCACCTGATCGCTCCAGACCTCAATCTTCTCATGTGTGAAATAGGTGCAGTAGGACGTCATTCATGGGTGTCTGAGGGCAAAATGAGAGAACAGGTGTGGCTTTAATCTGGAAACATTAGAGCTCTAATCAGAAGTCCCAAGTCACTGCCATATCCTCATGAGCAGGTGCTCCCAGGTGGTGAAGATTGGAAGGTGATTATGGGGCGATTTTCCTACTCTTTCAGGAACGGTCCTGGGATGAAAGGGGAGGACATTTCTGAGGACAGGAGGGCCGTGAGGAGCCCTTTGGAGAATGCTCACGTTCCCCTGAGGAACCCCATCCCATCACAGCTCTTAGGACACCCCCAACAGTCCTGCTGGGTGGAGCTGGCACCTCCCCACTGCAGGAAACTCAGCCCCAAAGAGATCACAAGGCTGGCCTGCAGCCCCACAGCTGGAATGCATACCTTCAGAGGCGCTTCAAGGCCTACAAACTCCACCCACGACCCCAGACACGGAATCACCGAGCAATTCCTGCAAGCCAGCCACTGGCTAAATGTCTCAGCGACTGGCCCATTTGACCCTAAGAGGAGGCATCACATTCTCCATTTTCAGAGGGGGAATCAAAGGCCCCCCAGAGTTGACTCCCAGCTCCAGGGTCAAGTGGAATTAGAACCCTCTTCCACCAGACTCCACAGCCCACAGCCTCCCTCTAGGACATTTCCAGGAAAGTTGACTGGGTCTGGCCTGGAGCCCAGCTGATAGGAAGCAGCCAGAGGGACGCCTACGTGGATTGGAGTTTGATAAAATGAAGTCTGCAGGCCCTGCTGGCTGGGTTGGAGAATCCCTCCCCTTCCCCGGGGAGACCTGGGGGCCTGGTTCCTACCTGCAAGGGTGTAGCTCAGTCGGATCCGTCAGGGAAAGACGTCTCTCATCCTGGCACAGCTGGCCTTGACCCACCTGTGGTAAGAGCCCCCTTCCCACCCCCATCTCTGCTCGTCCAGGTGGCTCCTGAGCTCACTCGCGTGAGGGGAGGGGCCCCATGACTGGGGGCAGCGGCTTCGGGCTCCCCAGGGCAGCGACCCCAGCTCCAGTCAGAAGCTTGGATTCCAACTCTGCCTTTCACACCCTCGTGTTCTTGCTGTAACTCCTTTTCCTTGGGGTGAGTGTTCAGCCCCCCCATGCACACTCGCTCAGTTGTCTTTATCGTGTCCCACCTTTTTCCATAACACTGATCACCTTATGCGTTTATCACGCCCCTTGCTCAGTCTCTGTCCCGCTCTCCATGGCGCTGTGAGCCCCTGGGGTTGGGGAGCCCATCCCTGGCATTTTGTAGGGATCTGAAGACGCTCATCAGAGGCCTGTGTAGAGCTCCAGTCAAGGGCACCCGACCATCTGCGCACAGGCGGACACACCCCTTCTCGGCCAGGGGCGGGTGGGGGGAGGCCTTGATTCTATCTCCCTCCGCACACCTTCCCTCCCTGGCACCCCACTTTAGTCATGATGCTCCCTTCGCCCATGGCCCTTGCAGCTTCCTGGGCTGAGCATGGTCATATCTGTTTAATGTGCTACTCTTTGCAAAGAAAGCTCCACCCCAATTACCCTCATTTGATCTCCTGCAAGGAAGGCCTCAGCACCCCTTCTGGACAGACGAGAATGCTGGGCCTGGGAGACCCGTTGGCCGGCCTGGTCCGGGCAGAGCCATGATGCGGGCCCCACCCCAGGTTCCTGGCTCCCACTGCAGGGTCCCTCCAAACTGCGCATCCTCAGAGCCCCAGCGCCGCTCACCACCCCGAGGCAGCCCTTCCAGCACCAGGCCCTGGCGTGCAACAGGAGCTCCTCAGTTAGAGCGAAAGCCGCCCCCTGTGCCCGTCCTGCCTCTCCCTTCCGGAATCGCACGGCACACGGACAGGGCCCCCTTCGGCAGAGCCTGAAGATGGCTCTCATGACATCCTCAAGCATCCCTTCTCCAACCTGAAATTTTCCCAGTTCCTTTAGCTTGTTCTCTGTGATCTGGTTTTCCGTTTGGCTTGCCTGCAGGATGCGAATAAGCGGGTATTTCTGGTCTTTTAGGAAGGGCCCAGAGACTTCAGTAAATCTGCCTCATGACAAGAGTGACAGAGTCTCAATCCGTGCAGCCAAATGTATGACACTCAAGATTCAGATACCTACCTCCAAACTGCAATATTTGGAGAGAGATGGTTTCTTCTGAGCTGGGGGTGTGTGTGGCGGTGGGACTGCTGGGGACCATCTCGCCCCCCCTCACGTGAGAACTCTTGTGCAGAGTAACCCGCAACTGAGGGACGAGTTCTCTGAGGCATCTTCTGAGTGCTAGATACAGCCATACCTGCATGACACATTGTGAGCCCATCAATCACTATTGGTGTATTCACTGATTGGTCAACCATTGATTTTGCTTCAGCCGGTGAAAGGGTTTTCTGTCACTTGCAACCCAAAGCTCTTTGACTGGGACAGCTTTGTGAGCACAAAGTGTCCTATGGTGGCACCTTAAAAACTGGGTTCTTAACAACACCTAAGCTTATAGTACTTATAAAATAATTATAATCATATATATTATAATTCATATTAATTAATAATATAAATTTAGAATAAGCTAAGCCACCAATCCAGAGTCATAGAAAAGGTCTGAGGCCATGTTTATCCACGTGCTTGGGAACAATTAATATTAATTAGGAAAGAAATAAACTGACATCTAGTAAGGACCCCCACTTTCTGTGTTCCGGGCACTGGGCCAGGCCCTTTCACATGCTTTATTTCATCTCCCCAACAGCTGTGAGGCAGTGTGTTACTTAGGATAACTCTAGCTGCTGTAACAAATAGACCGCAAATGGATGACGGCTCGATAACCACAGAGGTCTGCAAAGACGCTGGGAAGTGTATCCAGGAAGACGAGGACAGGGGCCTGGGAACAGCCTGCAGTGTCTCCTACAACAGTGTCACCTGCTCCAACATGAACAATGAGAGACTTGGCTGGTGAGGGACTGAGTCAGGATCTGGACTCGAGTCTGTCTGACCCTACGGCTCACTCACTCGCCCTTCCCCCTGCTGCCCGAATCGGTGATTGGGAGAGCAGCAGTGGTCTTCTTGTGGGGCTTACAGTCCCTTAGGGAAACCCTAAACACTGGGAGGACGATTCCCAATGGAATATAACAGAGTGGGATGGGTCAAACAATGAGAGGTCAGAGGGTGAGGCCGTGCTGGGCTGGTTGGCCAGTGCTGCGTGGAGGAGGGATGTCGGCCTCGAGCTCATGCGGGGCATGAAATAAGCACCCAGCAGGTGCCTAAGCTGGGCTCTTAAGGGATAACCTCCATCTTACATCTTTGAATAATTCCAGAGATAGGAAGTAGGAAGGAGGATTGGCCTTGATATTAATGGGGGTGCAGCTCTTTCCTGGGAGCGACTGCCTGTCGATGGTCAGGACTCCGTTTCCCCAGCAAAGTCTCCCACCTCGATCAGGTCACTGCAAAGAGGGAGATGGAGCTGGTCCCACCCAGACCTTTGAGGTTCTGCCAATGAGAAGGGGCAAAAGCATCCTAAATGGTGGGCTCCTGAATTGCTCCCCGAATCCTCCCACCCTCAGAGCCCCCCATCCTTCCTGTGCACATTGCCCCTCCGAGCCTACAGTCACAGCCTTGGGGCTTCCTTGCAGGAAGCCTGAGACAGGGACCCTGGAGCCCACACTTCAGAGGCAGCGTGGTGTCCAGATCCAGGCCCAGCCCTACTTCCCACTTTTTGGGGTGCTAGGGGTCTCCTCCCCTCTCTGAGTGCATCTGCTGGAAAGGAAAACGTGTGATTCCAGCCTGAGCTGTCGGCAGGGGCAAAGTTGGAACCGCAGCCCTTCCCCCACCACCACCAAGGGCAGAGGCCCAGGGAGGGGCAGGGCTCGCCCAAGGTCAGCAGGGAGGTTAACAAACAAGTGTGTTTGTGCTTCCCAAAGGTGTGCCCCCCCAGCTGCCCCAGCGGAGTTTCCATGGCGCTTTCTATTGACCGGGAGATAAGAGCCAGTTAAGTCTTGGTAAACACCGGGCTTGGAGTCAGGGCTGGTCTGTGGCACGAACACACTTTCTTCAGTGAAGGAGCAGCCTCTTCTGCTCCCCAGACAGACCCCAGCGCTGCTCTGGGCAGTGAGCCGGGCCTGGACTGGACGGAGTTGGTCCAACCACCTGGTCCCCTGGGAGTGAGCGGCTCTCAAAAGAAGGTTCCAGTCTTGGCTCTCAGCCTTGGCTGTGTATTAAAATCTCCGGGGAATTATCAGTAGAGGTGTCAATGCACAGGCCCTGGTCCCAGAGATTTTGATTTAGTTGGTTTGTAGTGCGACCCAGGCAACTGACTTAAAAGACCCCAGGCAACTCCACCTGTGAGCCCGGGCCGAGCCGCCCTGAGCTAGATGAGGAAGGCCTCAGGCTGCCGGAGCCCCATCGCTGTAAACGGGCCAGACACCCCACGTGCAGTGCTCCCGATTTCCGCGGTGTCGACGCTCCCACCCAGGTACCACATTTGAACAACCAGCTCGCAAAACCCCTCCAATCAAACTGGGCTCTGCCGCACGGTCTCATCACCCCTGGGCACTTGTACAACGACCTCTCCTGGCCGGCACGCGGCACAACAAGAAGGGACACCCAGGCTGTCAAAACAGAAAGTCAGAAAGCCTGTGTCCTAAAGTGAGATCCGATTTTTAAAAAAAGGGAGACAGAAAGTAAAAAGTTTCCTGACAATGGAAGACAACAGGACAAACCAGGGGACACGTCGGGGTCATCTAGTGTTGGGGCAAAGCAGCTCAGCTGGAAAGCAGGTGGACGGCTCAGCACAGCCAGTGACGTCCCTGGTGGTGCCTGGGGTCGGGGGAGGAGGCGGGCAAGTTAAGATGATGGGTTTTGGGGGGTTTTCTGGGATTTTTGAATTTTATTTATTATTTATACAGCAGGTTCTTATTAGTTATCCATTTTATACATATTAGTGTCTACGTGTCAATCCCAATCTCCCAGTTCATCCCACCACCACCACCACTCTCCCCGCTTGGTGTCCATATGTTTGTTCTCTACATCTGTGTCTCTATTTCTGCCCTGAAAACCGGTTCTAAGATGATGGGTTTAAGGAAAGAGTCTCAGGAGACAAAACAGCTACGTTCTGAAAGGCAGTCACGATGCCTACAGGTTCCCAGGCTGGCGGAGGTCACGGGGGCCGATGCCCAGCACACACATGCTGTGTCTTCAGGTTCTGTTCCTCCCCATAGTCAGGTTAACAGTTCCTGATGGGTTTCTGGCTGTTAAAATTGGCACCTTGACTGGATTTTTGCTGGGAGGGAGCAACTGAACCTGCGGGTGAGGGGACGGGAGAGGCAGGAGAGGACGAGGCAGTAGCTGGGTCTGGTTGGGCGATGCCGTCAGGAAGCTTGATCTCAGAGTCCTGCTCCAACCCTCTGGAAGAGGAGCTTTGGTGGCCTGCCTGTGACAAAGTGACAACAGTGTTTGTGGGGTGACTCTCCTAAAGCCAAGTGTGTCCAATGTAAAGTTCTGGCCTTTGTGCTGAGATGTATAAATGTGTCCTTTCTTTCACGAAATGATGGGAGACTGGATTGCTGTTGCTTATTTTTTAAAATGTCTTCCCTTGATGTAATGAGAAATTGGTGCCTCTCTGTGGGTCCTACCTGGCTGGGAGGGTGGATATCATGGTTGGGAATTCCAGAAGCTCAAAACGCTGGCTATGGATCAACTCCCTCATTTACCAGCAGGATGACTGAAGGGTAGAGGAGAGAGAGTGGCTTGCTCAAGGTCGCACAAAGAAGTCCTGGCAGTCTGGAATTCGGGGTCAAGAACATAGGGCGGCCCCAGGCTCTGGCTCCTCCAGACCTGAGACCTCCCTGGTGCCTGGGCATTGTATCAGATTCCACAGGCTGCTGTGACAAATGACCACCAACAGAGTGGCTTAAGACAACACACGTTTATTCTGTTAGGGCTCTGGAAGGTGGGAATCTGAAGTCAGTTGATAGGCTGTGCCCCTCCTGGGGGCTCTAAGGAAAAATCCACTTCCTGGTCTCCAGCTTCCAGTGTTTGTCCTGATCTTGGCTTATACCCCTGCATCACTCTGACCTCTGCTTTTGTCCTCACATCTCTGGCTCTGTCTGTGACCCTCCTGCCCTCTCTTTTCTGTAAGATCCTTGTTATTACTTTGGACCCACCTAGATAATCCAAGATAATCCTCCCCTCCTTAATTTAATCACACCTGCAAAGTCCCCTTCACCATGTCAGGTAACATATTTGCAGGTTTTAAGGATGTTGATGTGGATATGTTTGGGGGGGTGTTATGGATTGAATTATGTCTCCCCCAAAGATACATTCATTCTACAGTGATAGTTGGAGACTTTAATATCCTACTCTCAATAAAGAATATAACAACCATACAGAAGATAAGTAAGGAAACAGGGGACTTGAACAATCTAATAAACCAAATAGGTCTAACAGACATATATAAAGCACTGTACCCAACAACAGTAGAACACACATTCTTCTCAAGGGCATACGGGACATTCTCCAGGATAGACCATAGGCCAGGCCACAAATTAAGTCTCAGTAGATTTTAAAAGATAAATATTGTACAAAGTATCTTCTCTGACCACAACAGGATGAAGTTAGAAGTCAAAAACATAAAGAAAACTGGAAAATTCACGAATTTGTGGAAATTAAATAACACAGTCTTAAACAACTAATAAGTCAAACAAGAAATCATAAAGGCAATTAGAAAATACTTAGTGACAAAAAAAAGAAAGAAAATACTTAGTGACAAATGAAAACAAAAACACAACATATCAAAACTTACAGAACACAGTGAAAACAGTGCTAAGGGAGATATTTGTAGCTATAAACACTTACTGTAAAGAAGAAGAAAGATCTCAAATCAACAACCTGAATTTACAACTTAAGGAACTAGAAAAAAGAACTAAACCCAAAGCTAGCAAAAGGAAGAAATAATAAAGATTAGAGCACAGATAAGCAGAGAATAGAAAAAAATAGGGAAAAACAATGAAATCAAAAGGTGATTCTTTGTAAATATCAATAAAATTGACAAACCTTTAGCTAGATTGATTTTTTTAAAAAGAGTGAGAAAGAGAAGTCTCAAATTACTAAAAACAGAAATAAAAGTGGAATATTACTACTAAATTCTACAGAAATAAAAACGATTATGAGAGAATACTATGAACAATGGTATACAAATTGGATAGCCTGGACAAAATGTACAAATTTCTAGAAACACAAAACCTACTAAGACTGAGTAACAAAGAAAATATGAATAGATCTATAAGTAGCAAGGAGATTGAATCAGTAATTAAAAATTTTAAATCCAACCAAAAAAGCCCTGGACCTGATGGCTTCCCTGGTGAATTCTATCAAATATTTAGAGAACACCAATCTTTCTCGAACTTTCCTCAAAAATTGAAGAGGAGGGAACACTGTGGCCAGCATTGCCCTGATACCAAAGCCAGACAAAAACAATACAAGAAAAGATATCCCTTATGAACACTGATGCAAAAATCCTCCACAAAATACCAGAAAACAGAATTGAGCAGTATATTAAAAGGACCACAAGTGGGATTTATCCTAGAATGCAAGGATTGTTCAACGTACAAAAATCCATCAATGTGACATCTCACATTGACAGAATGAAGGGGAAAAAAACGTGTGACCATCTCAACTGATGCAGAAAAAACATTTGACAAAATTCAACACTCAGTAAACGCTCAGTAAACCAGGAATAGAAGTTTCATGATAAAAATGCTTAATAAACTAGGAATAGAAGAAAACGACTTCAGCATAATAAAAGCCATATATGGAAAATCCACAGCAAACACCATGCTCAACAGTGGAAGATGGAAAGCTTTTCCTGTAAAGTCAGGAACAGAGCAAGGAGCTTTTACCACTTCTATTAAATATAGCACTAGAAGTTCTATCCAGAGAGACTAGGCAAAAAAGAAAAGAAAGAAAAGGTCTCTAAAATGGAAAGGAAGAAGTAAAATTATCTCTGTTTGATGATATGATCTTATATGTATAAAACTCTAAATATTTCACAAAAAACTGTTAGAACGATTTAAACAAATTCAGCGAAGTAGCAGGACACAAAATCAACACATAAAACAGTTGTGTTTCTATACACTAACAGTGTACAGTCCAAAGAAGAAATTAAGAAAACAGGTGTGTGTGCTGAACTCTGTGACGAGGGCCCAGCTTCTGGGGGACACCCACACCCTGAGGTCAGAGGCAACGAGGACTGAAGTGTGTGTTTCAGTCCATCCTCATGGACTCCAGCTTGTGTTCCAGGGTTCCAGCTTATTCGTGTTCTCTCTGCCTGACATCCCACTTCCCTCCCACCTTTTTGTCCTGGGGACTCCAGCATCATCAGGTGAAGATAAAAGCCTTACAGAGACTGCTTAACCAGCTTCCACAGTTGCACAAGGTCAAATCCTTAACGATGAATCTCTTCATATACATACACACACATGCACGCCCACCACATGCACACATACTACCTACATAGCCCCCCACACGCTTCTTACACACAGGCATACATACTGCATATCTACTACCCGTACCTATATGCACGTATGCATACCACATGAATAGGTGCCTCTGCTTCTCCCATTGACCCTGACTGATACACCTGGGGATATTTTTAAAATTCCAAGCCCAGGTATCACCCCAGACCAATTAAGCCCCAACCTCTGAGGTGAGACCCAGACATCAGTATCTTTGAAGCCCCACAGATGATTCCAGTATGTAGAAACCACTGGCTAATCTACAGAGACCCCAGGCTACAGCCCCAGAGCCTTCTGGGAGCTCAGATTGGGCCCCGGAAGGGAGAACCCCTCCCCTTACTGAAAGTTCACAAGGTTGGGTTCACTGGGCAGACTCAGAGGACAAAGCCTCAGGCATCCCGGGCCTGCTCTCCTGTGGCTTCTGTTTTCATTGTAACAACTTTTGTTATTAATCTGTAATCAAAATCTCAATTCCCCCATCACCTTGGTGGGTTAGTTCACCCACTGAAACAGTAGTGACCAGGGTCCTGGGCGGCAGACAGCCCTGTTTACCCAGAGGCCGCCCAAGCCAGGTGTAGAATAGCTGGGGTTTCTCCGAAGGGTCTTGGGGTCGAGGTGAAGGGTGGTCTTGGGGTGTGGCCCAGTGGTGCTCTGCCTGCTCTCACACCTGCTGGGGCTTCCAGCATGGCCCCAGGACCAGGTGATTCATCTTTACGGATCCTGCAAGAGCCTTCTGAAATATATGCCTACCTATGCCCCAGTTAGCTCCTATGTACAACAGAAATATGTACATTTATGTACCAAAAATATGCACTGGGATGTTCTTAGCAGCACTATTTGTATTGGCAAGAAGTGAAATGACCCAAATGCCTATCAAAAATAGAACAGAAGAATGAATGAATAAACAGCAGTACAATCAAGCATACAACGAAATATTCTACCGAAATGAGACAGAGTAAACTGCAGCATATGCAACAAAATAGAGGAATCCCACAAACGCATGTTGGTGAAAGAATCCAGACAGAGGAGATAAACACATAGAAAGAATATACACCATGTGATTCCATTTAAGTTTGAAAAACAGGTAAAACTAAGCTAATGCGCTAGAAGTAAGGGTAGTGGCTACTCCTGCCCATCTGAAAAAGAAAAAAGAAAAGAAAAAGTCTACGGTGAAAGAACTTGGAGAGTGATCCAGAGGCCTGGGATTAAGGAAAGAGAGAGAGAGGCAGAGGGCCAGGACAAGACACACACCATTATTTCCCCAGCAGAGGCACCAATGATGGCTATCGCAGGAGGGGGATGAGAGGCCAGAGGCTGTCCTGGAGAGTCATCTTGTGCTCAAGCTCACCTTCCACAGAGTATGCCTATCTCGTCCCAAATCCCTCCAAGCATCTCTTTCACCAGTTTCCACTTTGCTCATTGGAATATGTGCTCTGGAAGCCTTAGCCACCAATAAGCTGCTGGTCTACCATGAGGCCGCCATGTTGTAAGGAAGCCCAAACTCACCTGTGTGGAGGGACCCTGGGACTTCAAGAAAAGAGAGAGATGTCTGGTCAGCCCTGAAGGCTTTCAGCCCCTCGGCATGTCTGACTGCAGCCACGTGAGAGCCTTTCAGCTGGACTCTTGCCAAATTCCTAACACATAGAAACCACGAGAGATAATAAAATGATTGGTGGTGTTTTGGGCCACTACGTTTTGGGGTGATTTCTTACGGAGCAGTAAATAACTGGAATACCTTGTTGAGTGACTTGTAGAATGCTGGCAGAAACCCCAAGTCAGAGGGCTTTGGGCAAAGAGAACACTGGGGTGTGAGCCCTCTAGGGGCCAGATCCCACCGATGAAGGTCGGGGGTCACAGCTGTGCTGCCGTGGGGGTCACTGCTGCTCCAGAACTGTCTGCCAGGCACGGTGGCCCAGTGAGCAGTGAGCTGCCTCAGGAGAGGGCCCCATGAGTCCTCACTGGGCAGAGGGGTCGGGGCAGTAGCCAAGGGCTAAGGGCAGGTGATGGAGTCTGAGAGGGGCACCTGCACACAGCCCCACTCACTCTGTAAAGGGAGGTGAACAGCCACAGTCCAAAATCGACCTGTGAAACCACAGGCAGTCAGTGGACTCTGCAGCCCTGGAGAAGCTCAGGAGCAGATGAGATTTTAATATTTCGGAAGTTTCTGGGTCACAGCTGAAATGTTGTATCGGAGGCCTGCAAAATGCAGGGCCATACCGAACATCACCCAGCCATACATTCCAGAGGCACAGATGAGGCCGTGGGGCCGGACTCAGCAGCAGCCCCCTGGGCCTCCAGCTGCCCCCTGACCTTCATGGGGGGGATGCCTAGGGGGTGACACAGGGTCTGGCAAACCTGATTGGGTACCGGCCATCCTCACCTGGGGTGGAGCAGGGGCGATGGGAATGGGGGGCTGCGGCCTCAGCCTGGGGCCTCCCTGCAAGATGGCTGGGCTGCAGACAAGGGGGATTTGGCCTTGGAACAAAACAGCGGCCGGCAACCGCAGGGAGAGGCGAGGGGCGCAGGAGGGGTGGATCAAGTTCCTGGGGACCAGGCCTCCCACGTTATGCCATGTTCAGACACTTAGGCTTCAAAACAGAAAACTGACTTAAAAACAAAAAACAACCTCTTAACGTAGCACAGAGAGAGAAGAGAAGAGGACACAACGCAATGAAGTCAGACAGGCCCCCAGGGCATCTCAGGGCGTCTCGGAAGATTCCAGGCATCCTCCTTCACTCCCGCTCCTTTGAGGGAAGGTGCTCACAGTGAGAGAACTGAGAGACCGCGGGCCCCTAACACCACCCAGGGGCCGGGGGCCAAGCTTTGGGGTCAGGCAGGCTGGGCATGAATCTGACCAATCTGGACTCCGTCCTTTAAGCTTGCCCAACTTACTTAACCTCTCTGGGTGCAGGGTAGGGAGGGGGGTGGTGAACCCTCCCCCAGAGTTATGAAAACTGAGTGGCCCTGATGGGGTGGGTGTGGCCACAGCCCCCGACACGGGGAAAGACTCACAGCTCGGTGGGCATCCACTTTGGAAATTCAAAGCTAAGGGAAATTACTTTTTTTCTTCTTTTTTTCTTTCTTTTTCTTTCTTTCTTTCTTTCTTTCTTTCTTTCTTTCTTTCTTTCTTTCTTTCTTTCTTTCTTTCTTTCTTTCTTTCTGGCTGCATTGGGTCCTCTTTGCTGCGTGCGGGCTTTCTCTAGTTGCTGCGAGCAGGGGCTGCTCTTTGTTGCGGTGCTCAGGCTTCTCACTGTGGTGGCTTCTCTTGTTGTGGAGCACAGGCTCTAGGCGGGCGGGCTCCAGTAGTTGCAGCACACAGACTCAGTAGTTGTGACTCATGAGCTCAGCAGTTGTGGCTCGCAGGCCCTAGAGCACGGGCTTCAGTAGTTGTGGCTTGCGGGCTCTAGAGCGCAGGCTCAGGAGTTGTGGCGCATGGACTTTGTTGCTCCGCAGCATGTGGGATCTTCCCAGACCAGGGCTCAAACCCGTGTCCCCTGCATTGGCAGGCGGATTCTTAACCACTGCACCACCAGGGAAGTCCCTAAGGGAAATTATCTTTTAATTCAGGATTTTAGACACCACTTGTCTAGTCATCATGTGGTTCTTCCCTCTTTGCTGAGTCAGACAAAGCTGAGGTCCGACTTACCATGTGACTCGTGTGGCCTGAGCCTGCACCTCACCTGGCCTGGGGTCAGAGCTCCCCCCTGGACCGGAGCCCCTGCTCTCTCCCCCCAGCCTAGAACCTGTGATGGTGACACACTGTCTGTCTCCCTGGTGGCATCCAGAAGGGTCTGAGGTCAGACGTGGGCACAGAGCTTAGCACAGGGAATGCAGAGAAAGTGTTCGCAGAAGGAAGGAAAGAGGGGAGAGAAAGGAAGGAGGAAGGAGGGAGCTGAGGGGGTCTCAGTCATGGCTTCTTCATTCCCCTGCTGGCTTCCGGCGACTCCGCATCAGCCTGGCTGCCCCCCAGCCCCACCCCAGGATGCTGTCAGCCGGCGCCCAAAGCCCTGAGAGGCTGTGCCTGGTTTTCTCTTCCTTATTTATTTTTTTGGCCACCGCCGCAAGGAGTGCAGGATCGCAGTCCCCCGACAAGGGACCAAACCCGCGCCCCTGGCAGTGGAAGTGCGGAGTCCTAACCACTGGACCACCAGGGAAGTCCCTGGTCCCAGATGTTTTCAAAGCCCAGCACAGCCCCTCTCAGACCCAGCTACCCCTCCTTGCTCTGACCCTTCACCCACTCTTGACCTACCCTCAAGGCCTTCTGAATCCCTCAAACAGGGTCTGGGGAAGGAAACCCACCGAGAAGGCATCTTGGAACATCAGACAGGCCTGGGTGTGCATCTCACTCGGCCACTTACCAGCTGCCACGCCTGCCTCCTGGTGTGTGGTACCCAGAGCCCGGCCTGGGACCTCAGACTGTCACCTGTCCTCTCTGGGCTTCAGTGCACTCATCTGTAAAGTGAGGATAACAATTCCCTGCCTGTACCCACCTCGGAGGGGCCTCAAAGATCACTATCAATAATTGCCCCTCCCCATTACCCAGGACGTCCAAAGTTTATGGCACAGTTGTACATGGGGAGCTGCATTGATTCTCACGTCGTCTCCAGTGCGTGGCCTCTCAAATGTGCAGAACTGGTTAAAATGCAGATTCTGGCTCAGCAGGTCTGGGGTGGGGCCTGAGTTGCTGCATTTCTCACAACACCCAGTGATGCTGCGAGAGCTCTTTGAGTGCAAAGCTGTAGAGAGAGGTCGTCCTGGCCCCATTTCCCCGGGGAGGGGCCTCCGTCTCCCTGACACGTGCCCTGTGCCCCTTGGCGCATTTGCTTGGGGGTACAAACTAGCCTTAAATTCAGTCCTTACTGCCCGACCACTCCCCTGGCAGCCAGGTGCATGGGCGTCTGCTTAATGAACACTTGGGCATTTCTTGGGGTGACAACCTCCAACCTCTGAAAGGATGCCTGAGCTTCTGGCTCCCCAGCACTGCAGCTGGGACACATCATTTCCCAGTTCAAGGGCCAGCTGAGAAAGGTGCCACCAGGGCTCTGGGCTGGCCACAGCAGGAACAGGCAGTGGGCAGCTGGTGACCACGTCTTCCTCAACGGACTGAGGTCACGTCCGCTCATCAGCTGAAGGACTTCACAAAGATCAGAGGAGATGACGGTGTCCATGAAAGGGGGTAGACAGTTGGGGCTCAAGTTCCTACTTGGCCAGTGACTAGCTGAAGACATCAATGGGGTCCGACCTTCTGGTTCTCGGTAGCTAGACGAGGACAATAACACCTACCTGCAGCCTAGCTGTTGAGCATGAAAATACCCAATGAATCTAAGGGGCCCAGTGTGGTACCTGACCCAGGGGGATGCTTGAGACACAGAGCTGAGCCCATTCCTTCCTCGCTGCTGGACCAGGACCACCTACCCTACAGCCCCCTGCATGGGCTTCCATCATCCTTGGTACTTTGCCATCACCAGCCTTGTGAGGTTGGCCACCCAAGGGTGCTTTATTTCCCCGCGGGCATTGTGATGACTACAAGAGGGGCTGGCAAAGCCTTCTTGTCCGCCAGCTAGGCCTCCCCAGGGCATATGCCGGAGCAAGGCCACCTTTATTAAATACCTCTCCACTCAATTAGGGTTTTCTATGAAGCAGAACATTTTATTAAAAGACCTGAAGGTAAATTATTACCAACCACTAATGATTATGTTTAAAAGAGCAATACATAATTTAGAACAAGGTTTAAAGAAGTTAAAATACCTAGTGTATTTTTAGTTGGAGCACTTTTGGTTGCTAACAACAGGAGCCCAGCTGCATCTAGTTACAGCAGAAAAGGGAATTTATCGGCTCAGGAAGGGCGGGGGGCCAGGGGGGCCTTGGGATTCAGACACAGCTGCATCAGGGGCTCAAATGCGGGGCATGGTTAGGTTGGTCTTCCTCTGTCAACTGCTCTCCTGGCAGCTGCTTCCGTTCTTTGTGATGGCAAAGGTATTGCCAGCCCTTCACTCAGCACCTCAGCCACCCCAAGGGAGAGACGGGCCTCGGTCCCGCCAACCCCACCTTGGGTCCCTGCCATCCTGACCCAGGAAGCGGAGGCTCTCAGTAGCCAGACCTGCTTCCATGCCCACTTCTGGAACACCTCAGGGCCAGGGGGAATGTGGTCCACTCGGAACAGGAACAGGACATAAGGACTTCGAGTGGGTGAGGGACCGGTCCCTAAAGAACAGAGGGGGTTCTGGTACGGTCGAGCCAGGATGCTTTTAGCAGCTCTCCCCTCTCCTCGCCCCAGCCCAGGATCTGTCTTGGGCATGAGTCAATGCAGTGGCTTGCTCGTACTCAACCCAAGTCCTGGAAGCCGAGGGAACGTGTGAAACCTCTCCAGGTCGCCCTGGTTTGTGAAGACAAGGTCATCAGCTCTACTGACCCCAGCCCTGGAGGATGGCGCAGGCCGGGCTGGTGGCCAGTCAACCCTCGGCCAGCTTGTCAACACTCTCCATCCGGTCTCTTCCCCAAGAGCCCCAATCTGTGTCACCAGCGCTGGCTCCGCTCAGCCCCGCTCTGTGACACCAGCTTCTAATGGAAACTTGCTTGACTGTGTCTCAGGAGGAGTCATTCGTTTTCATCCCTTAAGAGCCAATGAGAATTGACCCACCACTGTTGTACTCCTGGGCCCCGAGCCGCATTTCCCTGACTGAGATGATTCCCAGCACGCGGATCTGTCCTGAGGCAGAGGTGGAGGGAGTGACCCACGCCACCCTGACCTTTCTCCCATACTCAGGGCCCTTCACTGTTTGCACACCCCGTCCCATCCCATCCACCGTATCTCTAGTTCCCCTCGTCATGCCTGTCTGTGTCCCGCCGTTTTATGGAGGATGAAAGGCGCATCATCGAGCCACAAAGTCCCTAAACCCCACAGCCGTGGGGCGGGGTGATCTCCACCCTGGAATCAGTCGCATCGGGGTAGGGGTGTGGTCTGTACTGGTGACCAACCGGGTGATGGGTTTCTTGACCCTCTCTGAGCCTCACCTGGAAAATCAGGACATTCCTGTGTGGCTATGAAGATGAAATTGAGTTATTGATTGGGAGCGTGTGGCATAAACTGTAAAGATCTGTGCCCCTGAAAGCAGTCATCACCATCTTCGATGTCATCGTCCTGATTAACGGGCCCCCCTCAGAGGGAGGCCACAGATGACAGCCAGCCCCTGACCTGCCAACCAAGCCAGTGTCTCCGGAGACAGAACGCACGACGGGCCCCGATTCACCCCAAGCTGACTGCTGAATTCCTGCGGGAAAAGGCCTGAGCCGTGATCCCCGGAACAAAACCAACACAGCCGGCTGGCAGCTGTTCTTGAGTTCAAGAAAATAAGTGCTTCAGGGCACCTCGTAGCAAGAACAGAACACAGTCATTACTGGAAATGACAGACGCCGGCTGATTGAGTGCATTCTTCTCAGCCAAACCTGAAATTACTGCGCTATTAATGGGGGCCTAATGGGAAAGGCACAAATACCCCGCAGAGAGCCCCACCGTGGCCCCAACGGTGCCGTGCACCGCACAGCCTGGTGCATCCTTGCCTGCACCGTCTCCTGGGGTCTGGGGGGCGCCCAGAGAGGGCCGTGTCCTGGGTCTCACAGGCAACAAATGCGAGATCAGGTGCCATCAATGCTTGCTGGATTATTAATGAATTAATCCGTCCTCACTACCAAATTTGTTACTAGGACCTGTGGTCCCCTGCTCTCACCCCCCATGTGGCTTCGGGGGAAATGGGCTACTGCCTAGTTGCTGTGTTTCCACAGCAGGTCTGTGCTCTCAGATCCCCACCCAAGCACTGTTGTATCTGTGCGTGTGTGCTAAAATATATCTAACGTAAAACTGACTATTTTCATAATTTTTAAGTGTGCATTTCAGCGGCATTAAGTGCATTCACATTGTTGTACCATCACCACCATCTATTTCCAGAATTTTTTTAAAATAAATTTATTTATTTTATTTATTTATTTTTGGCCGCATCAGGTCTCCGTTGCCGCGCATGGGCTTTCTCCAGTTGCGGCGAGCCGGGGCTACTCTTCGTTGCGGTGCACGGGCTTCTCATTGCAGTGGCTTCTCTTGTTGCGGAGCACGGGCTCTAGGCTTGCGAGCTCAGTAGTTACGGTTCACCGGCTCAGTAGTTGTGGCTCGCGGGCTCTAGAGCGCAGGCTCAGTAGTTGTGGCGCACGGGCTTAGTTGCTCCGCGGCACGTGGGATCCTCCCGGACCAGGGATCAAACCCACGTCCCCTGCACTGGCAGGCGGGTTCTTAACCACTGTGCCACCAGGGAAACCCCTATTTCCAGGATTTTATCTTCCCAAACAGAAATTCTGCGCATTAAACAACTCCCCATCTCCCCCTCACTCTGGCCTCTGGCAACCACCTTTCTACTTTCTATCTCTATTGAAGACGACTACTCTAGGTACCCCACAGAAGTAGAATTGTACAGTATTTGTGTTTCCGTGACTGGCTTATTTCACTTAGCATAATGTCCTCGAGGTTCATGCAAGTTGTAGCAAGCATCAGGATTTTCTTCCTTTTTATGACTGAATAATATTCCATGTTTACTGTTTATCCCTCCATCCACTGATGGACATCGGGCTTGCTTCGACCTTTTGACTATTGTGAATGATGCTGCTATGAACACAGGGGTACAAATATCCATCCCAGTCTCTGCTTTCATTTCTTCGAGGTATACATTCAGAAGTGGAATGGTTGGATCCTATGCTAACTCTGTATTTAACTTTTTGAGGACCCACCCTACTGTCTTCCACAGCAGCTGCACCCGTTTACATTCCCATCGGCACAAAGGTTCTGGTTTCTCCACATCCTGGCCAATGCTCATTATTTTCCCTTGTTTGATGATAGCCATCCTAGAGGGTGTGAGATGGTATTTCACTGTGTTTTAAGACCTGCCTACATGCCTTTCTTCTGTTGGACCAAAATCCTGGGGCAAGACCCCTCCACACCCAGTGGGGCGCCTGCCACGGGGGTGGCCATTTGTGGCAGTGAGGGTCCATGCTGAGTCCAGCTCTGCCGCTGCCGCCTCTTCCCCAGCGGCCCCCGCCTCTGACTCCAGACACTGGCTTCCTTCCCCGGCGTTTCCAGAGGAGCAGCCTGGCATCCCCCGGCTCATACAAGCCACAATTTGCTCTTCAAAATTGCCAAACTGTTTACCTACAGCAGACCGTCCTTTGTACTCTTCTGAGCTGCAAAACCAGTCATTATCCCAAGCCCGGCTGCCTCACCCTGATGTGAACAATGGCTTAATAGGAAAATCAGCACAAGCAGCTCAGAGGTCCAATAACTGTCCCCCGTTGAAGCCCACACCTGACCCAGCGTGGCCTCAGCCCTGCCACAGGGAAGCAGGAGGCTGTGCTCAAGATTCTTCGAGGAGAGGCTTGGCTCCTTGCGGTGAGGACAGGGGTTCCCTCTGAAGGAAAATGCAGCTCATCATGTGGTACTAAGCCCGTCCAAAGGCTGGAGGTCAGGCCTTGTAAAGGCTGGTGCCCTGACGACGATGCCTGTAGGCCCCTCGGCTGGCTGGAAGCACAGGGAGCATGGCCAGAGTCCCAGCCACACAGACTGGGCTGGGGTCCTATCCACGTTACTTCTCAGCTGCGTGACCTTAAACGAGTCACTTGGCCTCTCAGAGTTTCAATTTCCTCACCTATGAAACAGAGACAGTAAGTGTACCTCTCTCCTAGGCTTTCGTGAGGTCTCATCAGAGAGATTATCCACAAATCGCTTCTGCTGGAGCGGACACGTGCATCAAGCAGGAGACAGATGGAGGTGGGTTTGAACCCCAGCTTTGCCACCCACTGGCTCTGGGATGCTGGGTCCTAAACGTCTCTGTGCCTCAATTTCCTCTTCTGGAAACAGGAAGACAACACCCATTTCACTGCATTTGTGCAAGGATTACATGAGTTGCTGGGCACAATGGCCAAGCACACGGTGGCTGTGCAGCACCCCTGAGGGGTCGTTCTGGGAGATGCCTCAGCCCCCAACACCCTTACGGAAGAGGGTCAGTGCTCAGCAAGGCTCACCTCCTAAGTAGGAACCCCTGGGGTGATGGCAGGCGGATGTCCAAGGCCGTGCCCAGTGCCGGCGCTCCTCAGTGTGACTGGCCTGCAAGTTGCCGCGAGGCCTGGGTCCTCGGAGGAGCGTTGCTGAGGGAGAGGCTGCCTGGGGCCAGTAGGCGGGGCTGGGGTCCCTCACAGAGGGGCCAGCTCGGCAGGTACGGCGGCTCCAGGCCATACAGCCAGAGCCACCCTTCCCATCAGGACGGCCTCCTCCTGCACTGCAGGGTCCTGTCGCCTTGCCCTGGCAGGGGGTGGCACTCCCAGGGGAGGGAAGCCGGATCTGGAAGAACCATGCTGACGTGGGTGCCCGGCTTCAGACCTGGAAGGCACGGGGCTGACTTGTTAGGGCCTGAGGCACAGAGCGGGTGAAAGTAAGAGACGGTCCCCCTAGCGAGCTCTCAGTCTAGCCGGGGAGGCAAACCCAGACTGATGATGACAGGAAAGGATAATTTGGGGTCTGATGGGACAGGGGAGCAGAGGGGACAGGGAGAGCCTTGCCCCAGCCTAGAGCTCCAAGGGGCTTCCTAGGGGAGGATGTGGAAGGAACTAAAAGCAAATTAAAAGAAGGGCCAGGGCTTCCCTGGTGGCGCAGTGGTTGAGAGTCCGCCTGCCGATGCAGGGGACACGGGTTCGTGCCCCGGTCCGGGAGGATCCCACATGCAGCGGAGCGGCTGGGCCCGTGAGCCATGGCCGCTGCGCCTGCGCGTCCGGAGCCTGTGCTCCGCAACGGGAGAGGCCACAGCGGTGAGAGGCCCGCGTACCGCAAA
>NW_006784503.1:3298358-3310980 GCF_000442215.2 Lipotes vexillifer
AAACTAACACACCATTGTAAAGCAATTATACTCCAATAAAAATGTAAAAAAAAAAAAAAAAGAGAAAACCAAAAAAAAAAAAAAAGAAGAGCCAGAGGGTGAGGGGCATTTCATGGGATGGTCAGGCATTTGATGAGCCTGTCAGTGTCCAGCCAAGGCCCAGAGAGACTCAGAGACTGCTGGGCCCTCGGCCTGCCTCGTGGACTCTCCAGGTCGCCAGATGGAGGCTGTGGACGTGTAAGGAACCTAGGATTCCCGGGGAAGCTGCACCAGTGCTATGGGGCCGAAAGTTGAGGGGACTGGTGTTGAGTTGTGTGAAGGTCAAACCTTCCGGGAGAGTTACATCACGGCTCTGGGCCCCAGGGTGGAACTGGGCGGTCCCAGGCCAGATGCGTGGCTGCAGCTGGGCTCTTCCTTCTGGCACACCCGTCTCTCGGCATCACCGGGCTCAAAGCATAGCATGGTGATTTACTCTTCGTCTCAGCTGCCATGGAGACCCGAGCAGAGGCATGCTCCGTTTTCCTGCAGAATTGTGTCGCCATTCGATCGTTTTTTGCCTGCTTGCAGGCCTGGGAGATACCAGAACTTCCCTTTCATCTGCATTTCCACCCCTTGCAGGGCTCCCAGTGGGCAGCCAGCCCCCCACTGCAACCCCATGCCCAGGGGTCCAGCTTCAAAGAAGGGTGAGCAGTAGAGGAAAGCAGGGCCCCTCTCTGGGAGGCAGGGGCTCAAAAAACTACCATGATTCATCACGCCTGAACATGAACCGTCATAAATAATGGCACACATTCGGACATGGTGATTCAGTGTGTCAAAATATAGAAAGGCCATTTAGTATTGGTGACAAAATTAGAAGAAAGGCTTCACTCCTTCAGATGAAGCAGCAGACCGAATGGTGCCAAGAAAGGACGCAGAGCTGCACCTCCAAATGCTCTAAATGAAAATGTAAGCTTCCCCAACAACCCAATGGGGTGACCATCCCAGTCTGCTCTGCTCTCACACAGGGTAGTAGACGGGCACGCACCCAGGAAACCTCCCGTGATCAAAATGCATGTTAGAAGAGCAACTGTTTCTCCAGGAAATAGTTAAGAGCAGGAGGACTTCCCTGGTGGCGCAGTGGTTAAGAATCCACCTGCCGATGCAGGGGACACGGGTTCGAGCCCTGGTCCGGGAAGATCCCACATGCCGCGGAGCATCTAAGCCCGTGTGCCACAACTACTGAGCCTGCGCTCTAGAGCCCGCGAGCCACGACTACTGAAGCCCGTGCGCCTAGAGCCCGTGCTCCGCAACAAGAGAAGCCACCGCAATGAGAAGCTCGCGCACCACAATGAAAAGCAGCCCCCGCTCGCCGCAACTAGAGAAAGCCCGCGCGCAGCAATGAAGACCCAACACAGCCAAAAAAAATTTAACTAATTAATTAAGTTTTTTAAAAAAGAGCAAAGAGCTGGAGTGTTTTACAATAGCCAAGACATGGAAACAACCTAAATGTCCATCAACAGATGAATGGATAAAGAAGATGCGGTACATATATACAACGCAACACTACTCAGCCATGAAAAAGAATGAAATAATGCCATTTGCAGCAACATGGATGTAACTACAGATTATCATTCTAAGTTGAAGTAAGTCAGAAAGAGAAAAATACCATATCACATATGTGGAATCAAAAATATGACACAAATGAACTTATCTATGAAACAGAAACAGAATCATGGGCATAGAGAACAGACTGGTGGTTGCCAAGGTAGAGGGCGTTGGGGGAGGGACTGAGTGGGAGACAGTAACACTTGAGGGAGGTGGCGAGGTCTTACAACCTTCCTCTGACAGATGAGGAGACCAAAGCTCAGAGAAAATAAGTCTGTTATCCCAGGTTGCTCAGAAATAGAGGGCGTTGGGGGAGGGACTGAGTGGTCAGCAGATGTAAGCTTTTATATATAGAATGGATAAACAACAAGGTCCTCCTGTATAGCACAGAGAACTCTATTCAATATCCTATGATAAACTGTAATAGAAAAAATATTTTTATAAAGCATGCATATATATATATAACTGAATCACTTTGCTGTACAGCAATAATTAACACAACATTGTAAATCAACTAGACTTCAATGAAACTAATAATATAAAACAAAAAAGAGCTGGAGTGTTTCAGAGTCTCAACACCACACTCTTTTCCTCGCAGGAGTTTAAATAATGTAAATGTTTTCTATAAAAGCATTTTAAAATCACATTCTAGAAAAAGTAAACTGACTGATCAAAACTCACCAAAAACAAAAACAAACCCCCAAACTCACCAAAACAGACCTGCCTCTCATTTGCACGTTAAAGCCACAAGCCGAGGAGCCTCTATCACTTTTGGCCTCCTGTTGCAATGTTGCTCTAAGCTAAGCAGGGTTTAAGCAAAAGAAGTTCCACCCCACCCCCAAGCCCTCTGAGCTAAAACATCCTCAAAGCAGCCATGCTTCTGGATGCTTTGTGAGCCACAGCCTTCCTCATCACCTGGGCAGCGTGTGTGCAGTTACTGTCAGAACAGACCAGTGCACGGTCCCGAAATGAGGGTTTTATCCTATTCAGTTTGCACTGGGAAATTTGCACTGGGAAAGACATACTGGTATTCACCTCAGAACAGCATTCTCTTTTTTTAAAAAAATTTTATTTAGTTTATTATTTATTTGGCTCTGCCAGGTCTTAGTTGCGGCACACGGGCTCCTTAGTTGTGGCATGCGAACTCTTAGTTGCAGCACGCATGTTGGATCTAGTTCCCTGACCAGGGATCGAACCCAGGCCTCCTGCATTGGGAGCATGGAGTCTTAACCACTGTGCCACCAGGGAAGTCCCAGAACAGGTTTCTTCACCACAAGATTTCTCTGAACTAATCCCATGAGATGTAACACCCACACATGGGCATGCACACTCGTGCATGTGCACACGCACACACATGGATAAATATACCTGAGATATACCACACAGAATACCTCTCTCCTGGCAACTTACAATGCATATTAACATTTTAAAGGCCCTGAAATGTCCTGCAATAAGGAAACGTGCTTAACTTCGCTTAACCTAATGTTTCATGAACTTAATTAACCAAGGAAACCTTTTTTTTTTAATTATCAAGCTCTATTAATATATGGGGATGCCCACATGTCACAGAACACATTCGGAAGTGCTCATATATGGATAAGGAAAATCATGTCTCTGCATTGGCTGTTTTTTTTTCCCCCAGAGAACTTTCCCAGTAACACTTGAGGGAGGTGGCGAGGTCTTACAACCTTCCTCTGACAGATAAGGAGACCAAAGCTCAAAGAAAATAAGTCTGTTATCCCAGGTTGCTCAGAAACAGATGACTTCTTAGAGAATTTAACAGAGGTTTTGATTATACACACATGTACTGTCCAGCACAAAATTGTTCCCCAGCTCAGAGGACTACATGGAAATGTCCTGCTGGCCAGTCTGTGGGTCTCTGTCCTCTTCTCTCCTCTCTTCCCGTGTGGTTCCTTGTCTCCCTGACTTGTGGTGTCTCTGGGGGATCATTATCTGTGCACCGAAAGGGCCCTGGCCTGTTCCCACACAGCGAGGGGCTCTCTTTCCCCTTGGGGCCCAAGTGAAAAGTGCATCTTCTCACCAAGAGGAGCTGCATCTTCCTGGGCCCCTCGGCAAAGAGGCCTCGTGGGAACCAGCCCTACCCTGGGGACTCAGGGTTGAGCTCCACACATGAGCAAAGACTAAGAAGTTTCTGTGTTGAGTGATAAGGACCTGAAGCTCAAGCTCTGTGTCCTGGTGAGCAGAGAGCCGTGGAGACATGTCCTGGACCAGGATACCACCTTCTGCCACAAAGGTCATGGGTGTTCTTCAGCCTCCAAGACAGGACGAGCCAGGACAGCCGCCTGCACGCCTTCATTTAGACGCACAGCCCCTCCCAAGAATGCCAAACTCATGGCTAGAATTCCTCAAGGGAGGTGCTGCCTCCCTGTTCTATGCCCTCCTTTCGGGGGCCCACCCTCTAGGAAATAGGAATTAGTGCCTGCACCCTCCCCAGGCCAGCATCCTAGGTCGCCAGCCTGGGGTCCCTCACCAGAACCCCTCACCAGATCATGAAATAAAACCTTAACCCGAACCCCCAGAACTCCCCTTGTGCCCCTTTCCGAGGGTAACAAATGCTATCCTTATCTCTAATATGACAGATCAGTGTTGCCCATTTTTGAACTTGAATGCAATCATCCACGTAGTTGCATGCAGCTGTAGTTCACTGGTTCTCATTCTGTGGAGTGTTCCATCATATGAATACACAACTTACCTGTTCTGTTGGTGAACACTGGATCACTTCCAGTCCTGGGCTATCATGAATACTGCTGCTGTGAGCACTCCTGCACACGTGTTTTGGTGAACTTGGGTATGCATAGCTGTTGAATGTATACTTAGGAGTCGTCTTGCTGCCTCGTAGTGGGTGTTTATATCCAGCTAGACTTATGTTGCCAGAAACTCCCACCAGCAATTCAGGAGAGTTGCAGTTGCTCCACACCTTTTCTGCACTTGGAATTGTCGGCTTTTTAACTTCAGCCATTCTCACGAGTGTGTAGCAGTATCTCACTGTGGTTTTAATTTATTTTTCCCTGTGACTAACAAAGTTGAGGGCACTTATAGGTTTATTACACATGTGGATATGCTCTTTTGTAAAGTGTCTGTTCAAATTTTTCTATTGGGTCGTCTGTCTTATTTATTTGAAGGAGTTCTTCATGTATTCTAAATTCAAGTCTTAGGTTAAACATACGTATGGCAAATTTCTTCTTCCATTCTGTGGTTTGCTTTGTGTCTTTTGTTCAACAGATATTCTTAAATTTAACGTAGTCCAATTTGGGACTTCTCTGGTGGTCTAGTGGGTAAGACCCTGCACTCCCAATGCAGGGGGCCCGTGTTCGATCTCTGGTCAGGGAACTAGATCCCACATGCATGCTGCAACTAGGAAGCCCGCATGCCATGACTAAGAGTCCACGTACCACAACTAAGATCCAGCACAGCCAAAATAAATAAATGAATATTTAAAAAAAAATTTAACGTAGTCCAATTTATCATCGTTTCTTTTATGGTTAGTGATTTTTGTGTCAAGATATTTGCCTACCCTAACTAAGACCATGAAGATATTCTCCTATGTTCTTTTCTAGAAACTTTTTGTTTTGCTTTGAAAATGTATATCTATTGATAAAATCCTTCTGGAATTGGCATTTGTGTATGGCAATAAGTAGTGATCAAAATTCACTTTTTCCTGTATGGATATCCAATTACCCCAACACCTTTATTGAAAAGATCATCCTTACTTCGCACTGCACTAGGCTTTCATCTTTGTGAAAAATCAAGTTGACACTATGTGGGTAAGTCTGTGTCCGGATTCTCTGTTCTGCCCCATTGATCTATTTGTCTATCGTTGGCAATTACCACACTGCCTTAATTGCTGTGGCATCATAATAAATCTTGGAGTCTGGTAGTATAAATCCTCTGGTTTTGTTTTTCCTCTTTAAGATTGTCTAATTTTTCTTGGTCCATTGCATTTAGAATCAACACACACACACAGCCCCACACACACACCCCTTCCTCAGCTCTGTGCTTTAGATCTATTCCCGTTGCTTTGTGAACATCGTGTCTGTAACCTGTAACTGTTGCATGGTGTCAATCACTGGCCAGTCAGGGAAGAGAAACCTCACTAAATATTTCAAGCAAAGAGGAAATTAATTCAAGAAGCTCATGACAAAGGTGTGGGAACCGAGAAAAGGGGAGGGGATGTGACCTAGAGATCCGAGAGCTGCTACTATCTCTAGACTGGAAGCGCAGAGCAGGCAGGGGGGGCTACACAGAGACAAAGCGAGAGAGTGGCATGGACGTATATACACTACCAAACATAAAATAGCTAGCTAGTGGGAAACAGCCGCATAGCACAGGGAGATCAGTTCGGTGCTTTGTGACCACCTAGAGGGGTGGGATAGGGAGGGTGGGAGGGAGGGAGACGCAAGAGGGAAGAGTTATGGGAACATATGTATATGTATAACTGATTCACTTTGTTATAAAGCAGAAACTAACACACCATTGTAAAGCAATCATACTCCAATAAAGATGTAAAAAAAAAAACAAGGAAGCGTCAGCCCCGGGCTAGGGTCATGGCCAAGCTCGTCCTGCTGCTGCTGGACCCCAGCAACTGCTGCCCCAGATCCACCAGCAGGAGCAGATGGGCCTACACCGTTGCTACCGTCACAGTTGCGTGTGTCCCCACAAAATGTGTGGAAATCCTAACCCCCAGTCCCTGAGAATGTGACCTTATTTGGAAATAGGGTGATTAGTTAGGGTGCAGTCAGATTGGAGTCAGGTGGGTGCTACTCCCATAGGAGAAACTTGGACGCAGACACAGGTGCTGGGAGAGCGCCATGTGAAGGTGAAGGTCGAGATTGGGGTAATGCTTCTACAAGTCAAAGACCGCCAAAGATGGCAGCAAACCCCCAGATGCCAGGGGGAGCCCTGAAGCAGATCCTCCTTCCCATCCCTAGGAGGCACCAACCCTACCTAGACTTCCCGCCTGCAGAGCTATGAGACAGTAAATTTCGTGTAAGCCACCCGGTCTGTGGTACTCTGTTACGGCAGCCCCAGCTAACTAATACACCCACCTTGTAATCTGGTGCCAGGGCCTCCTGTTGGCTGACTCTTGTCGGAGCGCAGCTGGCCAGGGAGCCTACGACATGTGGTTGACAGGCTTCCAGCCCCGTGGCACAGAAAGGGGAGAAAGCCAAGTGTGACAGACGAGTGTCTAGACAACTGTGCATCCTCCAGGTGTCGCCTGGCCATCTACCCCTGCGACGGACACCAGGTGGCCACCACCAGCACTGTGATGGACACCCTCCGACACGAGGGTCTCTGTAAGGACTTGGGGATTTATGTCAAGGTGCAGAATTTCTGTAATGCTGCTTCTGCGAGGCGGCCTTCGAAGCCGCTCCTGACCTGGCCCCTGCTCCTCCCCGGCCTCCTCTGCTCCCACTCTCAGCTTCAGCCACGCTCACCCTCCTTCCCTGTCTCAGGGCCTTTGCACTTGCTGTTCCTTCTCCCAACTAAAGGGCCCACCTCACTATGCGTCTAAAACACCTCCCTCCTTGTTCACTCTCCCACCCTGCTTTGCTTTCTTCATCCCACTTACCAATATCCAAAATGACAATAGATTTACTCACTGATTCTAGGATCGAGCATGACAGAATCTTCTCTGACTGGTTCGTTGCTGTGTCCCCAGACCCCAGCATAGGGCCTGGAACATATAGCAAGTGCTCAATAAATATTTGTTGAATGAATAAACACTGTGTCTTCCCCATACCATGAAACAGAGCAGGTTCACCCAGGTATGGACGGCAGGATAAAGCTGGCTCTGAGCAGGCCTGGCCTTGGGGGTCACCGGGCTGCCCCAGAGCTTGTCAGCCTTCCCTGGGCCTCTGATCTCCTACTCAAAGCAGCTCTGCCCACCGCCCCTGCCTATCCTCCCAGTGGATGGGGCAAGACCAGAGTTGGGGAGACCAGGCTGGCAATCAGGCCAGAGAAGAGACAGGTCTGAGCCGACAAGATACGGTGGGTGGGAGAGAAAGTCTCAGGTGGGAGAGGTGTCAGAGGGCTTGAATGCCCCGCATCAAGTATGATGTTTGGGTTTCTGGCCTGGCACCAGGGGGGCTAGATCCTGAGATGGGGCTGCAGCAGGAGGCTCAGTTGGCCAGAGGTGAGCTGAGTTTGGGGGCCTGGGGGACTCTGATGCAGAGACATCAAACAGGTCGTTGGAAATACAGCTCTGCAGCTCATGGGAGATCAAGGTTGCAGGTGAACCTACGAAAACCATATTTTTGTTTCACCAAAATTAAATATTAAAGCAGCTCATGAAAGAAAGAGTGAATCAACCACCCTTTACACGTCTTAAATTAACGAAGACAAGTACCGCATAATTACCTTCCATTTCAGACTCCCTCTCCCCAAGAGGGTTAGTGAGAGTCTTGTGAAAAGAATTAGGCTTGGTTGCAAGTAACATGTGTACAGGAAGCATATTTTTTTGTGTGTCTGTCCATCTACCCAGATGTTCACTGACTTAATGATCTTATGGCTCAGAACTGTTTATTCCTGCCTCCTGGGTCTCACCACAGTCCCAGCAACATCAGGAATGTACACCTTCCAAATGGGAAAGGCCTCTGTTGATCTTTATTTAACCTGCCTGGCAGGGCTGACCACCTCTCTTTCCCAGTCCTGTAGGGGCTGGTGTTCTCTCCTCTGCTTGGATAACCTCAAAACCCAAACCCCTGCCATCTGCCCACTTACTCTCCCCGTGACATCCTTTATCTCCCCCAGGCTTCACTGCAGAAAGCCACGACTCCGGCTCTGCTAAGTTCTGCTCCCTTTCTTTTCCCAGTTCCCAATTCTTTCGTTTTCCAATTATTTCCTTCCACACCGACTCACAATTCACTTACACAAGAATGGATGGATGTGAAGAAGAAACTGCATATTCTCGAATTTCACATAAGGGAGACGGCAGGATGGAATTCATAAATTCCACAATTATTTGGGGAATGTTTACTATGTGTCCATTGTTGCATTAGTCCTAGAGATATACTGATGGGCAAAAAAGAGGGAGCTTTTTACCTACTGAAACTTAAAGTCCAGTGGGGAAACCAGATCATAATTAATTACACAAACAAGTATGAAGTTGCTCCTGGGACAAGTGTCATAGACGAGGGTATTGTGGTTCTACGAGTGCATCCAGTGCTGGAGAGTGGACCTCATCAGGGAGATCAAGGCAGACTTCTTGGAGGAAGTGCCAACTGAACAGAGATCTGAAGGATGAGTGCAGATACCACAAACCCGATTTCATGTTCACACCTCTGGTTTAGACTGTCAGATGCTCATTAGTACAGAGCCTCCTCCTCCATGCTCTCTCCTCACTTCCCTCCCCTGCCATCTAAGCCTCTGATGCCTGGCTACCAGCCTGAACTTGTTGGGACGAAAGCCAAGACTGAGGAGAAGCAGAGAGACCAGAAGGGAAGGCAGAGCAAAGGAGCCGTGGAGAGGGGGTCTGATTAAAGAAGTTCGCTGGTCTACAAGCAGCGGGCACGGGGCTGCTTCTAACCGCTAGATCTGCCCTGGCTCAGGCTATACCTCAACGCTGTCAGCTGAAAAAAAAATGCGCAACTTAAAAGTTGAGAATTATGTTTTATTCGGCGGACAAAACTGAGGACTTAATCCCGGGACACAGCATCTCAGATAGCTCTGAGGGACAGCTCCGAAGAGGTAAGGGAGAAGCCAGGATACAGAGGAGTTTTTGCAACAAGGACCAGGTAGCCGGAGGGATATCAGGAGTTAACAGATTACTGTTAATTAAAGGAAACCAGACATCTCAAGTTAAGGAATTTAGCACTTTTCTGTGTATGGGAAGATGCAAGAGTCTGGGCTCATTGAAATCATTCCTTTGGTGTGCATCTCAGCTATCTGGGGCCAGTGTCCTGTGTTTTCTCATTCTGAGTTCCGTCAGGGCTCACCATTGGGCCGGCTGTAGTGGCTGATGGCCGCAACATCCTTTGTTTACTGATATGGCAGGTGGCATTTTTAGTTCACAACCTCCAGGACCGTTCCTCTGTCTCTAGGACACCACGGGGTCCTCGCAAGGTCTGCAACTGTTGGTCTCGCAGTGCCTGTGGACGTTAGTGGCACATGTGACATCTCTGAGCTCATCAGGAGAGGCCGTGGGCTCCGTTTCCAGTGCCATCTGCCCTGGAGGAGGAAAGACAGGGTCTGACTTCCTGCCACAGACGGAGTATCTGCATTACAACTCAGGACCATTGCATCAATGGTGATTAAGCAAATTAGCCTTTGCAGGCATGTTCACAAAGCCAGCAGACTCAATGGGGCGCGATCCATTAACATCCTGTCCCTAATGGCCCCTGCGGCTCCTCAGAGAACGAATCCCTGCACCCAGACCAAGTTGGGAATGGTGCGCACGGGACTGGCGGGGAGCCTGCAGGCTGCCCAGGCATCTGCCAGAGGCTTGACTGGCTACCTCGCTTACCCCCCAGTTCCTCTTGCTCTGCCCTATTGTTTTCTGTGTGCCTCTACCTGGAGTCTCCTACAATGTTCTCTTCACCTGGCTAATGCCTTTTTATCCTTTTAACACTTGCCCAGGAATCACCTCCTCCAGGAAGCCTTCTCTGATTCTGCAGGCTAGATGAGGGCCCCTCTTGCATCCATCACTGGTCTGTCTCCCCTAGAGGCTGGGCTCTGTTGCCAGAGGAGGAGGCCAAATCCCAGATGGAAGACATCCACCCCGGCTTGTCTCAGCCACAGGAGGTTGTATCAGGGTTCTAGGGGTGCAAGCACACAGAAACCCACTCTGGCTACCTTTAGAATCCCTGGAAGGGTGAGCAGCGTCAGCTACGACAGGAGCAGAGTGCTCCGGGCAACCAGATGGGGACACTAATGCCTGGTCTCTCAGGACGCACCTGAAGTGAGGGAGTATCTCCTGTTTGGAGTGTTTGTGTCCCTGGAGGACCAGCCTAATTGGTCTGACTCGGGCCACGTGCTCCATGCCCTTGGCCAGGGCTGAGCAGGGCTCCATGGCTGGCACACCCTTCTATGTATTACAGATGCTTCATTCCCTCCTCACAATCTGTGAGTAGATACCACTGTTGTCCCCCATGTTATAGTCGGGGAAACTGAGGCAGGGGCCAGTGGTGGCCATCAGGAAAGGAGAGCTGCCAGGCTGGCCCCCCGGCCCCCAGGCTTATGGAATAAGTACATGTGTGTTGAATGAGTGAGTGACTGCTTTAGAAAACCACACGGAGCTGGCTTCTCCAGAGCCAACCTGCTTCCCCAGCCAGGTGTGGGCGGGCGTTTGGCCCTTTCTGATGGATGGGTGATATTTTCTGGGGCAGTGACAGGATGCACACCTGTCATCGCTGAGGTAATTACTTCTCCCTCGCTGGCCTTTTGGCCAAGCTGCCTCCCTGAAAAGCCATTGCTCTTTCTCGGGCATTCTCAGCAAGAGGCAAAGGAAAGCTTAGGAAAAGAGGAGGTGGAAAATCTATGCTCTTTTGCATCGTCGGGAAGGGAGATCGAAGCTTCAGAAAATGGGACAGAGACTGAGGCCAGAGGCTGCATTACGCAGACGTGGACCTCAGAGGCTGGAAGAGAGGCGTTGGGTCCAGAGCACAGGTCGGGCGGACCTGGAGCAGAGCCGGAGTGGAAGGCAGAGCCCCCTGGGCCGGGAGGGGCCCCTCCCCACCGTCTCTTTATTTCTGGAGCTCTTCGCTGAGCTGTTCCCCTGCATCCCGAGCTTCATCTCGGGCAGCCGAAAGGCCGATGGCGGGGTCAGTGCTGGAGAGAGTGGGTGGGGGTGGGTGTCCTGGGGAGTGTGGTCATGGAGCACGTGCTTTCCTGGGGACCCCAGTTCTGTCAGTATCACTCTATCAGCCCGTGGCCTCGGTGGGACCCTGGCCTTGGATCCCACTCGGGCCCCCAGCCCTGGTCGGTCCTCCCTGCTTGGGCATCTTTCACTCCTCCCGGCCTCCTGGCTCTGTAGTCCAGCCCGGCTCGTCCCCCTGTGTGGTCATTGCCAAGTACTTGTCTGCTCAACCTCTGCCCCGGCCTGTGAACATCTCGGGCCAAGGCTGTGGTCTGTTCATTTGTGGACCCTCAGCACCCGCACAAGGCTCGGCCCAGTGAGGCCTTGCTGGGTGTGATAATGGTCGGTTCCAGATTCCTCAAACCCCACTTGGCAGCCAGGGTACCATGGCAGGGATCCTGGGCTGGTCGTCTTACCTCTGGTCAAGGTTTCCTGAGTTTCCACCCCCAGGAACAGCTCCAGGCCCCTCTCCCCCAGTGGCTGGTTGCCGCAGAAACTGCCTCGCAGGGGGGCCCTGGGGCTCCTGACTATCTGTGCCAATCACTGACATGGTTGCTTCCCGGGAATAAACCCAGTTCTTTGCAAGGAGCCGGGAGAAACACGGAAGGAAGGAAAGGGGCTGCCCAGAGACCCCATCTTACTGACAACGCCAGAGGCTGGCCATCCACGGGGGACCGCGACCCACCCAGGCCCCCTCCTGGCCGCCTCTCCCAACCCCAGCCCTCTGCCCTCTCGAGGGTCTGTCCGCGGGCCCTACTGTTTGTGCCTTGGTTGAGGACACGGGTTCAGACGCAGCAAGGGTCCTGCCCAGGTGATGTGGTGTTAGAGGAAAAGCCTCAGGGTGATGTCTGTAGCAGGAATTTGCATTTTACAAGGGACTTTTGAAAATTGAAAAGAACTTAAAATTCTAAGAAATTAATCTCCAGTGGTTACCTTCCAAGGGGAAGGCAGGGGCAGGGCCCTCAACACCTGTAAGAACACAGCCATTTCTGTCTCGCCCTTTCCTGAACCTGTCCCTAGACACACCAGCTGCTGGTCACTGGTGCAGGCTGCACACAGTCGTGGTCACTGGTGGTGCCCTCTGACCTGCCCCTCCCCCACTGACCCCGGCTCCGGAAAGGCACCTCTGATCACACAGTTGAGGAAGCAGAATCCAAGGGGTGTGCCTCCCTAGACTTCTCCCTCTCCTTCGCTCTGCAGAGCCCTCCATCACCTCTTCCTGCT
>NW_006784503.1:3311058-3320123 GCF_000442215.2 Lipotes vexillifer
CCTGCTGATCTCATTTCCAGTATCTGTCAGATCCACCCTTTTCCCCCACGTGCACCCCCAGCACGGCCATTCTGGTCCACATGTACCTTCAGTTTTCAGCTGGGCTTCTCCTCCTGGACTCCTCACATCCTCTCTGGCCCCCTTCTAATGTACTCTCCACGCTCTGGCTACAGCAATGTTGACTGGGATTGTGTTGAACATATAGACCACTTTGGAAGGAATGGATACCATAAAAATACTGTTTTCCAATTCATGAACACAATATGGTTCTCCATTTATTTAGGTCTTCTTTAATTTTGTTCTTGAGTGTTTTATAGTTTCCAACATACAAATCCTACTCATTCTTTGTTAGATTTACATCCAATTATTGATATTTCATGTTTTGGGAAACTATTGTGAATAGTGTTTTATTCCATTTTTAATTATTCATGGCTAGTACATTGAAATAGAAATGATTTAAACTTTTTATTTTAAAATAATTATAGATTCATAAAACTTTGCAAAGATAGTACAGAGAGGTCCCGTGGACCCTTCACCCACTTTTCTCCAATGACTACGTCTTATATAACTATAGTACCCTATCAAAACTAGGAAACTGACACTGCTACAACTTGTGTGTATAGGTCTATGGCATTTTATCACATATGTAGAGTCATACAGTTACCACTGTCAAGATACAGAATGAAACACAATTGATTTTTGTATATTGACTTTCTATCTTGCAACTTTGTTAAACTCACTTATTAGTTCTAGTCAAAGGCACTTTTTGTAGATTACTTAGGATTTTTTACAAAGATAATCATGTCATCTGTGAATAGAAACAGTTTTATTTTGTCCTTTCCAGTATGGATGATGTTTTTCTTGCCCTATTGCATTGGCTAGGACCTCCAGTTTAATGCTGAACAGGAGTGATGAGGGCCAGCATCCTAGTCTTGTCTTGTTCTTGATCCTGGAGCAAAGCAGTCAGTCTTTCATCATTAAGTATCATGTTAGCTGTGGGGTTTTTGTAGGTGCTCTTTATCAGATTGTGGAAGTTCCCTTCTATTCCTAATTTGCTGAGAGTATTTATCATGAATTATTGTTGAATTTTGCCAGATACTTATTCTGCATCTATGAGATGCTCATATGGTTTTCTTCTTTAGTCTGATGATATCACAGATTACACTGAACTATTTTCAGTGATATTGAGAAAGCACAAATATAATCATGGCATGGCCCTCTTTAAGTGTTCAAACCATCTAATAGCTTCCCATTGTTCCTAGGATAAAATCAAAATCCTTAACACAATGAATCAATTACAAATATATGTGCCTATGAGAAGCACATATCTAATTGTTTAAATAATATAGCCATTTAACAATAGCACATAATAGGTCTGTAGTTCCAGGGCTGGTTCAGCCACTCAACAACAGCAGTTCACCAGGGTGGCATCTCTGTCTTGCCCTCATGGTTGCAAGATGGTTGCAGCAGCTCCAGGCATCACTTTCTAGCACAGTTGTGTCCAAAACTGGAATGAAGGATGGAAACAAAAGGATTTTCCTCATAACATCTCTGTTTTGATCAATCAAGAAAATTATTTTCTACAACTTCCTTAGCAGATTTTCCCTAATATCTCATTGGCCAGACCAGGTCGCCTACTTATCTCTAAACCAATCACCTGGCACAGGACTATCATGATGGCCTTAGACCAACCACAGTTCATCCCCTGGACCTGAGTATGTTGCTATTGGACAAAGTCAAGGAGAAAGGAGGTTGCGTTTGGGGAGTGGCCAATGTGTCCACCATACTAGTCCACCCAAGTCTCTGCACGACCTGGCTTCTCCCTCGCTTCCCATCCTCCGTCTCCAGATAAATATGATTCCTTCTGGAATACTCTTCCTCCCACACCCGTTCACCTAGCTGAAGGTAGCTCACCCTCCAGGTCTTACCCAAGGTGCCTCTCCTCCCACTGGCTTCCCAGCTGAGTCAGGTTCTCCCCCCAAATTGCTTCTGCCAGCCGTCCTACATTCACAGCACCCACCGTAGCCTGGACTCAGCATTCCCTCGGACTCCTCCTGCCCTATCCCCTCTCAGAGTCCCTGCTCACCCTCTTCCTTCCCCCCATACCCAGCCTTCCACCTCCAAATCCCACCCATCCTTCTAGGACCATCTGCACGCTGCCTCTTCCATGCAGACCTCCTCAACCCTTGCAGCTACAGTTCCTATCTTCCTCCTTCGTGCCCACCTGGCAAATGTGCCTTGAATTGCAGCTATTTTAGTGCAGCAGGCCTGTCATACTGGCAAGTTCCCTGGGAGCCCATACCATGTCTCATTCTTCTCTGTAGCCCCCGCCATTGCCACAAGTGCCTTTCCCACTGTCGGCCTCAGCAGGTGGGTGGAGGCTGAAGGATTAGAAATAGATTGCAGATTGAAACAGTGACCACCACCGCCATCCCCTTGTGAGGGTTTCTGGTGGGCCGCAGGCTTCACAGACATCAGCTCTAATCCTCCCCCACGGACAATGGGGTAAGGGGCAATGTCATCCCCACTCCACTGTTGAAGACCAATGCCAAGAGGTAAATAAATAACTCGCCCAGAGGCACACATGGGGTAGAACCAGAACTTGAACTCAGCTTTTTTGCCCTGACTCTAAGGCAGGGGTTTTCCCCACCACTCCAGGGAGGCAGGGAGGAAACTGAGGAGGTGGGTCTGTGACTGAGGCAGACAGAGGAGGGCACCGGGGTGGGGATGGGGGGGCGAAAAAGACCAGAGTCTGGACATCAGCCCCAGCCCCTGAGCAGGAGCCCTTGCTGTCCCTGCTCCAGGTGGAGGTGATCAGGAGAGAAAGCACTTGGGCCACAAGTATGAGCTCGGGCCAGAGCCACGCTGGGCACAGAGAGAAAGCCGTGGTCCTCACCTACAAAGGTCCGCGGTTGATGGGGACCTGAATCCAAAACTATAAACGATATAAAGCAGGACAAAGGGGTGTGCTGCTCGCTCCAGGAGCTGCGGGAGGACGCGGCCCCCTGGACGTCACTGGAAGCGGCTGCTCTGCGTACGGCAGTGTCCACCCTCATCCACGCGCACCTGCCACAGCACCCAGGAGCAGCAATCGTCGTTTCTGTTCCACAGATGAGCAGGCTGAGGCCCAGGCGGGACGAGGACTTTGCCCCAAGACTGAAGGAGTTGGACTCAGGTCAGCCTTTCCCTCAGAGACCTCTCTGCCCCTTCCCCAGGCAGACTTACTCCAGACTGATTCTAGAAGCTGGCCCCGGGCCGTGTCCATCCAGGGAGCTGGCAGCCTCCTCTTCGTAGCTTTTCCAGCTCTCGTGGTTACAATCCCAAGTGATGGCCACCATACATCTCTCTCTTCTTTTCTTTTCAAAGATGACTCATAAGATGAAATGAGGCATTTTGGAGTAAGTGATGAAGGGACTGAATTATTCAAACTCCTCCAGATTCTGAAATGACTTTAATGTGTTTATGTTTTGCATTAAGCATTGAAATGGGCTGAGGGGGTCACAGGATTTATCTTAATTTGGGAAATGCCTCTTGGTTGCATACTCCAGCTCAGGACCAGCTGTGAGATAAATGTCTAGAGGGCATCGAAAGCAGCGCCCACTTCCCTGCTAATTGCCCCTGTGCCTTTCTTCCCGATTGGGTTGACAGCTCTGGCTTTGTTGTTGCAATCTCACGTTTGCCCTGATAAAACCCAGCTCCGTCCCTCTGTCGGAAAGGGGGTGCTTTGCAACTGTTGCCTGCTTTGCTGAGATCGTGAAGCCCCAGGTCTGTTGCTGCCCACGCAGAACTGCCCACCGAGGGCACGTGACTTGTGTAACCTGAACGTGGGTATAAAGAAGACGGAACTGTTGTGTCCGTGACTCACAGGGCCCTCGAGGTCCCCGGCACGTAGTAGGCACTCAGTAACGTCTGCTGGAAGAAGTCTTGGAGCTGGACAGAGTTCCCCTGCCCCGAGTGGGGAGGACAGGTGTGCTCAGCCTGCATTCTGAAGAGCCCACAGGAGGGAAGCAGCAGAGAGCAGGGAGCCACAAGGCATGTTGGGGCGCCCGGCGTCTAGCCCTGTGGGGAGCTGGCACCACCCCAGACCAACAGGAGGGAGAAGCCCCTGCCTGGAAGCAGCTCTGAGTAGGAGGGAGCATGGAACATTCCAGCCTCTGTCCCCTGAACTTGCATCTCTGGCCAGGGCTTCCCACCAGCCCAGTCCAATGGGCGCTGGGGGACAGGTGAGTCATCACCAAGTCCATTCAGTCCGGCCTCCAAGACCGAGACAGGCAGAGAAGAGCAGAGAACGGACGGGAGAGAGCTGGCTAAAGAAGAAAGGGGACTGGGTGAGTCCAAAACCTCAGACCTCTGGCTGGACCTCCACTGGAGCCTCTGGAAGTCTAAGGGCTGTCAGAGCAGAGAAGGGAGTCCAGGGCAGGTCTGCATAAGGGGGACAGCACTGCGGGTATGGGGAGCATGGGGACAGAGGCCAAGAAGCTGTTCCCCCTCACGCAGGAGGATGCAGGCCGTCGGTGGGAGGGGTCTTTGAGTTGGAAATAAGTCATAGAGGAAGGACCAGGGACTGTGAAGTTGGGTTTGGGATCCGAATGCACCACCTCTGGGCACTTCCAGCCAGGGTGGAAGCAACTCCCACAGGACGGACCCCAGACAGCCTCCATCACCCTCTCAGGCTTCCCCTGCTGAGCAGATAGAACTGGGGAGACCAGCCCCCAGGGGCCAGAGGAGGGTGCCCAGCTCTTTGGGTCTCTCTCCCACTTCGGCTTGGGCTTCCTGAGGTTTTGCTCCTACACTGGAAAGGCTAAAACCCTTGGCCACGAGTGGGCAAGCCTAGGACCCAGACAAGGAAACCTCCACCCGCAGTGGTAGGGTTTCCCAAAGCGTGTTCCCCAGACCTGCAGTACCACACGTTGCTGTAGGGAGAGAGGATTCCGCAGTCACATAAGTTTGAGAAGCACCGCCTACTCTACTGCTGCCTGAGTGTCACAAATTTCCAGGCCCACTAAAGGTTGTGATAAGTCCTACAAGGGTGCGGGGGCGGGGGCAGGGAGGCCCATTAAACTGCGTTGAGCTCAGGTTTTCACAGACATATTTGGCCACAGAAACTTTTCATCACAGAGCATCTATGGATACTTTGGGCACTGCTGCTTGAAGGATCCCTAGGCTAAAGAGGAGCAACTACGCCTTTGAGCCACATCTAAATCCTTATGGCCCTGGCATTTATCTCCCTTGTGTCATCTCTGAGCCTTTAGCAAAGACCCACTTACAGAATCTGGCCAGACTTGGCCTCACAGTGAGGCTTATGGGGAGGAGACGTCTCCGTGCCTGCGTACAGGCTAAAGGGCTACCGAGGCCAGATTATAGGCAACAGCATTTGTCAAGGCATGGGGAAGGTGAATCTCCAGGGAATGATTAGAAAGGAGACAAGAAGCCAGCTGCCCCTCCCACGTGGGCAGCCTCCCTCCTCCACAAGCCCAACGTCTGGGTTACTTGTACTGCACAAGGAGGGTGTTATCCTGGAGGGTGGTCCATGGTCCGACTGGAGGGAATGTCGCTCTGGCTTCTTCTAGGGTCCTGCTCCCCCACTTTCATCAAGGGGTCCACCCAGACTGGCCCACCACCATGGGCCTGGGCAGGGATGAAGGGTCAGCCCCTGAGCCAGGCCCAGTCGAGGCCTTCTGGGACAGGGGCCCCAAAGCCATCTTTGTGGGCTCTGCCTCTTTGCCCCCCGGCTGGCAGATGGGCCAGGATGGGATGGGAAGCAACCCCTGGGTCCTGGGAAGGAGCAGTGACTTGGGGTCTGGGCTCCAGCCACTGAGATTGTAGAGAAAGGGGGGTACCGTCCCCCAATCTGGAATTCCCTATCCTCCCCTCCCCCCGCAGTAGGAATGGCACCCGCTTTGTGCTTCTCACTCCTTCCTCTCAAGGACCCCCATTAGAGATGGAGGGAGGGATCGTGTACCAAGTGGCATATGCTGGTTCCAGCTCAGGTGCCTGTGGCTCCAAAGACGGAGCTCTTCTCCATGGCACTCCCTGCCCCCCTTCACCCGGGCAGGGCTTCGGTCAGCCCACTGCCTGCCCACTGTGCCTGGGGCATCCACAGGATGGGACAAATGAGAGCAGCTCCGCTGAACAGCTCATCCTCACCTCCCACACTCCCTTCTTCTGAGCGGTTTCAGGGAGCTGTGGCTTCAGGGAGCTCTGTTTCACATAGACTCCTGCCTACTCCATCCTGTTCGCTTGGGGTCCACCTCCAGGTATGTCCACTCTGGCCTTAATGAGATCCTCCGAGGATGCAGTTTTCAGGCCTGACACCAGACGGCAAGAGAAGGAAAAGTGGTATGCAGATTCCTCAGGGGTCAGGGGGTCATAAAAGGTCATTTCTGCCATTCTCCTGCCTCCACATTGTGGGGCCTCCACGCTAAGGGTGTGTCCTGCCTGCCCCTCCTCTGTCAGCACTAAGGTCCCCATCCCACACGCAGTCCCAGGCTGAGGGGGAAACAGGAGCCCTGCACGCCGACAGGGCCCCGGAAGTTCCGGGAGGTCCCACACCCAGGCCTGGGGAGAGCCATGGCCTCCTATTTATCCCCAAGTGCCCTGGCTTCCTGTTTGCCTTCCAGACCTGCCATAGATGCCTGGTCAGTGGGACCAGGGCTGGACCCTGGTTCTAAGCCCCAGCTGTGAGCTGCTCCCTGCACAGTGTATGTGACCTGGGTCTCCCCAGTGCTCAGACGCCCCGAAGCCAAGAAGGCCCCATTCCCTCTCTCCTGCACAGTGTGAGAATCAGCCTTCCCTTTATGGGCAGTGACCCTACCTCTGCCCATGCACCCAGCCAACAGCACCCCTCCCTGCTCTGCTCAGGCCATCTCGGGCTCAGCCTGTCTGGGTCTAGCTCACTGTCTACCCAACGCCACCAGCATGTCACAGGCCACGACGCTAAGCCCCCATCACTGACAATGATTGCTATGGCACTATGACCTATTACAGATATGATCTTATTAATCTTCCACAGCGGCATGGAAGGTTCAGAGAGGTTAAGGAACATGCCTGAGGCCACACAGCTCATAAATGGTAGAACCCAAGGTTCAGCTTTGATCAAGGTGACTCTGCCCTGGAGAGTCTCAGTGCTCTGTTGAGAGCTTACGCCACAGGGCTGACAAGCATAGGCAGTGTCTCAACTGATGGAAATCAAGCCATGGTGCTGCCTTCTTTGCCCTCAAGCACAGCTGGGAAAGAACTCGGAGGGCAATGCCAGGGTCCTTGTGAGGCAGACTGCTCACCTCACAATGCCTTTGTGTACACAGGAAACCCAGTGGTTTGTTCTTTGCAAAGAAATGTCAGAATTACTTTCTCTCCACTTAGAAACAGCCCTCATGGTCATGGGTGGGTGGCCACAGTGCTGCTCTGGCAAGAGCAGGTGAGAGACAGACTTACAGAGAACAGGAAGTGTGCCTGGGGATTTGTATCATGATCACCATCACCACCATCACCATCATCACCATCACCACCTCTGTCATCACCATCACCACCTCCATCATCACCGTCACCATCTCTGTCATCACCATCACTATCACCACCATCTCCATCATGATCACCATCACCACCCTCACCATTATCACCACCACCATCTCCTTCAACACCATCACCATCATCACCATCACCATCTCCACCATCACCACCACCATCTCCACCATCACCATCACCATCACCATCTCCATCATCACCATCACCATCTCCACCATCACCATCACCATCATCACCACCACCATCTCCACCATCACCATCTCCACCATCACCATCACCATCACCATCTCCATCATCACCATCACCATCTCCACCATCACCATCACCATCATCACCACCACCATCTCCACCATCACCATCACCATCTCCACCATCACCATCACCATCACCATCTCCACCATCACCATCATTCTCTCTGCCGCTGGCCTTCAGCTATCACTGTGAATCCACTGAGTCCCTCTGGCATCAACATTCACAAGAGACCAGAGCCAGGAGAATGTGTGCAGCTCAGATCTAGACATCAAGATAGAGTTCCAGAAGATCCAGGGCCTCTTTTCCCTCTGACCCCACAGTCCGTCACGGCTACAGGCTTCACAAGTCCCGCAAGGGGACAGGCTGGGCAGGAAAGCCAGCCTCTGCCTCCCACCGGCCCTGGTCCTGCCCCCGGCTTCCCTGACAACAGTCCTTCTGGGGGCTAATTACTTACAGGGCCAGGGCTGGCCCCCCCTCATGTGCATGAGTTCACATACACTTCACAGCAACCCTGCAAAGTATGGGACCCGTTTTACATAAGGACACTTAGGCTCAGAGAGTTTGGGTAAATCGCCCAAGGCCTCTCCATGAGTGAGCAGTGCAGTCACGGCCCTCGTCACAATGCTCCGCTGCCACTGCTTCCTACAGTTACCTTCCTGGCCCAACCGGCCCTCACCCCTCCAGCTTCACAAGGCATCCCTACTGATGCTCTGTCTGAAGATTTGGAGGTGCTTCTCTCCTGAAGCCCCTCTAAAGGTAAGGGGCTGGGGGCATGGAGATTTATCAGACCCAGTCCTGCCTCCAGGAAGCCCCTGTGGTGTTCCCAAGCCTCAAGCCAGATGTTCTAAACCATCTCATTTAATCCTCACCCTGGGAAGTCAGCACCTGCATTCTCTGGACACAAGTGAGAAAATGGAATCAGAGAGGGTGAGGGCCTGCCCAGGGTCACACAGCCTGGGACTGCTCTTCTCATACTGCTGCCTCCGAGTGGGGAGGGTGGACGGCAGGGGCTGTGCTGTGCTGGGGGCTGCACAGCAGCCCCAAGGATGGTTGTCACCAGCCACCAAGGTTGCACTTGCAGGCTCCTGCTCCAACAGGGGTCGTGGGCCCCCAGCCGATCTGAGTGGAGGCTGAAGTGCTGGGACATGACAAATTCATAGCGGGCACCCTTGTCCCTCCTTGCCCTTCCTGACACGGTCACCTTCAGCCTCTGGTCTCCCGTTTATCGGCTGAGTCATTCCTCCCTCCTCCGGGACTGCCCCTCACACCCCTCTCCCGTCTCAGCCCGC
>NW_006784503.1:3320166-3348875 GCF_000442215.2 Lipotes vexillifer
CCCGTCTCGCCCCGCCCTTCCGCCTGACCTTTTCAGCCTGCGGAATCCAGCCGTCTGACCATCCCGGGGGTGGGCACTGCGGTCAGAGGGCGCCGCCCGTTTGTGCCCATCTTGGGAGACACCCCAAAGAGGCTCTCTCACACAGAGAGTGAGGGGCGTGCGCCCCAGAGCGGTGCCTGGGTTTGAGTCTCGTTCCATCGCCTTGGGCACCGCTTCCTCATGTGAGGAGTGGGCTTGTCCCCTGTGGACCCTCCCTCAGCTCAGGCGAGAGCAGACGGTGTCCAGGGTGGGAGCAGTCCTCAGGGACATAGGAGTAGATCCCCAGATCAGTGGTTCTCACACTTGAGGGGGCACCGTATACCCTAGAAGAAGCATCAGAACAGACCACTGGGTGCTGCCCCGCCGGAGTTTCTGACTCAGTGGGTCTGGGGCCTGAAAAGTTTCATTTCTAACAAGATCCCAGGGGCTGAGATGCTGCTGCTCCAGGAACCCTGCTTTGAGAACCGCTGCAACAGGGAGCGGTGAGTCAAAAGGTCAAAGTCAGAGGCAGGGAGCAGGGCGTCCCCTCTCCCTTCTCCATCCCCGAATGTCCTCATGGAGCCGGGAGAGCAATGAGGTGGGCAGGGGGCTGACATTTGTCAAGCCCCTGTGATGTGGCTGGCCCACAAATCAGCCCATTTAATCTTCAGGACAAACTGAGGAGGTGGGTGTTACCATCCCCATTTTACAGACAGAAACCGCTCAGAGAGGTGAAGTGACTTGCCTGGGGTCACACAGACACACAGGGGGCCAGAGCCCCTGCCTTTCCCACCCTCCCAGTGACCCTCCACCCCTGCGACCTGGGACACACAGAGACAGCCTCGGGGCACCCGTGGCTCCCCAGACACAGATCCAGCTTCAGAGAAAGCCTTTCTCTCCAACCACTTTGGGCTCTGTTGTTTCCTGCAAGTTTCAAATGACTGGGATTGAGAGGAATCTATGGCTGCATTTTACTCTCTCCTCTGAGGATTGTTGAAATCCAGGCAGGAAGGGAAGAAAGTGTCCATGCCCGGCTGCAGCTGCCAGGTCGAGGAGCTGCGGTCCCAAAGACGGAGCCGTGCACGGCAGGTTTCTATGACAACCAAGCTGCAGTTGTCCATAATTATAATTAACTTCAGAGTTGATCATTCTCCTGGACCCTTCCTGGGAAGGGAAGAGGCCGCACTCAGCAGCAGTGGGAAGCAGGGAACGTTGATTATCTGAGCCTCTGGGTCACTCCTGGTTTGGGAGCCTTCAGGGAACGGGACTCCAGGGGGACAAGCCATGCAAGACCAGGGAGCACCACTGAGCTGGGTAAGGACCTCCCAGGGGTGGGCTGCACGCGGACCTTGTCAGGGGCCCTGCCACCCAGCACCACATCTACCTCCTCCGAGCTCCCTTCAGGGGGTCTGGGAGCTGGGGGCAGAGTTGTGGGCTCTGGAGCCCCTGGCTCCTTGCCCTGGGCCTGCCTGACCTGGTGTCAGAGCACAGCCTCGCTGGGACCTGAGAACACGGAGCACAGGAAACGGGTCCCCAAGCCCCTGAGGAGGTGGGGTGGCCCAAGGTGAGGAGAGGGGTAGCGGCCAAGGTCAGCCAATCCCCCTGACCCTATCCTGCCTCATTCAGGGCACAAGAAATAAAAATGAAGGCTGGGGACTTCCCTGGCAGTCCAGTGGTTAAGACCCTGTGCTTCCACTGCAGGGGGTGCGGATTTGATCCCCGGTCAGGGAGCTAAGATCCCACCTACCGCGCAGCGTGGCCAAAAAACAAACAACAACAACAACAAAAATGTATTTGAAGAGGGCTTCCCTGGTGGCGCAGTGGTTGAGAGTCTGCCTGCCGACGCGGGTTCGTGCCCCGGTCCGGGAAGATCCCACATGCCGCGGAGCGGCTGGGCCCGTGAGCCATGGCCGCTGAGCCTGCGCGTCCGGAGCCCGTGCTCCGCAATGGGAGAGGCCACAACAGTGAGAGGCCCGTGTACCACAAAAAAAAAAAAAAATGTACTTGAAGAAAATGTGTTACCAAAAGAGAGGAAATCATATGCTATGTTCAGCAGCAGGTACAGCTGAGCAGAAGAGGGTGACACATTAAAAGAAAAGAAAAATGAAGGCTGGTGTTTGTTGAGCCAGGCCCCAGGCTGAGTGAGCCCCTCAGGTGTATCTGATCCCAGGAAACCTCTCAACTGTCATCAGACCCACTGGGCAGGTGAGCAACTGAGGCCCGAGTGTGGGAGTGGAGTCCGGACAGCCTGATCTCAGTGCCTGCTCCCCTGGACCCTGAGCCCCCCTTTAACTGTCATATACATTGGGGTTCACCCAGGCTTCAGTTAGGAAAAAGGACTCTGCTTCCAAAAACAATTGGAAACCCACTGTTATGGTCCAACGTCCCTACTTTACAGAGAGGGAAACTGAGGCTCTGTGAGGGGAAGTGACCTGTCCAAGATCACACAGTGCTGGTTGATACATTGAAAGGCCAGTCATCGATTCTAACGCCTTTACACCTTTACAGTGATTCATGGCCAATAGGATTTTTTAATTTAATTTTTTAGGGAAGTATAGTTGCTACACACAATATTCTACGTTACAGGGTGTAAAATAGTGACTCCCAATGTTTAATGGTTATGCTCCATTTATAGTTATTATAAAGTTTTAAAGGTTATGCTCCATTTATAGTTATTATAAAGTATAGGCTGCATTCCCTATGTTGTACAAATATCCTTGTAGCTTACTTTATACCTAAGAGTTTGTACCTCTTAATCCTCTATCCCTCCATGGCTCCCCCTCCCTCTCCCCACTGGTAACCACTAGTTTCTTCTCTGTATCTGTGAGTCTGCTTTTTGTTTGTTCTATTCACTATATGTTGTATTTTTAATTGTAGGAGTTGTTTTGTTTTGTTTTGGTTTGGTTTGGTTTTGGCCGCCCTGCCATGCAGGATACCAGTTCCCCGACCGGGGATCGAACCCTCGCCCTCTGCCGTGGAAGCGCTGAGTCCCACACTAGAGCGCCAGGGAAGTCCCCTAACTGTAGGATTTTTAAATATAAGGTTATGAAGATTTCTGCCAAGTTTAGGCTGACTCTTCACTTGACTTCATAACAACAGTCAGGGTGTGTTGAACTTGTCTCTGTCCAGCTCCCCACGGCTTCAGCTCGAGGGAACTTAATCCGAGACAGAGGATGGAGGGAAGAGTCAGCTCGGCACCGGCTGGGCTGCCTGCCCCCCAAGAAGGTGGCACTGAGAGTCAGGGTGGAGGAAGACAGGTTAGGGGAGACTGGGGGGGGGGCCGACAGGGGAGGTCGAGGGGTGAGGGAGAGGAGACAAAGGGACAGAGAGACGAGGTCGAAAGGCGAGGAAGGGAGACTCAAGGACATAGAAACTGTATTTGTAGGAATTTCTCATCCTCAAGAAAATAGCCAAGGATATTTTTTTAATGTATCTGGTCTACTCGAGAATATCGTCAATCATATTCACAGGTGAAGTGATAGCAGTGGAATGACTTCACGATAACCCAGATTTGGGAGAGGAGAGAACGGATGCATGATGCAGATGAGACGGGACTGGTCATCACTGAGCCCTGTTGAAATGCACATCGTGCGTTGGGCTCATCATACTATCCTCTCTATTGGCGTGTGTGTTTGAAATTTCCCATGATAAAGAAAAAGCTTTTTAAAAGTATGTAGTCAATATAGTGCAAACTTTTTTTCATGAATAGATTTTTGCACGTAGTTTTCTTTCTAAGAGTAGATTAATAAACTGGTGCTCTCAGCTGTCCCCACGCTTCTCCTCTGTCCCTGCCCGAGTTTTCCGCTCCTTCCTGTCTCTCTGTCTCTCTCTCCTTCCCTCTCTCCCTCTCTCTCTGTCTCTGTCTCTCTCTCTCGTCCAGGAGTCAGCAGTAGATACTGATTTCTCCTCTGTCTTTCCTCCAAAATACTTATTAAAATACTGGCACGAAGGAAAAATAAAAATTAGTCAAACAAAACACCACAGGAACCTTCCAAATCCATGCTATCCTGGCCGATTTGCTACAAACATTCCAAGTTTGACGACTTGGCCATTTGTCCAGTGGGTTCAGGTGAGCCCCCTCGGGGCACACTGGCCACTCCAGTGCCGGTTCTCACGGCAGAGACAGGGCTGACCCTGAGCTTCTTTCTGGAGGCCTGCGCTATCCTGACAGCCACAGAGGCTACGAAGCAGAGTCGAGTTGCCATTAATATTACGTGGGAACGTCTCCTCCCTTCCTGGCTTGGTTTCCGCATCCGTCAAAGAAGTGGGAGATGGTCACTAAGCCCCTCCCGGCCCCGGGATGTGACGCCACCCGGGCTAACCTTCTTGCAGGGATAGTTGGCGTTACTTGGCTGGGAGTCCATTCTGGGAGACAGAGAGCTCAGGGCTCCTCTTCTGGCCCTTCCCAGCCCACTGCACGGAGCCACGGAGAGAAATGGGAGGCTGGAGGGGCTGCACAGAGGCCTCAGCCCTCGCCAGGCTGCTGCCGCAAGACCAACCCTCCTTTCAACTCAGCCCTTCTGTCTGGGTCCCTCTCACTCCCATCGGCCTTGGGCCACAGGAGCAACAGAACATTCCCGAGTGTGAGCCTCTGAGGTGGGGTGACCAGCTGTCCCAGTTTGCCCAGACTGAGGGGTTCCCACGACACTGGACTTTCAGTGCTAAAACCAGGACAGTCCTGGTCAGCCTAGGCAAGCTGGTCACCCCACAGCAGGCAAGTTGGCTATGAAATTGTTAGTAAAGAGGAATATTGGAAGGGAAGGAAGTTTAGGTTTTGTCGTGATTGTCCAGCTTTGGGAGATGAGGAAAGTGGACGCTGTTTATGAACTGCAAGTCCTGTGATTAAAATAGCAAAACACCAGGCCTGTGCTGGTCAGCGAGACCCAGTCACAAGAAGGTTTGCATTCCTGTTGTTGCTAAACGTTGTCTGAGCCAGAAAAAGCAGCAGAGCCAATAGGAAGAATCCTGCTTCTCTGAGTCAAGCAGCCAATTGGGAACCAGGGTCCTTCTCTGCCTGTGGAACAAGAAAAGTGACTTAACCAGGGACGGGCAAGAGCAAGGGGACCCTGGCCCAGAGGGGGCTGCCACCGTCGACTCTGCCTGGATGCCTGCCTCTGCCCCTCCAGCTGCTTCCAGAGGCCACGGTCTGAGGCCACATTAGCCCCATCCATCCCAAGGGCGCCTGCCAGGACCTGAAATCCTTGGGCCCAGACATGGAATGACAAGGTGGTGGGGAGCTGGCACTGTGCCCGTCTCTGCCCACTATACTCAAAACACAGCCCTCGCTCACTTTTTTTTTTTTTTTTGTGGCACGTGGGCCTCTCACTGTTGTGGCCTCTCCCGTTGTGGAGCACAGGCCCCAGACGCGCAGGCTCAGCGGCCGTGGCTCACGGGCCCAGCCGCTCCGTGGCATGTGGGATCTTCCCGGACCGGGGCACGAACCCACGTCCCCTGCATCGGCAGGCGGACTCTCAACCACTGCGCCACCAGGGAAGCCCCCCTCACTCACTTTTGAAAGAACCTACATTTGAGTGGTTACATGAAAGCCTATCTTCTATCATAAAGACTGGGTAATTCATACAGTTCCCTCCAATTCTTTGCTACCACCACTTCCTTTTTCCCCTGAAAACAGGAATGCATAGGTGGTGAGCTGCTTGATCTTCTCAAATTAAGTGGACCCTGGTCAAAATGTATGACCAATGATGGCCAAAACACCAAACTTATGAATTGCTTATTTTTGTGGTAGATTAAAACAGACTCCATGGTATCCCTTGTAGTAACACTGCCCACCCAGTTGTCGTTGTGACTTCAGGGTGGGAAAGAAGTTGCAGGTGGCACAGAGGCACGTAACCTGAGCCCACCAACTGTACCTATAAGGGTGGAGCCTGGCGACTGGGAGCCATGGTGGGACTGGGAAAAAACCTGAACCATGAATCCAGAGGGAGGGACAGACATGAAAATGAATCACTCGATGCCTAAAAATGATCTCATGGAAAGCAAGCTGTGGCATCCATCAAATGTGAGCACAAACCCAGCTCAAATCACAGTGAAAATTAGAAAATATTTTGAATGGAATAATAAACTCCTACAGAGCGAAACGTGTGGGATGTATCTACAGCAGCACTCAGAGGGAAATTCCCAGCCTTAAATGCAGAAAGGCAGAAGGATCGAAAAGTAATGAACTCAGATCCATCCCTAGAAGTTACAAAAGGAACAGAAAAATAAATCCAAAGAAAGTAGAAGAAAAGACTAAAAATAGGGCTTCCCTGGTGGCGCACTGGTTAAGAATCCGCCTGCCAATGCAGGGGACATGAGTTCGAGCCCTGGTCCAGGAGGATCCCACATGCCACGGAGCAACTAAGCCCGTGCGCCACAACTGCTGAGCCTGTGCTCTAGAGTCTGCACGCCACAACTACTGAGCCCACATGCCACAGCTACTGAAGCTTGCATGCCTACAGCCCGTGCTCTGCAGCAGGAGAAGCCACCACAATGAGAAGCCCAAGGACGGCAATGAAGAGCAGCCCCCTCTCGCCGTAACTAGAGAAAGCCCGCGCACAGCAACGAAGACCTAATGCAGCCAAAAATAAAAATAAATAAATAAGTAAATAAATCTTAAATAAATTAATTAAATAAACGTAAAAGAATAAAAATAAAAACACAAATTAACAAACTAAGAAATAAACAGAATCAACGAAACTTAAAGTTGGTTTCTTGAAAAGACTGAACAAATGAATAAACTCCTGCTGAGAATGATCAAGAAGAAAAGGAATGACAGCTCCTGCCATCCAGCAGACAAACTGCAAGTCTGCCTCTTACTAGCCATGTGTCTTTGGGTGACTTAATTAACCTGTCTAAGCCTGCTTCTCCATCGTAAAATTGAGAAATATAATATCTGCCTCACCAGCTACTATGAGAGTTCAAGGTGATAATGTGTCCAAGTGTCCTGCAGGTATTAGAAACTAAATAAATCGTAGTAGTTATTGTCATGGTGGTGACGGTGGTGGTAAAAGTTCTATCGGAGCCCCAAAGTGCTGCAGGGAGATGGTGGATGGAGGACCACTTCCTGTTCTGTGAGGAGTCAGAGAGGAGGGATTTCCAGGCTAAGCCTCTGAGGATAGGAATTTAGTAGAAGAGGGAGGCCCATCCAGGCTAAGAGCACAGTGGGCAGGACGCAGGAGGCCTCGAGGCCTGAGGCTGGTCACTTGCCCTTAAAATCCAGTTTGAGGGGAGGAAGGGCCAAGCAACAGCGCCAAATCACTTCCGAGGACGAGGACGGCTGCAGCACTGGGCTGACATTTGAGGCCAATGTTGAAAACACAAATGGGCCTGGCTCAGGGGCTTCGTGCATTATGCAGCAAGGGTAAATAATGAATGACTTGGAATTTTCTTGTTAACCATTTGGTTACTGATGTCTCTCCAGGACATTGAAAATGGTCTTACCCAGCCTGTCTCTAGAGTTAAGAGAATGATTTAATCATAATTCTCTCAGGCTAACTGAGACATTCTCATGTCTCATGTCTCCACTGAGACATTTTCTGCTAGAAGCAAGGGGGCAAGTTTTCAACAGACCAAGTCAGCTTCTCCCAGAGGAAAGTTCTTATGGGACTCTGTTCGCTTTCTCAAAGGGCTTTGTCTGTACAACAGGTGACACACTACATTTTCCCAGGTCAAGAGAACTGGGTGAGTCTGGAGCTGGACATGTTAGCCTGTAAACCTCATGGGTCCTGCCTCTGGGAGAAAAAGAAATCAACACACTGTGTCCTCTGCCCAAGGAGGGTCATCAGTGGGGACCCTCTCAGAGGGAGGCTGAGGGGGTGGAGCACCTCCCTCGCCTGAAGAGATGTCTCCAGACCCGGATTAGACAGAGAGACGCTCTGATCCCCCAAAATGAGGGATTGGGGGGGGTGGTCCCCAGAGGTCTCATAATAAAGACTTCAGGGTCACAGAAAAATTTTGCATTCAAATATGTTATCAGCAGAGTCACCTATGTACCCTGGGCTCCTCTAAAAGTAGTCACGAGGAGACAGCCATCTGACCCAGCAATTGCACCCCTGTGTGAATTTATGTTCACATAAATTCTGCACCCAGATGTTCACAGAAGCTTCGTTTGCAACAAGCAAAAACTGGAAATAACTGGATGTCCTTTAAAGGGTTAATGGTAAGCACACCACTGCAGATCCCTGCCACCAACACCCAACGGATGCAGCAATCTGGGCGGATCTCCAGAGAGCCGTGCTGGGTGCAAAAAGCAGATCCCAAAAGGTTACATACTGCTACAGTCCACTTACATACATTCTTATGATGACAAAAGTGTAAAGATGGAGAACAGATTAGTGGTTGTCAGAGAGGTGGGGGGAGGGGACTGGTGGGAGGGAGGGGCGTGAGGTTATGAAAGCACAGCTGGAGGCATCCGGGGTCTTAACTGTGGTGCTGGAGCCACAAACCTACACAGGTGATAAAAATTCATAGAACTAAAGAAACACGCACACACACACAAGTACAGATAAAACTGGGGAAATCAGGGCTTCCCTGGTGGTGCAGTGGTTGAGAGTCCGCCTGCCGATGCAAGGGACGCGGGTTCGTGCCCCGGTCCGGGAAGATCCCACATGCCGCGGAGCGGCTGGGCCCGTGAGCCACGGCCGCTGAGCCTGCGTGTCCGAAGCCCGTGCTCCGCAACGGGAGAGGCCACAGCGGTGAGAGGCCCGCGTACCGCAACACAGTCTAGTGCTGTACACACATTAGTGAGTCTTCCTGATGGGATGATGAGCAAAAGAAACCAAACACAAAGCCCACAGACCATAGGTTCATTTAACTGAAGGTCAAGAACAGGCGAAACCGGTCTACGGTGATGCATCACAATAGTGTTGGAGGCAGTGGAAGGATTGCCCAGGCAGGGCCTGCGGGGCCTCTGAGCACGTGCAGTGTTCTATGTCCTGGTCGGGGTTGGGGACACACGGGTGTGTATGTTTATAAAACTTTGTCGAACTACACACAAGATTTGTGCACTCCGCTGTGTGTTACACTTCAATAAACACTTTTAAATAAGAGAAAAACACTGACGCCTTGATTAAAGAACAGAAGGCAGCGCTACAGATGCTGGCGGAGCTTTTGTGTTTATGTTTGGGTTACGGGCATATTTTCCTCTGTACCTAATTCTCTGTCCTCGCACAGTAGGGGTGCTCGGGGGCCTCCATCACCTCCCTCCTCACTCTCCTTCTCTACCTGAGATTCTGGGTGAAAATCCAAGGGGTGCCCCAGGGGCTTGAGCCCTGTGCTGGTGGGAAGGGCTGCCCCCTTGAGTGAGGGGCCTGCGCTGGGCGTGGCCTCTGCCCAAAGGAGGAGGGGAGGGCGGGGGCTTCAGAGTGAAGCGCTGGGGCTGGGCCGCCCTGCACACAGAGGGAAGGGCCCAGGGTGCCCCCAGGGGACTCGCTCACCCAGGTACCAGCTTCCGGCAGCAAGGACAGGTCAGCTTTAGCCACTAGCGAGCATGTTGGGGATGCAGAGGGGAGAAGCGGACCCTCGAAAGAGGAAGGAAGTAAAGGAAGGGGATCAAAGGGGAGGGAGAGAGGGGGGGAGGAAGGATTGGAGTCACACACAGCCTCACCCCTAGAGTCCGGGTGGCTCTCCCCGTGCCCCTGGAGGGGGAGAGGCCGCTACTATTGTTCTCCCTGTTTCGCAGATGAGGAAACTGAGCACAGAGAGTTTAAGTCATCAGACTCAGGACTTAACTCTAGTAAGTGGTAGAGCTGTGGCTTTAAGCCCAGGCAGCCAGAAGGGCCCTGCACATGCTTTAATGCTCGCTGTCGCCACCTTGAAATCCTTAATAATTTTTGAACACGGGGCCACACATTTCATTTGGCAAACTACGTCTCCAGTGCTGGGTGCAGTCACGAAGCAAACACCCCAAGTGCCTCCTTGTCACAGGATGACATTCTAGAGGCCGTTCCAGCGACTCAGAAGAAAGAAGGCAGGGGTCCTGACCTCAGCACAGGGAGTGAGCACCTGCTGGTCTGGCCGGTAGGGCCAGGGAAAGGGTACAGATTGTCCTTTAAAGCTCGAGAGGCATAACTCAATTCTTTCTACAATTTCATTACTGGAAAAAATCTATCGGCCCCAGGAGCATTCCACTCACAAAACTGAACTAAAAACAAAAGGATGTTCCCTGTGTCTTCCTCAGGCTCCGGGTTGAGCCGGGTTCCCATCTGTCGCTGACAAGCAGGGGAAGCAGAGCCCCTCTCCTGCTCTCGCCCACCCTGGCTCCTCTGGCCCTGGAAGACGCTAGAGGAGGAGGGAAAGCAGGGCCCCAAGGGGACCAGCGTGGTGACGGCCTGCGTCCCTCACCTCTGACCCTCCAGAATGGCGTGATGGAGGGGTCGGCTTCCCCACTTAGAGCAGAGAGACTGTAAGTCACTTGTCCAAGGCCACACGGCCAGTGAGTGGTCGCATCAGGATCTAACCCAGGTTCGTCTGGCTCCGGAACTCGGGTCCCGTTAGCTCAGCTTGCCCATCTCTCAGTATAGTCACACTGGAGTACATTTTCATCCCTCAAAGGAGCCATGCTGCTTAGCTTCGGGCCTTGGCGCCTAACCTGGAACAGGGTGGCTCCCCGTACCCTCAGCCCCGACCCTCCTCTAGGCCTCCTTCCCAGCCGGCAGACACCCTGCAGCAGGACTTTCTCCCGAGCCCTCCAGGCCCCAGCAGGCTGGGGACACCCTTGGAGCCTCCTGTACCCTCCTCTCATCCAAAGTCCATAGGGCCCGGGCTTCTGTCTGTTCTGTTTGCCACCAAGAGTACGTGTCCAGTCGGAGCCTGACACGCAGGTGACACAACTTTCTTTAATGAGGAAAACTAGTTGAGTGATGGTGGCCTTGGGAAAGTGTCGTGACCACTCCTGCCTCTGACTGGCTGACCTGCTCCGATCCCCAGGCGATGGGAATGTCCTCCAGGGACCCGGGACGTCACGACATTGTTCCGGACAAGATGCCCAGGATGGCTCCTCCGTGGCTCCCGAATTGCCCCTCTGCTCAGGCCTGTCAGCATCACAGGCCACATCTGGAGAGACTTGGTGCCAGCCTGTGCCTGCCCAGCCCCTGCCCACTTCACGGACAGGCCCATCTTTAAGAACATTTGTAAAAACGCCAAAATCCGGCAAAAGGGGCTTGGGGGCTAGACTGGAAGCGAGACCACGGAGGCCACAGAACACATGGATCGCATCTTCCCCATTCAGAGTCGCCAGGCCAGCCGACTTCCGTTCCCGCTTCAGTGCATCTTCCCTGTTTTTGCATGAAGCTCGGTAGAGAGCTGTTCCCACTCTTTCCTGAGCTCTATTCTGTGCTGCCTCACTTGGTCCCTTCCACAGCCCTGGGGGAGACAGGACTGAGGTTCTCTGTGGGGAAGGCCAGTCAAGCACGTGTGAGCCGTGGAGGGGTTGGGCCTCATGCCCCACTGCACCCCCTGCAGACTCTCTGCCCGGGCTCTGAGCCCGCTGGAGGCCCACACAGGTCTGCTCAGGACACAGGGTGCTCTAGGTGACCTCTTTTCCCCTGATGAGGCCTGGACTCCGCATCTCAGAGCAGCCTGTGGCCCTGAGGTAGAGCCTGTGGCTAGGGGGACTCTTTAATGGAGGCTGTCTCTCCTGGTCTCTCACTTTGCACTGGCTTTTGGGAACAGCTTCCTCTGGCATCTGGTTTCTAATCAGGCGTTCATCTCCTGTGCTTTCAAGGGGCCATAGATGGGAGGGAGCAGAGGCCGAGTCTCACACTCTCTCTGCTGCTCAGAGGCACATGGCAGACTCACTATTCCTTCCAGCAGGAAGGCAGGTTGGAGGGAAGGAGAAGGGAGAGAAGAGAGAGAGACCCAGGCCTTAAATGACCCACCTCACAGCAGGGCCTGTGTCTGTCCCAATTACAGGCCCAAATTGACTGCAGCCACTGAGGGTAGCTGAGCTAATCAGCCACCCAGACATCTCCTTGCATCTCTCTCTCTCTCTCTCTCTCTCTCTCTCTCTCTCTCTCTCTCTCTCTCTCTCTCTCTCTCACACACACACACACACACACACACACTCATACACACACACACACCCCAGACAGGGAAACAAGACTGACAACACAGCCCATCCAACTCCCCCTTCCGGCATCAGTGACTCATACTGAAACTCCCCCTCTGGTTCCAGTGCCCATGGGCTGGGCTGGGGGCTGCCTGCTTCCCCTCCCGGCTGAGATCAAAGTCAGTCAAGGAATTATTCAGCAACCCGACCACGCGGCCCCTTCTTGGGAGGGAGGACGTGTGTTTCCGATCAGCCAGCCGACTCCCTGATCATGATATATTCACATGCTCTATGTCTCAGCCACCTGCTCGGCCTCAAAACAAAGTCCAGGTTCAAACCAAGGAGGAAATGTGATCGTTAACTGGGAAAAGGGCAGATGGGTCATTCTGGAAGGTGGAAAGAGGGACAAGGGGTCCCGGCAGGTGCAGGAGATCCCAGCCAGGGAGTCTGGGGGGTTCCTGAGCCCCGCTTAGAACCGGGAAGCCTGCAGAGAAAGGCAGTCCTCAGCCCTTCCCGCCCAGAATTCCATCTGAGCCTGGGCCTCAGGGTGCTCGCCTCCTGAGGGATCAGGGGGACTCCAGTGTCCCGTGGGAGAGAGCTGGGCTGGCAGCCTGCAGGGCGGGGCTGAGGCCGCTCCCCTGGTCTCACTTACTTTGGGTTACACTCAGCAGGGGTGGGGGGCACCCAATCTCTGTCAACTGGATGTTAGCCAAGGCCCCGCGGGGCCTCAGGAGCTGGGAAAAACTGACTCGCATCTCTCTCTTCTCCTGAAGTCAAATCCTTTTCAAGGCTTCAGACCCCCGGGACCTCCAGGATCCTGCTTCCATCTCTCAGGAACCCAGGTGCGAAACTCAGCTCAGAGACCTTGAACTTCAAGTTCATCTACACGGCCTTCAGGAGCCACTGGACATCAAGGGCACTCTGGAAAGGGCATCTGCACCAGGGCCATGCCAGCAAGGTTCAAAAGAGCAGCACACACCGCCAGCCTCAGCATGTCCTCTGCTGGGCAGGCCTTGGTCTCCACTCTACCTCGTCCCAGCCTGGACCACCCACAGTGTGCTACTGTCTCTGCCACAAAAACCAGACCCGTCACATGCAGAGCATTTTTCCGTCTTCTCTCTTGAGAAGGGACATTAGGCCTCCACAGGGCATATGAGGGCATCCTTGGGAACAAAGACAGTGCCTTTCTTAAGAGGAATCCTGGACCCAGTAGTTAATCTAATACATCTTTCCCTCTTGTTGCATAAGTATAACTATACCTAAAAAGGGGGCTTCGACTTGAGAATTTATAAAGAGAATTCAGCGCCACGGGCCCGGAAGGCTGACTGCTTACTAGAATGAAACAGATAAATAAACAGGTATAGAAAGAAGTCTTTTCGGAATTTCTGTTACCTGACTAAAGACAGATGCTTCTGGGAGGGATGCTGCCATAAATCCCTTCCCTGGGGGAGTTTTCCCTCCAGAAGAAGACAGGGGACCACCTGTATAAACAAACGTCAAGCTGTCTTATCTCTTAAAGCCTGTAGGTCTTTCCTAAATAAACTCATTTTTCCTTTCTGCCCCTCCCCTTCCCCTAATCTGTTAGGTGTATAAACCCCTATCTCCAGTTAGTAAGCCACTTCTTTTGTGCGCTTATATGCCTGTGAATATAGTTATCTTTTCTCCTGTTCATCTGTCCATTGTCAGTTAAATTCACAGGCGCCAACCACTGAACCCAAGTCCATAGAGTGAAAGTTTTTCCTCCCAACAGTTCGATGTGTTGCTTTGAGAGCTGTCTCCAAGAAAACCATGGAGACAGTTCCTCTGGGCGAGCAGACGTTTGGCCAAGGGGCTTAGTAAATGCGCAGAAACAGGGCCTTGGGTGGGAAGAGAAATCAGAACAGCCACAATCATCTTCAATTTGGAAAATGGGAATGGGCAGGCCATAAACACAGTACACTGGGAGGGAGCACACCGCCTCAGGGGCCGGGGACGCTGGCCCTGATCCCACCTCTCCCATCTCTGTCCAGCCTCACCCAGCAGCCAGGCAGCCTGCCTTCTCCTGTCCCGGCCAGCACGGCCGTGCCCTGCCTTCCCCCACAATGCACAGCCGGCCTTGGTCTGCTGTGGTCTGCGGACCCGGCCTCAGGGCCATCGGGTGGACTCTGGTGGCAGCCATGTCTCCCCTGACCACCAGCCCCACCCTGTCGCTCTCCCCCAGCCTCCCGCCCAAGCTCTCGGCTTCCATTTTGCATCCACTTCTTCCAAGAGGCAGGAAAAGCCAAGGGAAAGAGGACCTTCGCAGCAGAGGACTTTCGCAGCTGTTGGGTCTTGTGTTGGCATCTGCCGGGGGCTACGTACAGCTCGTCAGTGGAGATCAGCAAGGCGGGACCACTGCCTTCGCGGCCTGGTTTGCACCCCATCCCCTGAACACAAGCCCACAGACACGCACTGCTGGCCAGGAGGACTCCACACCCTGCCCTGCCCGGTCTTGCGACCACCTGTGCAGGGCGCGCGCACTTACTTTTTGGGCCTGGGTACGGAGGAGGGGGTCTGTCCGGCCCCCTGGAGCCAGCAGGGCCAGAAGGTGTCTGGCAGCTGGGCAGTGAGGTCCAGGAGCAAAGGGGAGCGGGGATGCCTAGGGAAGACTCCTCCCAACCCAGCTAAGGGATCCATTCACAGCCAGTCATTTGTTTCTCACTCACTTGCTAATTCATTCCTTAATTTGTCTACTCTTTCGTCTAACAGTCATTTGCTGAGTGCATGCTACTGGGGCAGACCTGGGAAAACCAAGGCAAGTGAGACTCAGTGGTGATGGGCACAGTGGAGGGACCTGCCCATAACCAAGTTCACAGCCAGGGAGATGCTCCAGGGGAGCTGAAGACAAGGCCGGAGAACAGAGAGACTTCACAGAGGAGGTGGCACCTGAGCCCTGCTTGAAAGAGGCTGTGACAGGCCTCTTGGACAGGTGTCAATACACGTGCATCAGACAGAATTTTACAGCCAGCTCGTGAAGGCACAGCTCTCATTCATGCTGACGTCGGCCCCCAGCAAAGGGAGAGGTGTCCCGGGTAAGCCGTTCTCCCCCAGGGCTCCAGGCCTCACAGGTGGGAAAGGCCTGGACTCTGGGCAAACAGGCTCCTCCTAACCAAGTGCGCGTGGGAAATGCTCAGAGCGCTACGGGGTGCAGTGCGCACTCCGCCAGGGTTTGGCAGATAACACACAACAGCAAGGTACGTCTCCCAGCCCCACAGGGCAGGAGTGTGGCGGTGAACAGGCTTGGGCTCCAGAGTCAGCAGGGCGAGCCTTGGTCCTCAGCACCTCCTAGCAGGCTTCAGTTTCTTCAGCTGTAAAATGGGATCATAATTATCTAGCTCTTGGAACAGTTTGGAGGATTAAAGGAGACCAAACATTTCACCCACTTGCCACGCAGTGAGCAGATGTGTCCCTGACCCTCGTCAACCCCAAGACAGAGGCCTGAAATGGTCACAGCCTGGTGTCCAGGGAGGGACAGAGCCTGTTAGGAGCCAGTGGCTGACACAGGTTAGCAGGGTAGCAGGAGCCTGGGGCGGGGCGGCGGGGGAGGATGCAGCCGCGCCGGGGAAAGGAGAGCAGGGCCAAGGAGAGGGGTAGCAGCCCGCACCTCGGGGCTCCAACCAGACCCCGCTGCCCCGCACCGCCTATGCCTCTCCCCCCGGCCAGCAGCTCTGTCTCCGGGTCTCACTACCCACCCTCGGCTCTGCAAGCAAGGCCTGGTTAATTTAGAGGAGCAATTTTCAACAATTAGATGAAGTGTAGAATAACCGTTCTGCTCTGCTTGGGAAATGAGGCTTGTCATCTTTAAGGCTTTATTGAAAAGGCATTAAGACGGAATTGTTTTGCGGGCAGGTAGGTAGCGGGGAGGGGCCGTGGAGAGGCTTGGGTGGACAGAGCTCCCCAAGCAGGGCTCCGTCTGCTCCAGGCCACCCCCCTACGCAGCCCACAGGTGGAAGGACCGCCAGGCCCCCGAGCCAGCCCCGCTGCCTTTGCTCCCCCCTCGCTGCCCACTGCCCTTCCCATCTTCAGACACTGTGGACTGTGGAAGGGCTTCTGTACTCGAGTCCAGCAACAGGGAAGGAGAAACCACGAGGCCCACGGCCCACGGCCCGTAGTGAGCACTGCCTCGACCAAGCACCAAGTCCAATGGGTCATGTGCATCTTGGCCAGGCCTCTTCGGGGGAAGAATCCTCCCTGACATCGTCACCATCCCTCGTACGTTGTGTTTTCAGCTCCATCGCCACCCTGGTCACCCAGGAGAGGACACTAGTCATGTAACCATGAGCGCCTGTTGGCACAGTGCTGTTTACAGAGCTTGTTTCAAACCATTATTTCACGTAGGCGTTACACTATTTCTCTCTCTTGGGTCCTAAACGAGGGGCTGGGGTCAGGAACAGTGGGTCCCCTGCGTGGTGTTGGCAGCCCAGTTAGCTTTGCACATGCTTTTCCCCAGACAGAGCAGGGTCCTGGGGACGTCAGCATATGGGGCTGCGAATCCACAGGCACCACCACTTGGTCTCAGCCCTGCTCCCCGCAGAAAACTTCAGCCCACAGGATTCCACGAAGGTGCTCACTGGGAAACGTGTATGGCGAGCTCCAAAATTTCCCCCAAAGTGTTGAGATTAAGGTAACCAAAACAGTAAAGTGGCTGCCCTCCGAGTGGGAAAAACACAAGGCGTTTTATTCAAGGAGCAGCGAAAGGATAAAGGAATAAAACGAGGAAGGTTCCTCCCGTGGCCGGGGCAGCCTGTCCCCACGTGCCTGGGTGAAAGAGCTGAGGCTGCTGTAGCAGCTTCATTCTCACCCCTGGGGACCAGGGGAGTGGCTGTGAGGGCCAGAGGACCCCCACAGGGCCCGGGGCTCCTCACAGCAGGCCTGGGTCACCTCTAGGGCCGGTTTGCTGGACACACTCACATCTGTCCCCTCAGTCCCTGCCTTTGGAAATAGCCCTGAGGGTCTGTCTCTTCTCTCCAGGAGTGGTATTCAAAATAGTTAACAACTGATGTGGTCCAGCATAGACCAATAGAACGGATGTCAGCCTGCTGGCCTTGCCTGTGAGCATTGGCTGGACCTGAGCCCTGATTCTCTCATTCAGCCACGTGGGAATAGATTCATCCCCACATCGCCTGCTGGCACACGCGGATTTTACAGTGTGACCTGAGCCATCAAATAATAATGATGATAATGTTAAAATTTAGTGAGCACTTACTAAGTGTCAGCCCCTGTTCTGAGTACAGTAACGAGTTTAATCCCCATAACTCACCTATGAAGCGGGTGTGGTATAGTTATCTCTACTGAGAAACAAGGAAACTGGGGATCAAAGTGATTATCACACACTCAGTGAGGGGTGGAGCCTGGATGCAGACTCAGGCGCCCAACCACAGCGCTGGTGCTCTAACACTCTGTTGCTTCTCTTTAAAAGAAAAAAAAAAATGGAATATGCACCTTGGACTCCATTCAAAAAAGGTAGAGGGCTTCCCTGGTGGCGCAGTGGTTGAGAGTCCGCCTGCCGATGCAGGGGACATGGGTTCGTGCCCCGGTCCGGGAAGATCCCACGTACCGCGGAGCGGCTGGGCCCGTGAGCCATGACCGCTGAGCCTGCGCGTCCGGAGCCTGTGCTCCGCAACGGGAGAGGCCACAACAGTGAGAGGCCCGCGTACCGCAAAAAAAAAAAAAAAAAAAGGTAGAAAAGCACATCCTCTATTCTGAAACACTGTCTAAATAGCTACACACTCACACAAGCTTTCATTACGGGGAAAATGAGTTTGCATGGACCCTTGTTTCCAGATGCTGTGGCTGTGACCACGAGCATTCATCACCCAGTGGGTGTCAGGCCACTGTGTACTACAACGTATCTAGCTAAGAAATGGCTCAGAGAGGCTAAGGAACGTCCCTAATGCCACAGAGCTAGAAGAGGCAAAGCTGAGATTTAAACTGCCACCTCTCTGACTTGGAAGCTTAGTGAGGCACTCGCTTTATTTATTTATTTATTTGTTTTTTAAATTTTTGAATGTTATTTTATTTTTTTATACAACAGTTTCTTATTAGTCATCAGTTTTATACACATCAGTGTGTACATGTCAATCCCAATCGCCCAAGGCACTCGCTTTAGAATTAGAAATTTTCCTCTGGTCCAGGCAGAAGACAGGGAGGGGGAGGGAGAGGACACAGCAGCCAGCCAAGAAGTGGCCAGGGGACCAGGGTTTGCGCTTGGCTACGGGAGCCCTCTCCTTAGGCCCTTCCGGCACCATCTGCTTGGGACCCTGCAGCTCCCACCTGTCGTTTCTATGATGGATGGGCTCCATCTGGTCCTTTTGCACAGCGCTTGTTTTGCAGTCTCAGGGAAACTGAGACCCCAGGGACTCAGTGACTTGCCCAAGGTCACACAACCAACCCCAGCAGTCTGAGGTGAGCGCTCCCCAGCTCTCCCTGTCCTGGCCTGGCCTCTGCTCCCGCCTGATGGGTGAACCCAGCCCCCGGAGGCAGGTGGGCAGATGCCCTGCTTTTTTCCTATCTCTTCTCCCAATTCTGTGCCCTTTGGTTCCCCCGGGAACAGGCTGACATTCACCGTGATTAGCTCGCTTCCCCCCTCTACCCACAGCCAAGAGCTAATTGTCCTGATTTCCTTCCAAGAACCGTCTCTCTGAATAGCCTTCACAGGCACAATTAGGCAGGTTCGGCCTGGCTTTCACACTCCAGTTCTGAAAAAAAATCAAATCAGCCAGGAAGCCGAGGCTCGCGGAAGTTCTCTGAGAGCTCCTTTGTGTGGGGAACAAAGAGCACACACAATTACCTGCTTAGCTGAGAGGTACTGGACCCCAGAGCCCTGCTTGTAGGAGAGCAGGTCCCGCTGGCTCTTCCCGGCCAGGACCCCACCTCTCGCCCGTTGGCGGCTGTTCCTGGGAGCAGCGGGCCGAGCGCACCTGCCTCTGGGATGTGCCGGCCTGGGGGTGGCGATGCCCCAAGGCCCCCTCCCTCATCAGGCCTGGGCAGCTGCAGCCACAGGCCATTAGTCAGGGCCTAAAGAACCCCAGTCATGAAATGCTGGAGCCCAGATGCCTCACTGTAAAGATGGAGCCCCCGCCGTCAGAGAGGAGAGACGTCCTGCCCAAGGTCATGCGGCAAGTCCAAGCAGAGCCTCCACTCGGAACCAAGTCTCCCTGCAGGTGTGCTGGCCTCATGCTGACCAAACAGCTGGTTTGAGATGCACAGTCATCTTGGCCAGAAAATAGTAAAGGCTTCCAGCCGACTAAAGAACATCGTTTTTCCCCACTAAACTGGCGCATGGATCCAATTGTTGACAGGCCGCGGAAACTGTTGCCAGAACTTTTCGTGGGGACAGAGAGGGGGTCCTTTATCTCCATGTGGAGAAACCAAGATCCAGAAGGAACTAGCTCATCTCAGACATCAGCCAATAAATGGCAGAGCCAAGACTCATCCTGTGTCCCCTGATTCCTGGACCAGGGCTCACATCTGATATCAGTCACCCCTGTCCCCCAAACGCTGTGTCTGCAATCCTAACAAAGCAGCGTCCTGATTGACTCAGAGAGCCCATGCCATTGAAAGGGTGAGTCCATACCATCCCATTAACCAACAACTTTGTAGGCCTAGCAGCTTGAGAGAGACCAGTCCAAGCGAGGGATTCCCGGCTGTCATTCGGCTCCTTTTTGAACTGTGTACCTGGGCAAGTCCCTCACCTCTTCGCACCTCTGTCCCTCATCTGTAAAATGGAGATGATGCTGCCCACCTCACAGGGCCAGGAAAGTGCCTGGGCCAGGCTGCTACATGGTATGCATGCAGTGAGGGTCCTGCCCTCGTGTGTTTGGGAAATGCCCCAACCTGTACCTTTCTGTGGCCAATAAAGGCTCTGAGCAGTCCTGCAGGAAAGCAGCCTGTTGAACTGTTTCACTCCAGTGAAGTCTAAATCTCATTCCTCCTGGAGCTGTTTTTTCTGGTTGCACTAGTAAAATCCTGATTTGGAAAACATCACTCCAAGCCCACGTGACTGTGAGATCCTCATGGAGAGACCCTGAGTCTGATCTCAGTATCACCAGCACAGAGGCTGGCTTGAGGCTGTTTGTGGAACTAAATGGGAGAAAGGCTCCAAGGAGGGTAGCCTCAGTCTCCTGAGAATTAGAGACAGAAGTAGGCACTAGGCAAACACTGCCCGTCAAGGGGAAGGAAGAAACAAGGAATTCAGTGTGCATCCCTGCCGCTGAAGGGCAAGGAGCGAGGAAGGGTGAGATGTTGCTGCGGCCCCTGGGGTCCCTCGATGTTGCAGTGTCCTCCTGGGGTCCCTCGATGTTGCAGTGTCCTCCTGGAGTCCCTCAGGTGTTGCAGTGTCCTCCTGGGATCCCTCGGTGTTGCAGTGTCCTCCTGGGCTCTCTCAGGTGTTGCAGTGTCCTCCTGGGGTCTCTTGGGTGTTGCAGTGTCCTCCTGGGGTCCCTCACGTGTTGCAGTGTCCTCCTGGGGTCCCTCAGGTGTTGCAGTGTCCTCCTGGGCTCTCTCAGGTGTTGCAGTGTCCTCCTGGGGTCTCTCGGGTGTTGCAGTGTCCTCCTGGGGTCCCTCGGTTGTTGCAGTGTCCTCTGGGGTCCCCCAGGTGTTGCAGTGTCCTCCTGGGCTCTCTCGGGTGTTGCAGTGTCCTCCTGGGGTCCCTCGGGTGTTGCTTCCGCCCCCTGGGGTCCCTCAGGGCTGAGCGAGAGACAGCCGGGGAGGCTTTGCTCATTGTCTCGGCACCCAGAGCAACCACAGTTCACAGCTCTTCAAACACTCAAGCTTGAATTAAGGACATCACCACTCACCAGGGAAGTGGTTCTGTCCTATTTGGAGCCACAGAACCCTTTGAAAATGTCACCTGCTCCCCCTCACCTCTTAGCACCAGATGTCACTAAAAAGTAGGACCAGATTGGATCCTCATTTGAAACTGACATCCATCTCTTGGCGCAAGAGTGTGATATAAATGACAAATTCATGGAAGAAGCCCAGAAGCTGTCCCATCCAAAGGGCTAAGGTCCCCACCGGGCGGGCCCCCAGGGGCACTGCTCTTTATGGGTCACTGTTCTAATTCCTAGTGGCTTCTCCGGAGGTGAAGGTGCTGGAGAGGGGCCTGCCTGCGTTGGGTCCCAGTGGCTTCAGCTTGGTCACAGCTGGCTGACCTGGTGCTGGAGGAGGCTGCTTCTGGAAGCACCCGCCATGCCCTCTGCTGGGAGCAGCCAGGCCTGCTCAGAGCAAAGCCTGGGGCCCCAACTCCAGTCACATGCTAATCTGGTTGTTATTTGAATTTAAATGAGCCCAATAGTTCAAGAGGCCCTATTACTCCAGACACAGAAAATGAAATTAGTGAGGAGATCCCACAAGTGTGTACTAATCTCATCCTCTGGATAAGAGAGTTTAGAGGAGGGAGGGTGCCAGATCCCAGGGCTGAGTCTAAACTGATCTGCTTAATCCTCGCCCAGATTACAGCAGGGAGGGGACAGAGGTGGCTCAGGCACAAGCCCCCCTCACGTCCCAAAGCTCAGGAGAGAGGAGGCTGGAAAGATACAGCCAAGACCCCTCCTTCACTCTCCCACATCCCCAGTGGTGGAAATGATGCCGTGGGATGATGTAAAGTTCACAGGTTCAAATCCTGAGTTGGCCACTTACAAGCTCATGACCTTGAACCATAAAGATGATGAGCAAGGGCTTCCCTGGTGGCACAGTGGTTGAGAGTCCGCCTGCCGATGCAGGGGACACGGGTTCGTGCCCCGGTCTGGGAAGATCCCACATGCCGTGGAGCGGCTGGGCCCGTGAGCCATGGCCGCTGAGCCTGCGCGTCCGGAGCCTGTGCTCTGCAGTGGGAGAGACCACAACAGTGAGAGGCCCGCGTACCACAAAAAAAAAAAAAGATGACAAACAAGAGTTTATTAAGCCCTTGTCTGTGCCAGGACTATGCTGACTGCTTTGTGCATATCACGTACTTATTCTCTCAACCACCTGCTGAGATCTACAGTTGCCATTTCACAGATGGGGAAACTGAGCCCAGAGAAGTTAAATGACCTGGATGCTGTGGGCCTTGAATCTTCTATTCATCTATAAAGTCAAGGTAATCCCCCCATCTCCAAGGATTAACTATGGTAACATTTATGAAAATGGCCAGCACAGTATTTGACACAAGGCGACATGCAATAATGTCCTTTTCTGAAATGTATCCATGCATTCATTCATTTATCTCTTCGTTAATTCATGCACTCCTTTATTTAAAATAAAAGGGCCAGCCATGGTGCTGAGATGCCAACAGCAGGCCCTCCATTAGGCCAGGGCATTGCGGGTCCCGTTAACACACGTGTGTTCACCTTCACCGCCCCCGCACCGACCACGTCAAGCTAGTCCCTGTAGAGTAAGGAGTAAAACTGAGCCATCAGCCCCGTCTACCAGGATTATTCATAATTCTAAAAATGGAAACAGCACAAATGCTAATCAGGAGTAGAATGAATAAACTGTGGTGCATCCGTGCAATGGAATACTCTCTACAGCAGCAACACAGAAACGGGGATGAGTCTCATAAACGTGACACTGGGCCGAAGAAGACATGTGCCAGATCACATGTCCTGTGATTCCATTCATATTCAGCACCAGGCCAGGCAAGACCCACCTCAGATGACAGAGTCAGGACGTGGCCACGCCTCTGTGTTGAGGCCACAGGGGCCGGGAGGGGCTTCCTTTTCCCTGACTCGAGAGCCAGCTCCCCAGTGCATTCCCTTCGTGGAAAGGCATCCAGCTGGGCTCTTAAGCCATGTGCACCTTTCTGTATTACAAAATCTGGCTTAAAAAATGTGTCTTAGACCCTACACGCAGGGAGGTGCTGGATGGATAGTGAGACGCCTGCGCGTGGCAGTCAGGAGGGTCAGGACTGGAAGGTGAGTGTCCGGGACACTGGGGGAGCCAGGAGATGAGGCAGAGAGGAGGGAAGGGCTCAGCCCGGTGCCTGCAGGTGTTCGGAGGTCCAGAAGGGAAGAGGACCCAGCAGAGGGGACAGAGAAGGGGGCCAGCGATGCTGGGGGGAGCCCCGAAGGCCATGGAAGCCTCTGGGAGCAGGTACAGCAAAAGTCATGGAAGATGAGGACCGAGGGCCCCGTCTGTATCTTGCAGTGTGAAGGTCACGTGATAAGAGCATTTCGGAGGTGAAGAGGGGACAAATGCCGGATTGCAGCCAGCGGCAGAGAAAACGGAGACAAGAGGGGGACAAGACCCAGTGGATGCTACTCTCTGTCCAGGCTCAGCTCAATGCCGCCACCTCCAGGAAGCCTTCCCCTACGGCCCTCTTCCTCTCAAGGCCACGCCACTTTACAGTCACTTATGGCTGTCCCCACTATGGGAGCTGGGTGCTCCCCGAGAGCAGGGACTGTCTCTTTGTCAGCCCTGCATCCTAGCACACGGCAGGCACTTCAGAAACCTTAGCGCCACTCACTCCCTCTTCAGATCACAGAAGGAAATTCGGAGACTTTCCCAAAACTCTGTTCTCCCGTGTAATGAATCATTCCTCCCGAAACAACTGTTTCTGTATTGCTGTGCGAAGATTATTAGAATAATGATGAGACCTAATACTGCATTAATTTGGTTGCGAATTATTTGTATTGTCACAGTCATTAACTGAGCGATTGCAATTTTGTTTTAATTTAATCTAGCTCCTTGTGCATTCTGTCAAAACCTCCAAAGAGAATGTAACCCAGAACCTCATTTCAGAACAGACTAAATGCCAAATTTATAGAATGTATGTAGATCCACCTGCAGTGCCCACCCTCTGGAGTGAGGAAACCCAGAAACAGCAGGCAGACAGGTAAGCCCAGGGCAGGGCCAACACTCCCTGCCTCTCACCCGAGAAACTGGTTCTCTGGCCCCCTCAGTCTCTCTAGACCCCAAGGGCCTTGAGGGCAAGAATTGGGTGGGAGTCACCTCCCTGCCCCTTACAGGGCTCAGGGCAACATCCTGCATACAGCAGGTCTGTGCTCAAAAAGTGCTGGAAAAGCAGCCCAGGTATGAAGGAAGGAATGACTCAGCCCCCAGCAGCACTTATTTTCAGCCCACAGGAAGGACAACCAAGAGAACGTGTGTAAATAGAACCCGCGTCCCCTGCATCCAGCTCACATCATGACCCCTGCCCCAGCCCAGGCTGCAGAGGCTTGGGAAAAGCTGGGGTGACAAGAGTTCATCTGGCTTTTCACGACTGGGCTTCACAATCTTTGTGTTTGAACCAAACATAACCTCTTGCTTGCTAAGTGGCTGGTGGCTGATGCTGCTATTGTCCTCCAAGAGCCTCCTGAGGTGGCATTTACCCCTCAGCTGACCCAGCTCACTGCTGTGCCAGAACCAGAGCACGATTGGCTTGTAGGGAAGACTCACATTAGCCAGACTCACGTGACTGATGTATAAACCAAGAAGTCTTTTTTTTTTTTTTTTTACTGACTCGAGCAGCTGAGGTGTGACAAGGACTGGGCTACTTTCTCCCAGAGATGCAGTATTCCCAGTCCTCTCTCTGGACAGGGTCACAGGGCCCGGGGGTCCCAGGGCACCCAGCTCGCTGCAATGGTGTGGGCTTCCCGGCCCTCCAAGCTGCTGAAGCTCAGGCTCCACCTCCTATCATTGCAGCCAAGACCACTGCCCATTCCCTTTTTACTTCTCTTCTACTGCAGCCCCTCACCCTGGGGCTTTGGGGAAAATCCCAGCACAGGTAATGGGGTGAGCTCAGAAACTCCCCTCCCTTCATTCCATCGTTGCCTCCAGAATCCAGAACAGTCCCTCACACATAGCCAAGGCTCAGTAAATAGTACTGAATGAGTGGATGGATGACCTGGCCAGGCTTTTGCCCCTCCCTTCTCTGTTCCTGCAGGTGAGCAATTCCCAGGAGGCAAGCAGACCTAGGGGGCTGTCCCCCAGCACTCCAAATGACTCAGATGCGCCACATCCCAGAGGAAACACGGCTGGTCCCCCACCACCAAGGACCACACAGTGGGCTTGCCCCTTTCTTTGCTCACAGCATTCACTCAGCTTCCTTTAGGTCCTACAGGCCTGGGAGCTGGTCTCCCTCTAAGAAGACTGTGCATAATAGACCGACTTGGAATTTAGCTTTGAGAGCAGCTCTATTTCCAAGGTCTAGACAGGCTCCTTGGGGTGCCTTCAGGCCTCTTCCCGTAGACCCAGGCAGACCCTGACCAGAGGAATCGAGTCCTTGGAGAGCAGTGTGGAATGGGGGCTTTGGATTCAGCTGATCTGGTTTAGAACACGACCTGTGTGACTTTGGACAAGTTGAACAACCTCTCTGGGCTGCAGCCTCCTTACCCTTAAAGCAGAGCCAATGAGAACTTGATGGCATAATTACACCTCCCTGGGGGCCAGTGGGAGTCACGTAACCCTGGCTCAGCATCACTCCCCCAGCTGGGTGTCTCTGGCTCTGGGAGAGCTCTTTGCAGTGTCCTGGAGGAAATCCCACGCGCTGGGGAGGGCCGGAAGGAAGAGAGCAGGCGTCATCCAGGGCAGGCCCAATGGCTCCTGGTTCATGGCTCTGGGGCTGCTCCCAGTCAAATGAAAATCGGAGGCGTTGAGGCCGAAAGGAGACACTTTGGCTTGAAATAGAAGAGGGGAGGGAATCAGAAAAAGTGGAGGAAAACTCCAGACCCCGACTGCTGTGTGGCGTGGGAGACCAGATATTCTGCCCCACTCTTGCTTTACAGTAAGGAAACCATGGCCGGGCAGTAAGGGCCTGAGCTAGGAACACATCCAGTTCAGTCTGTTTCCAGCCCATGCCCTCTCCACTTCTCTGGGTCGACTCGTAGGTGACCAGCTGGGTGGACAGAGAGACTGAGTTCCTTCTGTCTGCAGAACAAAGACTCAGAGAGAAGAAAACCCAGCCCAGGAAGTCTCACACGGCTAGGTTGCAATTTAACACATGACACTCAGATATGCCAAATATTTAGTTTATTTATTTCTCTGTAATTTATCTTACCATTTTCACAAGACTCCACCCTGTTGGAGAATGTAAACTTGCCAATTAAAGAAATCCCAGTGGAATGGGGCCTTGTAACTCAAACACAGCAGAGGAGCTGGCATATCCCACTTCTCCTTTCAGAAAATGCATCGAAGATAGCTATATGTAAAACAAAACGAAACAAAACAAAAAACCTTACCTTACACCACATACAAAATTAACTAAAAAAATGGATCATGGGGGACTTCCCTGGCGGTCCAGTGGTTAGGACTCGGTGGTTCCATTGCCGGGGGCACAGGTTCAATCCCTGGTTGGGGAACTAAGATCCCACATGCCTCGCAGCGTGGCCAAAAAAGAAAAAAAAAAAAAAAGGATCATGAGCCTAAAGGTAAGAGCTAAAACCACCAAGCTTCTAGAAGAAAACACAGGAGAAAATCCTCATGATCTTAGCATGGGAAGAATTACTTAAACAAGACACAAAAAACACAGACTTTAAGAAAAGAAAGAAAGAAGTTCAACTTCACCAAAATTAAAAAACTTTGATTTCCAAGACACTGTGGAGAAAATGAAAAGGGAAGGTACAGACTGGAATACTCACAAATCACATATCTAACAAAGGACTGGTATCTAGAACATAAATAACCCTTACAACTTAATAAGACAAGGTGTTTGAATAGCAAATTAGCAAAGATGTGCAAAGTCATCAGTCATTATTGAAACATACATTAAAACTATGGGGGAGGGGCTTCCCTGGTGGCGCAGTGGTTGAGAATCTGCCTGCCAATGCAGGGGACACAGGTTCGAGCCCTGGTTTGGGAAGATACCCCATGCCGCGGAGCAACTGGGCCCGTGAGCCACAACTACTGAGCCTGCGCATCTGGAGCCTGTGCTCCGCAACAAGAGAGGCCGCGATAGTGAGAGGCCCGCGCACCGCGATGAAGGGTGGCCCCTGCTTGCCGCAACTAGAGAAAGCCCTCGCACAGAAACGAAGACCCAACACAGCCAAAAATAAATAAATTAATTTAAAAGAATAATAATGATAAAATAAAACTATGGGGGATTCACTTGACCCCCACTTAGGACGGTTAAAATTAAAAAGACTGGCCACTAGTTCTAATTGTCAACGAGAACTCTCACGTTGCTCTCCATGCTCAGGGGCATGTAGAAGGGCTGGTCACTTTGGAAAACAGTTTGCCAGTTTCTTAAAAGTTAAACATACACCTACCATATCACCAGCCATTCTGCATCTGGGTTATTTGCCCAAGAGGGATGAAAGCATCCATGAAACACTTCTACGTGAATGTTTGTAGCAGCTTTATTCATAAAAGCCCCAAAGTGGAAAGCTCCAAATGTCCATCGACAGGTGAATAGATAAATACATGTGGTACATCCATACAATGGAATACTACACAGTAGTATAAAGGAACGAACCCTGGCTGTACACAACTGGGTGAATTTCAAAATAGTTATGGTAGGTGAAAGAAGCCAGTCGAAAAAGAAATCAAGGGCTTCCTTGACCGTCCAGTGGCTGACTCCAATGCTTCCACTGCAGGGGGCACAGGTTCAATCCCTGGTCGGGGAACTAAGATCTGGCAGGCCACGCAGGGTGGCCAAAACATAAATAAATTTTTTTTAATTAAAAAAAAAAAAAATCAGCTATCGGGTTCTATTTATATACATTTCTAGAAAATGTAAACTAACCTACACTGGCAGAAAGCAGACCAGTGGCTGCCTGGGGACAGGCTGAGGGTAAGAAAGAGCCTAAGGGAGAAATTACAAAAGGGTGTGAGGAAACTGGGGGTGATGGAGATGGTAAGCAGCTGGACTTCGGTTTCCTGGGTTTCCTGGGTGTGTACATGTGTCCAAACTTATTAAATAGTACACATTTAAATATGCACAGCTTATTGTATGTCAAGAGTACCTTAATAAAGCTAGGGAAAAACAGAAAATCACTCAAACTAACAAGGAGAAAATCTCAAATTCCAAAAAGCAGAAATAATGTAAAACATTCTCTAATCTCAGGGCAATAAAACTAAAAATGTATGACAAAACCTGGGGGGAAAAAGCTGCCATCTTGAGGGAGGAAAGTTCTGCTAGCTAGTGAGTCAAAGAAGCCCAAACCCAAACTGCAGAATATGTGGAAATAATAATGAGGAAAACACCCCATACCAGATCCAGCTAAAATAGTTCTCACAGGAAAAGTGGTCTTAAAAACTTACATTTAAATAAGCAAACCAAAAAAAAAAAAAAAAAAAGGAAATAAATTATGTAACCAAAGTAGGAAATAAGAAAAACAAAATCAACCTAAGATAAGTGGAAGGAAAGAATACATACAAAAGTGAAAGTAATGGATTAGAAAAGCAATGCCCAGGAATGTCCTTCCTCCACCTGGTGGGTGCAAAGCCCCTGCACTGCCCCCCTCCCCCTTCCCCTCTGGGCTCACCGGACACCTCAGGGTCTGCTCCATTCCTATGCCACACCAGCTCTCCAGCACTCCAAACCTGGCCCACCTGGGGACAGGGATGGGGGATGAGCACACACCTGGGGACAGGAATGGGGAGGGATGAGCACACACCTGGGGGCAAGGATGGGGGATGAGCACACACCTGGGGGCAGGGATGGGGGGGATGAGCACACACCTGGGGGGCAGGGATGGTGGGGGGATGAGCA